>NC_059155.1:23159295-23468831 GCF_020740605.2 Lemur catta
AATATAAAAATATCCAGATTTCAACAAAAAAATCATAAATGTAGAAAAAGTAAAGTGTGTACCATTAAAAAGAACAAAGTATATTGACAGAAACTGTCACTGAGGGAGTCTCAACATTGGACTTACTAGGCATATGTCAAAAAATATTATCTTAAAACTATGTATGAACAAAATGAGAATACCAATAAAAAGATTAAAATTATAGAAAGAAATTAAAAAGAAATTCTGGAGCTGAAAAGTATGATAACTGAAATGAAAAATCCATTACAAGGGCTCACAGAAGATTTGAGCAGGAAGAAGAAAGAATCGGTGAACTTTAAGATACATCAGTTGATATTATCCAGTCTGAAGATCAGAAAATAATTTTTAAAATGAACAAAGTTTAAGAGACCTGTGGGACACCATCAAGCACAGCAACATATAGATAATGTCAGTACTAGAGGGAGAGGATAAACAGAAACTAGCAGAAGGAATAATTGAAGAAATAAAATCTGAACACTTCCCACATTTGATGACACATAAATTGATGCATCCAAGAAGCTCAACAAACAAAAAGTAGGACACACTTAAAGAGACAACACTGAGACATATTTTAGTCAAACTGTCAAAAACCTAAGACAAATAGAAGATTTTAAAAGCAATGAGAGAGAAGCAACACATCACATACAAGATATCCTTAGCAAGGTTAGCAGGGAATTTCCTTCAGAAACCACAGAGGCCACGTGAAGAAGAAAATACCCAAAGGGTGGAAAACATGTTTGATGGAATAACTGAGAAAAATTTACCTGGCCTCGCTAGAAATATAGATATCCAGGAACAATAAGCAAAAAGAACTCCTGGGAGACTCATCATAAAGAGACAATCACCACAACATATAGTCATCATATTGGGCAAAGTAAATATGAAAAAGGTACTCCTAAGAGCCATAAGGGAAAAGCATCAGGTAAATTGCAAAGGAAAACCTACCAGACTAACTGCAGAATTCTCTACTGAGACCTTGAAAGCCAGAAGGAATTGGGGTCCCATTCTCAGTCTTCTCAAATAGAATAATGGCCAGCCTAGAATTTTGTATCCTTTAAAAATAAGTTTCTTTTATGAGGGAGAAATAAAGACTCTCTCAGACAAGCAAACACTGAGGAAATTTGTCAAGACTGGACCTGCCCTGTAGGAAGTACTCAGTACTACATTATACAGGGATCAGCACAATTCACACCCACCAGTGTAAAATATCACAAAAGCTAAGGGTCAGAGCCCAGAAACTACAATGGTTCAAGAGGTAAAACAAAGCAATAAAGTTCTACTCAACAGGATGAAGAGAAATCCACCCACTTATCAATTCATTCTATAAATGTGAATGGTTTGAACTGCCCACCAAAAAAGACTTAGGCTGGCCAAATGGATAAATATATAGAAGCTGTCTCCAGGAAACACACCTATCCCACAAGAACTCATTCAGACTCAAGGTGAAAGGATGGAAACCAATATTGCATGCAAATGGAAACCAAAACAAAGCTGCTAAACCATTCTTATCAGATTACATAGACTTCAAGTCAGCAAAAGTAAAGAAAGACAAAGGTGATCATTATATAATGGTGAAGGGAACAATCCAACATGAAGACATAACAATTATAAATATTTATGCACCTAAAATAGGTTGTACCCAGATTCATAAAGCAAATCCTACTTGATAAAAACAAAATAATAAACAGCAGCATCATAATAGCTGGGACTTCAACACAACATTGAAAGAATGGGACAGATACTACAAGCAGAAAATAAACAATGGAATGATGAACTTACACAGGACTCTAGAACAAATGGGTCTAACAGACATTTACAGATCATTCTACCCAGAAACTACTAAATATACAGTCTTCCCATAAACTCAAGAAATACTGTCTATTATTGGTCATATCCTGGGCCACAAAACAAGTCTCAACAAATTTTTAAAAATAGAAATTATACCATGTATCTTCTCAGACCACAGTAGAATAAAATTAGAAATCAACTCCAGCAGAACTGCCATCTCTACATAAAGTCATGGAAACAAAACAACCTTCTGCTGAATGATTGAAGGCTACAATTCAACAAGATGACAAAACAATTCTAAATATTTATGCACCTGACTCAGGTGCACCCAGATTCATAAAGCAAATCCTACTTGATCTAAACAAAATGCTAAACAGCAGCATCGTAATAGCTGGGGACTTCAACACACCTCTGACAGAACAGGACAGATCCTCTGAACAGAAAATAAACACAGAAATAATGGACTTAAACAGAACTCTAGAACAAATGGACCTGACAGACATTGACATAACATTCTACCCCAAAACCACTGAATATACATTTTTCTCATCAGCTCATGGGACATTCTCTAAGACTGAACATATCCTAGGCCACAAAATATGTCTCAACAAATTTAGAAAAATAGGAATTATACCATGCAGCTTCTCAGACCACAGTGGAATAAAATTAGAAATCAACTACAACAGAAACACTCATCTCCACACAAAGTCATGGAAACTAAACAACCTTCTGCTGAATGATTACTGGGCCAAGGATGAAACCAAGATGGAAATCAAAAGACTCTTTGAACTAAATGATAAAGGTGCACAAGTTATCAAAATCTGTGGAAAACAGTTAAAGCAGCCCTAAGAGGAAAATTCATATCCATAAATGCCTACATCTAAAAGACAGAAACATCACAAGACAGTAATCTAATGAACCATCTCAAAGATCTGGAAAATGATGAGCAAACCAATCCCAATCCCAACAGAAGAAAAGAAATAACCAAGCTGAGAGCAGAACTAAATGAAATCAATAACAAACAAGCTATACGGAAGATTAATAAAACAAAAAGTTGGTTCTTTGAAAAAATAATCAAAATTGACACGCCTCTCATTAGATTAACCAGAATCTGAAAAGAAAGGCCTCTAATAAGCTCAATCAGGAATGAAAGGAGAAATTACAACTGATAACACAGAAATATAAAATATCATCTATGAATACTACAAAAATGTCCATGCACATGAACTTGAAAACTTGAAAGACAATGGACAAATTCTTGGAAACACACAGCCTCCCTAGGCTCAATCAGGAAGAAATAGAATTCCTGAACAGACCAATATCAAGTACTGAAATTAAAGCAACAAAAAACATTCCTAAAAAAAGTTCCAGATCAGATGGTTTCACACCCAAATTTTACCAAACCTATAAAGCAGAACTAGTGCCTATCATGCAGAAATTATTTCATAACATAGAGAAGGAAGGACTCTTCCCCAACACGTTTTACAAAGCCAATATCACCCTGATACCCAAACCAGGAAAGAACTCAACAACAACAACAACAAAAAAAAACACTACAGACCAATATCCCTTATGAATACAAATGCAAAAATTCTCAGTAAATTCCTAGCAAGCCGAATTCAGGTGCTTATCAAAAAAATAATCCATCACAACCCAGTGGACTTCATCCCAGGGATGCAGGGATGGTTCAACATAGCCAACTCTATAAATGTAATTCAACACATAAATAGAAGTAAAAACAAAGGCAATATGATCCTCTCAATAGATGCAAAAAAAAGCATTTGACAAAATTCAGCATGCTTTCATGATGAAAACACTTAACAAAATAGGCATAGACAGGACCTACCTCAAAATGATAAAAACCATATATGACAAACCAAAAACGAACAGCATACTAAATGGGGAAAAATTGAAAGCATTCCTGCTTAGAACTGGAACCAGACAAGGTTCCCTCTATCACCACTTCTATTAAAGATAGTGCTGAAAATGCTAGCCAGAGCAATCATACAAGAGAAGGAAATCAAGGGCATCCAAATAGGGAAAGAAGAGCTCAAACTATCACTGTTTTCTAATGATATGATCTCATAAATAGAAAACCCTGAAGATTCTGGCATGAGACTACTGGAATTGATAAACAAATTTAGCAAGTCTCAGGTTACAAAATCAATGCCCAGAAATCAGTAGCATTATAATATGCCAACAACAGTCAAACTGAGAACCAAATCAAAGACTCAATACCCTTCATAATAGCAACAAAGAAAATAAAATACCTAGGAATATATTTCAGTAAAGATGTGAAAGACCTCCACAGGGAGAACTATGAAAAACTGAGGAAGGACATAGCCGAGCATGTAAACAGATGGAAAACCATACCATGCTCATGGGTCAGCAGAATCAACATGATTAAAATGTCTATACTACCCAAAGTGATCTACAGATTCAATGCAATTCCTGTTAAAATACCAACATCATTTTTCACAGATCTAGAAAAAATAATTCTACACTTTGTATGGAACCAAAGAAGACCCTGTATAACCAAAGCAACCTTAAGTAAAAATAACAAATTGGGAGGCATCAACTTACCAGACTTCAAGCTATACTACAAGGCTATAGTAACCAAAATAGCATGGTATTGCCACAAGAACAGAGACGAAGACCAATGGAACAGAACTGAGAACCCAGATATAGAAGCATCCTCATATAGCCATGTGATCTTTGACAAAGCAGACAAAAACATACACTGGGGAAAAGAATCCTTATTCAATAAATGGTGCTGGGAAATTGGATAGCCACACATAGAAGACTGAAAAAGTATCCACACCTCTCACCTCTCACAAAAGTCAACTCACGATGGATAATAGATTTAAACCTAAGCCATTAAACTATAAAAATTTTAGAAGAAAATGGTGTAAAAACTCTTATACACATTGGCCTAGGGAAAAAATTGTGAAGAAGACCCCAAAGGCAATCACAGCAACAACAAAAATAAATAAATGGGGCCTGATCAAATTAAAAAGCTTCTGGACAGCCAAGGAAACTATCATCAGCACAAACAGGCAACTTACAGAATGGGAAAAATATTTGTATGCTGCACATCCAATAAGGGCTGATAACTAGAATCTATATAGAACTCAGGAAAGTCAACAAGGAAAAATCACATAACCCCATTACAAAGTGGGCAAAGGACATGAACAGAAACTTTTCAAAAGAAGACAGACTAATGGCCAACAAACATATAAAAAAATGCTCAACATCTCTAATCATCAGGGAAATGCAAATCAAAACCACAATGAGCTATCACTTAACTACAATGAGAATGGCTTTTATCAAAAAGTCCTAAAACAACAGATTCTGACATGGATGCAGAGAGAAAGGAACACTTATACACTGTTAGTGGGACTACAAACTAGTACAAGGTCTGTTGCAAGTAGTCCAGAGATACCTCAAAGAACTAAAAGTACACCTACAATTTGATCTAGAAATCCCACTACTGGGTATTTACCCAAAGGAAAAAAGTCATTTTATCAAAAAGACACTTGCACTGGAATGTTTATTGCAGCACAATTCACAATTGCAAAGATGTGGAATCAACCCAAGGGCTCATCAATACATGAGTGGTTTAATAAAATATGCTATATGTATGACATGGAGTACTGCTTAGCCATAAAAAAATGGTGAACTAATACCATTTATAACAACCTGGATGGAACTGGAGATCATTCTTCTAAGTGAAGTATCCCTTGATTAGAAAAACGAACACCACATGTACCCACTATTAAATTGATACTAAGCAGTTAGCACTCATGTGCACATATGGAAGTAAAACTCAACAGAAATAAAGCAGATTGGAGGGTGAAGAGGGGATGAGTAAATTCACAGTTAATGGGTAATAGTGCAATAGTGTACTATCTGAGTGATGACCACAATTATAACTTTGACTCAAAGTGTAGAAAGCAATCCATGTAATCAAAATGTTTCTAACCCTGTAATATTCTTAAATTCAAAAAGATACCAAGAAGGCTAGAAGACAATGGCATGATATAATTAAAATGCTGAAATAAAAAATGCAACCAAAAATTCTATTAATATATCTGACAGAACTATAATTTATAGATGACATAGAAATTAAGACATTATCAAATAAATAAAATATGAGGATGCTGTCATTAGATTTGCCCTAAAGCAATGCTAAAAAGAGACCTGAAGTCTGATATGAAAAGACACTAAACATTAATTCAAACACACACATAAAAATAAAGAACAATGGTAAAGATGGCTACATAGTTCAGTATAAAAATCTGTATCATTGTGTATATCATTGGTCATTACTGTTTACATTTTCCTACATTATTTAAAAGTGCATTAAACAGCAAATGTGTTATGCCTATTAGCATATGATATATAAAGATGTAATTTGTGAAAATAACAGCACAAAGGGAAGTGGAGGTATAAAAGAACAAAATTGTTATCAATTCAAATTTGATTATTATAGTGTTAAGATGTTAACTTTAATAACCATGTAACCACTAAGGTTCATTCCGACTTTGGACTCTCCAAGGATGTCATAGATAATACATAAGAATACAAACCATAAAAGAAAAAAGTTGATAAACTAAACATCATCAAAATTGAAAACTGCAGTTCTTTGAAAGATAATTTTATAAAAATGGAAATGTAAGCCACAGGCAAGAAACAAATATTTGCCAAATACATATCTGATAAGAGACTTGGACACAGAATATAAAAAGAACACTACAACTCCATACTGTAATAGTAAGACAACAAAATCTATAAAGGGCAAAGATTTAAACAGACACTTTATCAAAGTAGAGTACAGATGACAAATAAGCACATGACAATATGATCAATACCACTAGCTATTAGAAAAATGTAAATTAAAACCACAATGAATTACTAGTACTATCTAGATTTTTTAAAACTAGATAAAAATACAAGAAAGAGCAAATACAAGAAAGAGCAAATATAACTTTATACATTGCTGATGGAAATGCAAATTATGCGGACATTTTAGAAAAGATTTTGGCACTTTCTTCTAAAATTAAACATACACTTATCATATGACCCAGCCACTTCAATACTAGTAATTTACCCAGGAGAAATGAAAACATATGTCCATACAAAGAACTTTACACAAATGTTCATAACAACTTTATTCATAATAGCCAAAAACTGAAAAGAATCCAAATGTTCAACTAGTGAATGGCTAAATAAACTGTGATATAGTTATACAATGAGAACTGTTTAGCAATAAAAAGGGATGAACGACTCAAACACACAACATAGAAGAATTTCAAAATAACTATTTTAAGTATAAGAAGCCAGACACAAAATCACATATGATTTCATTTATATAACATTCTAGAAAAAACAAAATTATACAGACATAAATTAGATCAGTGTTTGCCAGGGATTGGAAATAGGACTCTTGATTTCATTCAAATAAAAGCCAGTGTTCTTACTATGGCCTACAAGGCCTTATGCAATATGACATCCTATTACCTCTCTGACAAGTATCTCCTAGTCCTCTCTCCTCACTCATTTCATCTCCTTGGTTTATTCCCTCTCCAGCCACAAATCTTTATTCAAATCTCTCCTTCTGAAGGAGGCTTACCCTGAAAATCCTATTGAATACTGACTTCTTTCCACACACTTCAGATACTTATCATCTTCCAACATATTAAATAACTTACTCATTTTGTTTATTCTTGTTTGTCTTCCCTCAATAGTATGTGATCATTATGATTGCAGAGATCTTTGCATGAGTTTTATTAGTTTATCCCAATCTCATAGAACCATAGGAGCTTGATGCATAGTAGGCCACAATATTTATTGAATGAATGAATGTTACATAAATTAAAATAAATATTTTTTATTAGCTATAAGATAATATTTGCATCCTCCTTTTCATGGCCTTGAACTTTTATTATAATTTGGTTAATCTCAATTGGTTAATAAAACATGTAACATATATGGTGATTGGTGAATATGTTTCTAAAGAAATATTCAGAAATATATATTTATATATAGAGAGAGATAAATTTATATGTATGTATATATTTCTAAAGAAACTCAAATACCTTTTGAGAAAGAGTCTGGGTATAAAGTAATAATACAAAGTGAAAAAGACAAATCAATCATCAACTACTTTTTACAAATTTGCCTCCTGATTCATCTCCTGTATTAAGCCTTCCTTGACTATTCCCACCCCACCCATCCTAATTATACTCTTGCTCATTCACATCTATTCATCATTCTATTTCTAGGTACAAAGGAACAATTAAATATCATGCACAAATATTTCATGTAGAAAGGACCAATGTTCACATGTTGATATGCTGTCTTTCATTTTTATAAGTATTTTCTTATAAAATTGTAATCATATGCATATAATATCTTATATTCTGCTTTTCTCAAGTAGAGTTGCTAGCATTTCCCCATTACATTAAATATACAAAACCATTAAAAACATGCTTTGAGTATTCATTGCATTCCATGCCTTTATTTGCACATTCTTTTAGTGTCAGGCACTTAGCTTGGATAATGCATACCTTTATACATACATATATGTCCACATCTCTGATTATTATCTTAGGATATATTCTTAGAGGATAAATTAGCATATCAAAAGATGTGCTCTTATTTGAGGCATTTGATATACATATTACAACATAAATCCTCAGAAGTTGCACAAGTTTATGTACAGTAAAAACTATCTGATTTTTGGTTTAATACTACTTTCATAATTACTAGCAAGAAAGAACATTTTATATAATACAGATGTTAATGAACTAGTTATTTTTTTAAATTATCTCTTCATGTTTCTTACATATTATAACACTAGAATTTAAACATTTATTATTTGTGTGTATGGCTGTTTTACGTATTATGAACATGAATGATCATGTAAAACGTTTTCTCACAAAATGCCATATACTATTTTCAGATATGATGTTTTTTGACACTCAGAATTATTAACTTTTATGTAATCAAATGTATTGATTTTTCCTTTGTGCTTTCTCCTATGATTATAAATTCTTCTTCATCAGGTACAAATTTACCTATATTTTCTGCTAGATGTTATTAGATTTTCTTACAAGAGATGCTCCTCAACTTACAATGGGGCTGTGTTCTGATAAACCCATTGTATGTGGAAAATATTGTAAGTTGAAAATGCATTTAATATAACTAACCTACCAAACATTATAGCTTAGCTTAGATTAGCCTACAGTTGGACAAAATTATCTAACACAAAGCCTAATTTATAATAAAGTATAGAATATCTCCTGTAATTTATTCAGTACTGTATTAAAAGTGAAAAACAGAATGATTTCATGGCTACTCAAAGTACACTTTCTAAAAAATAAAAATAAAAATAAAAATAAAAGCTGGGTATGGTGGTATACCCCTATAGTCCTAGCTAGGCAGGAAGATCACTTGAGCCCAGGAGTTTCAAGCTGTAGTGAACTATGATTGCACCACTGTACTTCAGCCTAGGTGATACAATGGGACCCTGTCTCTAAATAAATAAATAAATAAAACACAAAAATAAATAAAAATGCAGTTTCTACTGAAAGCATATCACTTCTCAACATCCTAAAGTTGAAAAATCATGTAAGTTGAACCATCATTAGTCAAGGACCATCTGTATACATCTCTTTAATTCTTAGGAAATGGATTTTGTTGTATTCTGTGAAATGAAGGTATAATAGTATTTTTTAAATAAATAATACACTGCTCCAACACATTACCTAAGTATCTCGGTCTCACTATTATTCATAACTTTTAAAACACAAAAATTAAAAACATAAAATCTATCAAGAGGGAAATCATCAATGGCAATCACAAATTACTGATGATTAAAGGACATACACTTACCACTTTTTCAGTATTTTAAGGGCATGGAAAGATTCTTTGACATAATATTAAATAAAAACCCATAATATAAAAATATGCATACAGTACAACTTCCATTAGGTAAATATAAAAAGTATAAGATAATATACCAAAATATTAACAATTATTATCTATAAATCATTGTATTATGTGTTTTCTTTTTATATTTTCTGTATAAGTTGCATTTAATAAGTATGCATTACTTACACTGTTTTAGGTTTTATTCTTTTAAAAAAAAACAACTTTCTAATAACAGTCCAAAGGAAGTTAACATGGGTGGAGACTCATATGTAAAAGTTTCTGGGAATTTTACCTGACCACAAGATTAATATAAAAGAGCCATCAACATAAAGTAGCTATCCAGGCATCTACACTGACAGAAATACAGTCTCCATTTGATGGATAGCAATAGTCCCACATATTTTTGTAATGGCTGATTGACAAAGATTATATTACCTTGGGGTCTATATTTTGAGAAGAGCATTGACAAGGTAGAAAACATTCAGAAAAGGTTTACCAGAGTAGTAAGGGTTCTATATTTTTAAGATTAATTCATTAATTGATTGATTTAATAATTTATCCTCAAATATTTAAAAACTGTCTTAGGCAAGAGATGATTTTTTTTCATCCCCAAACTGAAACCAGTTAGAGAACCAGATTTTACTATAGCAGTTCAGGTAGAAACTAGATGGTCACCTGTCAGGATCAGTATATGATTCCTGGTTTAAGTGGCAAGGTAGATTGGATGACCCAAGATGTTTATTTCAAACTTGAAATTCTCTGACTCTAGGATTTGACTCTAGGATTACCTTCACTTAGGAAAACATACTTTTCTATAACATTTAGTATCATCAAGACAGGATAAATTCAAATTTGACTTACTTATTCATATAGCTTTAAGTCTGTTCTTAGTCTGAGAATTATAATGTTTTAGGAAATATATATATATACTAATGTTACAAAAGAGTTCCCAAAAAAGCAAAAAAAAAAAAAAAATAGGTGAGAAAATGCTTTTAAATTTCATAATGATATGTTCTGGAGAGTCATTTGAATAATAGCATTTCAATCACTATAAGGGATATCTGTTATGATGCTGTTCAGATGACACTCATAATGCTCTATACAATGACAGAAAATATGAATTGTAGCCGAAATTCTCAGTACAATAACATCACCATGGTATCAAAGACCATCACTGTTCTCATAATTGAGAGAAAATATCATTATGATTTAAGAATTAAATGTCACACAAACCATTTTTATTATGATGAAAGATATGTAATTGTGCTTCTTGAAAGAGATTCAATCTAAGGACATTAGTGAATATAAAGCAAAGCAAGGGTTCTACCAATGAGAACTTTAGATACTTATCAACTTGGCATAAAACTCCTGTGCTCATATCATAATATGTCTGTTTTGTCAATGTGTAGCCCAGATGACAGGTTCATTTTGAGTCATTTCATTGGAACTACCTATGAGCATTACCGAATATCAAGGGGTATCAGGGAAATAAAAAAAATTGTTGTATAGAGCCTGTACAGCCATTGTGAAAACCAGAGTTCTTATATACTGGCTACTCTAAGTTGCACATTAATTCATTTACTAATCATTAACTATGCTTGTGATATTTGCCATCTAGACCTCAAAGGTGGTACAAAGATGTATACAATGTATTTCCTGCTATTAAGTTGGTTACAGTTTAATCAAAATTATAAGATTAATGCACAAATAAATAATACAGGCTACAAGGTGATAAAGGCAGTAAAAGGGGGGAAATTAAGATGTACTTAGAGTTCAGAAGGGAGAAATATTGCTTTTGGGAAGGGGGAATATGAAGCAAGTAGTATTTGAGTTTCTTCAAACTGACAAAGGGGACACAACTATCAAAATTTGTGGGATTCAACAAAAGCAGTCCTAAAAGGAAAATTCATACCATTAAATGCCTACATCAAAAATACAGAAATATCAAAAATTAACAATGTAATCACATGTCTCAAGGAACTAGAAAAGGAGGAGCAAACCAACCCCAAAATCAGAAGTAGAAAAGAAATAACTAAGGTCAGAGAAGAACTAAATGAAATGGAAAAAATAAAACAATACAAAGGATCAATGAAACAAAAGGTTGGTTCTTTGAAAAGATAAACAAAATTGATAGACTTCTTCCTAGATTAACCAGGAATAGAAAAGAAAGGAGCCAAATAAGCTCAATCAGAAATGAAAAAGGAGATATTACAACTCATAATGCAGAAATACAAAATATCATCTGTGAATACAATCTCAATGCAGACAAAACATAGGAAATATACAAATTCCTGGAAATACACAACCTCCCAAGACTCAATTAGGAAGAAACAAAACTCCTGAACCGACCAGGAACGAGCAAAGAGATTGAAGCAGTAATAAAAAAGATTTCAACAGCAACAACAAAAAGCTCTGGGCCAGATGGCTTCACAGATGAATTTTACCAGACCCACAAAGAGTTGGAACCCATACTGCAGAAGTTATTCCATAACACTGAGAAGGAGGGAATCCTCCCCAACTCATTCTGTGGAGCCAGTATCACCTTGATACCAAAGCAAGAAAGGACACACACAGAAAAAGAAAACTACTGACCAATATGCCTTATGAATATACATGTAAAAATCATCAATAAAATACTAGCAAAATCAATTCAATAGCACATCAAAAAAATAACTTACCATGACGAAGTGGTTCAACAGGGATGCAAGGATGGTTCAACATACTTAAGTCAACGTGGAAACAACCCAAGTGCCCATCAATACATGAGTTGATTGATTAATAAAATGTGGTATATGTATAACATGAAGTTCTATTCAGCCACAAAAAACAATGGTGATCTAGCACCTCTTGTATTATCCTGGATAGAACTGTAACCCATTCTACTAAGTGAAGTATCACAAGAATGGAAAAACAAGCACCACATGTACTAACCATGAAATTGGTATTAATTGATCAACACTTATGTGCACATATAGTAGTAACATTCATTGGGTGTCAGGCAGGTGGGGGGGAGAAAGAGGGGTATATTCACACCTAATGGGTGCTGTGCACACCATCTGGGGGATGGACATGCTTGAAGCTTTGTCTCAGGTGGGGCAAAGGCAATATATGTAACCTAAACATTTGTACCTCCATAATATGCTGACAGAAAAAAAATAATTGTGATTCACCACATAAACAGAAGTAAAAACAAAGACCATATGATCATCTCAATAGATGGATGGAGAAAAAGCATTTGACAAAACTCAGCACACTTTCACGATAAAAACCCTCAACAAACCAGGCATAGAAGGAACATATCTCAAAATTATGAAAGCCATATATGACAAACCCACAGCCAACATCATACTGAATGGGGAAATGCTGAAAACATTCCCACCCACTAAGAACTGGAACAAGACAAGGGTTCCCACCACTTCTCTTCAATATAATGCTGGAAGTCCTAGTCAGAGCAATTGGGCAAGAGAAATAATTGAAGGGTACCTAGATTGGGAAAGAGGAGGTCAAACATTTCTTTTTGCTGTTGATATGATCTTACATCAAGAAATCCCCAAAGAGTCCACCAAGAGACTCCTGCAATTGATAAGTAAATTCAGCAAAGTCTCACGTTACAAAATCATTGTACACAAATCAGTAGCATTCTTATATACCAATAACAGTCAAGTTGAGAGTCAAATCAAAGACTCAATATCCTTCACAATAGCCACAAAGAAAATAAAATATCTAGTAATGTACATAACCAAGTAGGTGAAAGATCTCTAGAAAGAAAACTACTACAAAACACTGACAAAAGAAATCACAGACAACACAAACAAATGATAAAAATATCTCATGCTCATGGATTGGTAGAATCAACACGGTTAAAATGTCCATACTACCTAAAGTAATTTACAGATTCAATGCAATCCCTATCAAAATATGAATGTCACATTTCACAGATCAAATAATAATAATAACAATTCTACTCTTCAGTTGGAACCAGAAAAGAGTCTGAATAGCCAAAGCACTGTCAGGCAAAATGACCAAATCTGGAGGCATCACCTTACCAGACTTCAAGCTATACTACAAGGCTATAGTAACCAAAACACTATGGTACTGGTGCAAAAATAGAGACATAGACCAATGCAACATAACAGAGAACCCAGATATGAAACCATTCACATACAGTCAACTGATATTTGACAAAGCAGACAACAATATACACTGGAGAAAAGAAGCCCTATTCAATGAATGGTGCTGGGAAAATTGGATAGCCATATTCAGAAGAATGAAATAGGATCCATATTTCTCACCACTCATAAAAATTAATTCAAGATGGATGAAAGACGTAAATGTAAGATATGAAACCATAATAATGCTTGAAGAAAATGTTGTAAAAACTCTTCCAGATACCAGCATAGGCAAATAATTTATGAAGAAGACCTGAATGGCTATCATAGCAACAACAAAGATAAATAACTAGGACTTGATTAAATTAAAAAGCTTCTACACAGGTACAGAAATAATCAAGTGAGCAAATAGACAATCTACAGAATGTGAGAAAATATTTGCATACTATACATCCGGTAAAGAGATAACAACCATAATTTACAAGGAACTCAAGCAAATCAGCAAGAAAAGAACAAACAGCCCCATTAAAAAGTGGGCAAAAAACATGAATGGAAACTTTTCAAGGCAAGATAGACAAACGGGCAATAAACATGAAAAAATGCTCAATGTCACTAATCATCAGGAAAATGCAAATCAAAACCACAATGAGATATAATTTTGCCACAGTTAGAGTGGCTTTTATTAAAAAATCCAAAAACAATAGATGCTGGAATGCATGCAGACAGAAAGGAACACTTATACACTGTTGTTGAGACTGATAATTCGTACAACCTTTATGGAAAACAGTATGGAGCTTCCTCAAAGATCTAAAAGTAGACCTACCATTTGATCTAGCAATCCCACTACTGGGTATTTACTCAAAGAAAAAGAAGTCATTTTATCAAAAAGTCACTGCACACAAATGTTTACTACAGCACAGTTCAGAATTGCAAAGATGTAGAATCACCCCAAGTGCCCATCAAGTCATGAGTGGATTAATAAAATGTGGCATATGTATACTATTAAATACTACTCAACCATGAAGAAGGATGAATTAATGCCTTTTGCAACAATTTTGATAGAACTGGATACAATTATCCTAAGTGAAATATCTATAGAATGGATAAACAAACACCACACGTACTTGCTATTAAATTGGAACTAATCAATGAGCACCAATATACACAGAGGGAAGTAAAACTCATCAGAATTCAAGCAGGGGGGAGTAGGGAGGAGGGGATGAGTGAAAACCTACCTAATGGGTACAATGAACATTGTCTGGGTGATGGGTACACTTATAATCCTGATTCAAGCATAGCAAAAGTGATCCATATAACCAAAAACATGTGTACCCCCATAATATTTTGAAATAATAAAAATAATAAAAATTAAAGAAATAAAATAACAAAAAAAAAAGAAATAGGACTCGGACATGGAGAGAGATTTGGATAAGAGAGGAAGATATGACAGGAGACGGACAGTGGTAAAAAAAAAAACTGCTGAGAAGTAGAAAACATATTTAGTAACCATTAGTAGTGCTGTATAAATGAACTGAATGACATGAGGGAGTGTACTGAGAGGTAAAACTGGTACAATAAGTTAGGAGAAGAGGAGTATAGGGAGGGGGATAGAGTGCATTGCTTAAAAACTTTAAATTGAGGAGCTAATAAGGGTTGGGCAACAAGTGACAGTAGGATGTCTCACCTCCCAGAAATGGCTCCACTGTGCACATGACAGGAGGAGTCCATGGGCACATGTTCTTATTTCATAGGCTCCCATGCACTTTTGATTGGTTACAGTTCCTATCCAAGTATAACCTTCATTTTTGAGGGAAGTCAAAGACTAATCAGAGTGTATCTGAAGATCTGTGCTAAGAAGCAATCTAGTTTGCTTCTTTCTCTCCAGACCCCAGCACTTTTACTTGAGATTGCCTCATACAATGATTATTAAATGGAATAGTATGTGTGAACTCAGGAAAAGGAAAATCATATCAACATCAGATTAAATACAATGGTCAGACATGCTGGAAGCTCTGACTCAGGTGGAGCAAAGGCAATATATGTAACCTAAACATTTGTACTCCTGTAATACGCTGAAATAAAAAAAAAATTAAAAACACTTCTCGCAATTCTTATTTCGTTAAAGGAGGTGTAAATTTTGTATTCCATTTCACAAAAAAATAAATAATTACAATGGTCAGAAAGGGAAATTTTTAGCTATAGTGTATAATTTAATGTATGGTTTTACACAATGTGTTTTGTCATTTTATCCATGTTTGTTCCCCTTAATGAATATAGGTAGCTGACATATGCTTTTATTTTGATCTAGGAATGAAAGTGAAACTATCAAACTCTACCTCAGTTCTCACACATGTAATCAATTTCTGCTTGAACCAATATCCGCATTTAACATATGTCAATGAGGCTCCTTACCGGAGATGCCAGAATTGAATTAATAATATATATAAAGGCTATGACACATCATTCATAAAGATAACATAGGAAATAATAATGGTAATATAATTGCAAGCCAAGAAGCAGGTTGATTACCTTTAATAAAAACATATTGAGTATTTCTTGCCTAGCAATAATATTGTAGGGAAACTGCAATAGAAGGGATCTTGATAAAATGATCATTTGTTGTTGAAATGAGAACTCTTTTGAAACAAAAAGAGATTCTCTATTAAATTATAATGAAATAATAACTGGTAAACAAAGGCCATCCTGAGAAAACTAATATGAATGAACATTTCACATTTAGATGATATTTTCTGTTTCTTGATGGAGTTGACATGTCAAAACTCTTAGAAGATATAAGAATGGCTAACAAACATATGAAAAAATGCTCAACATCTCTAATCATCAGGGAAATGCAAATCAAAACCACAATGAGATATCACTTAACTCCAGTGAGAATGGCCTTTATCAAAAAGTCCCAAAACAACACATGTTGGCGTGGATGTGGAGAGACAGGAACACTCATACACTTCTGGTGGGACTGCAAACTAGTGCAACCCCTGTGGAAAGCAATATGGAGATACCTTAAACAGATTCAAATAGACCTACCATTCGATCCAGCAATCCCATTATTGGGCATCTACCCAAAAGAACAAAAGACATTCTATAACAAAGACACCTGCACCCAAATGTTTATAGCAGCACAATTCACAATTGCAAAGACGTGGAAACAACCCAAACGCCCATCAATCCACGAATGGATTAGTAAACTGTGGTATATGTATACCATGGAATATTACTCAGCTATAAGAAATAATGGTGATATAGAATCCCTTTTGTTCTCCTGGAGACAGTTGGAACCCATTCTATTAAAAGTGAAGTATCTCAAGAATGGAAATATAATAAGCACCACATGTACTCACCAGCAAATTGGTTTCCCTCATCATCACCTAAGTGCATATTTGGGAATAACACTAATTGGGTTTCAGACTGAGGTGGGGGGTGGGGGGAGGGGATGGGTGTATGCCTACATGATGAGTGTGATGCGCACTGTCTGGGGAATGGACACGCTTGAAGCTCTGACTTGGGGGGATGGGTGGGACATGGGCAATATATATAACCTGAACTTTTTTACTCCCATGATAAGCTGAAATAAAAAAGAAAAACTTAGTATGCAAAGTGGCATCAACTAAACACAAGACAGTATAGTTGGGAAAAAAGTAAGAGTTCTGAGAAAGAAATATAATAATCAAGAAAGATTTGAAATTTAAACAGATGAAAAACTATTGATCAGGCATAGATATCAAGATAAAGGTAGAGGGAGACGCTGGAAAAAGGCTGAGTAAAAATGGGAAGGCTGAAGTGAAGTGAATGTGAGAGGGAGCTTGAGGAAGTGTGCTGGACCTGAGTCTATGCTTATTTTGGAATGGGTATCCGAATAGAATTTTTAAAGGATTATTCAATTGACTCCCACTGGATCTCCTTGAAAAGCAGTTTAAAAAGATAGTGCTCTTTACTTCCCCTGTAAGAAATGATTTCCCTCTTTAGAAAGCCAATTCCAATTATGGATTTCATGCATGTCAGGCTCAATAGGCAGGGATATGATTACATTGGAAAGTTGTATGCAGTGTGTGCACTTTAAAATTACTCAGAGAATAATAGTTTGCAATCTTTATGTAAATCAGTAAGCCTTTCGGCCTCTATCATTCCCTCCCAGCATGGCAGGAAAAGTGCAAACCTCATCCCTTTGGAAAGAAAATGATGATGAAATATTAATAAAGATTACTGACAAACTAAGCAGTGTGACTCAGGTTGTATAAAGCTGTGGGACCTAGATGTTGAACAAATTTATTCATCATCAGGGCAATTCATTCAGATGTTTTAAAGCAGATGACACTACCTCTATAAACTGTAGGAAGCCTTTTGGAGTGGGACAACACATGTAATCAGGGGGCAGGGGAACTTTGAAATAAGGGAGTAATTTTATTAGAGTTAAATAGCAGGCAAAAAGGAAGGGAAATTTCAATGATAGTTTCCCAGCACATCTACAAAGTAGCGTGGAAGCCTTCATTTCCCCTCTAAAATGATTTCATTTCCCTCAGTCTTGTCCTTTTGACCATCGCAGGAATTGATTTAAGCTATACATGTTCCTCAGCACAAGGCTACTGTGCTGAGGCTTTCAGATCATATGAACATGTTACTGGCCAAAGTAGTTGTTTTTAATTTTAAAAAGTGTTACTTGAACTTTTCCAGTGGTAGGTGAAACAAGGTAAGTTAGAAACAATGTTACATGTTTTAATGGATTTTTGTTTTAGAGACTTTAGCTGGTGACAGGCTCTTAGGGAAAGGTCAAAAGGGAACCACTATCTCTTAAATGTAGAATGAACACATGTTCCACCCTCCCTAACCTTCCCTGAACTCAAGAGTTATTTCTTCCTGGGGAGGGAGATAGAGAGAGAGACAGACACTGACATATGTTCATCAGGGATATTCAAAACAGCCACTGTATATTATCTCTGATAACCCCTCAAGCTTTGTAAGAATGGCTCAGGAGTTGGGGGGTGGGTATTGCTACATTATTCCAACTCCACCACATAATAATTAGGCCATGAGCCAAAGAAGAGATTCTTTACACAGGTAAATTTCAACATTGCTGGGGAGATTAATAAGGCAGCATGCGTAGAGATCAGTATAAGTGAGGAATTTGAGGCCTCCAGAGGCCTTCAGTGACTTATTCAAGGTCAAGAAATGAGTTAGTAAGGAAACACAAAGAATAATCTCAAGGTCTCTTGAATCCTAGCAGAGTTCCTTTCTTCAAAAGCATACTGCTGACTTGAAAGCTTAAAAAACGCTCAGGGTCTCCATTGATAGGTATTTTCCTATAGGCCAGAAAGGTAACTAAGGTCATTTTTACAAAAGGAAAGGAAATTAAAGAAAGAGAAGACTGCAGCTATTTCTCAAAGATTGTAGTTTAGTTATATCTGCGACAGTGAATAACTCATGGAACAAGGGACACAAGTGAGAGTCCAGAGGGTAGAGTGAGGCCATCCTAACTTCAAATTTTTCAAAAGAAAAAGAAAAGTCCCATTGTTATTTTCATGGAGTTCAGAGGATTGTTGTGGTCCTGTTGCATAGTACCAGTAGATTAAAAGAGCCAAAAGAATAGTCATTCTTCATGACTCTGAGGGTTTAATAGGGAGAGAGACCTGGGATGTCATGGTACAAGCTTGCACTACAAAAGACCTACTGAGCTTTTCTGTAAACCCTTAACTGCTATTAGTAAATACATTAAATAGGTGTATTTAAAATTCTATTGCTTTCAAATAAGGACTATGAGCCTTCCAGGGAACCATGCATTCAGTTAAATAATAGCATGGGCTGGGACACTGCTAGGCTATGCAATTTATACGTTGGCAAAATTCAAGTGCTTTTGTCTGTTATTGACAGGCACTAAAGACTAATAAACTAAGAGGACCATCAGTTCAAATAAACCAGGAAGAATGTCAACATTGAAAGTGTAAACATGCCCATAATTAATGAACTTAATAATCACTTCCCTTTGATTTAGGATAAGTCAAATTTGATGTTTATAAAATAGTAAGATGGATATATATGCAAACATAAAATCTAGTCTCAACACATACATACATATAAATGCAAACACACACAAGAATACAGAACTTCCAGCAACTTCAACCCTGAACTGAGAAATAGACAAACAAAAAGATAAACCTGAGATTTTTTCTTAAAATAATCCTATGAATTAAAGCATTTTATCCCATAGTAGAAATATTTCATTCCTTGTTCAGATTCATATATTGATATATCTATATCTCTATGTATACCATTTTATATACAAGCAAAATAAACTTACTTATCTCATTCACAAATCTATAGAAGATTAGAAGCAGCAAATTACAAGGTAAAAGCAAGTAAAGAAAGTAGTCAGTTCAGGTGACAGACCAGAATGAGAAATGACAGGCATTCTTGTAGCAAGTTAGAGGACAAGCTCTCTAAGACTATACCCATGCAATTAAAAGTATTGCAATTCAGATCTATTTGGAGTATGGATGACATATCTCAATAAATTTCAAGGGCATAATAATATATTACATGGACTGATATTTGACAGTCATGTTGATCCATTTTTTCAGTCATGAAGCAAAAATATTCTCATATCCTGTTAGATTTTATCATCTTAGATATGAATTTGTATAGAATTTAATTTGTATCTTGCTTATTTTACAAACATTTCTGTTCTTAAAGAGGCAGGTTTATGTTTTCTGGAAAATTAGAATTTTTAGAATACTTCCTTCCATGATGATGCTAGATTAAAAGTAAATTATCATGTATATATGAGAATCTGGAGAAAATGTGGAGTCTGGTTACAGGAAAAGACATTTAACTAGATTAACAGAAGCAGGGCCTGCTCCTAGGATCCAGGGGTGGGGAGCCTGGTAAGTATTTCATGTGGGGCCTCTGATTGTATAAACAAATTATTTAAAAATAATTTTAAAAACAAATTTTAAAAACATATTATAAAATCAATGGGCTCATGTTAATTATAGTGATATATTGATGAAGATTTAGAATATTGGGTAGATAAAGATTTAGAATAATGGATAAAGAAGAAGTACTTTTGTATTTGTTGACTAGCAAAAAGTGCACGTGAAGATTCTTCATAGTGTCCAGGCACTGTCTCTTTCTGCAGAGGTCCACAAACCATCTTTTTGGTTGTTTTATTGTCAAATGTGCCATTCTTGGCTAATTTGATATCTCTCACCATGAGAAAGCATAGCAATACTCTTATTATTCATAATACCATGACACTTCACGTTCAGTTTATTTTTTAAAAATGTACATCTTCTTGCCTCTGCAGTTCTCTAATGTCATTTATTTAATGCTGGTTACACCATCACTAATGGCAATATATCATCCATGCTACCTCCTGTTGTGTACTGGCTTCCAGTGACTCTCTTAAAAGTTATCATTATGCTTTGTTGATTATTACCACAAATGCAAATCTGCCAAGAGTATGCAGAAAAATTTGAGCAGTATTTTATGAGTGGTCTAAATTTATCATTCAGAATTTTATAGAATATAAACACAAAAATATGTCCTCCAACTTCCAACCATGTATGCTTTTGAATTCTTTAAACCATAATCACTGCATTCCTAGCATATGATCTTTTTCAAGGTTGATATCATCCTGTATTTCACACATAGCTACCAGCAGGAGGATAGGTAAGGAGTTCATGAGCAGAGTACAAAGAATGGTCCCATTTGCTCAAGAAATGCCCATCCCTCATCGAGCACAGCTTAAGACCAACTTGAGAGAGTGTAACATCCTCGTATCAGTCAAAGGCAAGAGAGGACATCAATTGAAATGACCCCTTGGCATTGTGGGGTAATGGTCTAACTAGCTCACAGAGAAGATAGATGCAGGCACTTCCAGAGGACTGCCTAACACATTACACAAAACCTATGGAGGGCATAGGGTATTAGGCAGTCCTCTAGAGGTGGCTGACCATGTTGGTTGGGTGCCAGCAGCAGTAAATACTCACACATGTAGATAACAACCAAGTGTAGATGATGAGCCATCAGTTCTCAGAACCCTGAACTCATCCTATGTCCACTGTGAGAATTACCCCCAAATGAGCATGTTTTGGGGTTCTCCCATCTCACACAATCTTGTGAAAGAAATACTGAGCTTAAGCTGGAATCCAGCCACTGGGCCCCAAGATGATCCCACTGGTATGAATCCTGAAGCTCCCTAGGGCATCTGGTCAATCCCATATGCAGGGTAGAGGATATGAGAACACCTTAAAGGGGAGAAATGGGGCCTGGGGCCACTTGGGTCCCATCAAGACTCAAGACAACTTGCCAAAATGTCTATTTTGGCCCTGGCCAGAACCAGGGACCAAAGAAATATTTTGACAAATTTGAGGGAGATACTTTAGGTGATTGAGATCCATACTATGATGGAGTACACTGCCTAAAAGGTTCTGTTGGTCCTGGCCTGTCCCAATCACTGGAGGGTGACTTTAAAAGCTTTATGAAGGGCCCACCTTGCCTATGTCTAAGGATGGTACTATACAGAAGTATCTAAAGGTCAAAAGAGAAAAAAAAACAGAATTAAAAAAATACAGTGAAAACCTTAGAAAGATTAGAAATCTAAAAACTAAGGTCTGAGCTGGAACTTTAAGAATTCCCTTAGAAACTTAAAAAAAAAAGTATAAAGATTATTAGCAAGTTAACTGGGAAGATAAACAGGTCAGAAGCATATAAATCTAAGGTACTAAGAGCTACTATCTCTTTGAAGATAATGATGATGAAGAAAAAGAGAAGAGGAGGATGAGGACAGCAATAATAACACTATTGATGATAGCAAAAAGCAAACCTATCTAATTAATATTCTTGGTACCATGCCAAATACTTTTTTTTATCATATTAATTTTTATAATAACCCTAATTTGTTGATGCTGTTTATATTATCATTTCCATTTCATAATGAGATTGAAACCTAGACCAAGTCACTTGCCCAAAGTCATACAAATACTGAGAGTATCTTTTTATTATTTTTTTCTTTTATTATATTTATAATTAAAGTTAATGGCAGAAAAGAACTGCATTTATAAAATATTTATACTCAACTTTTCACAAAGACAGCTGTTTGATAAAGTTAGGGAGGGCACCTAACTATGCTGAATCAGACAGCTTAAATTTGATTTCAGTTAAACAAGCTTTTATCAACCCACTAAAAGTCGAAGGACAGTACACTGTGTTAGATGGAAACCAGTTTGAATGACTCTAGCGCTACATGGTCCAATATGGAAGCCACTAGCTACATGTGTTTATTTAAATTTAACATAATTATAATTAAATAAAGTTAAGAATTCAGTCCCATGGTTGGACTAGCTACATTTCAAGTACTCACTACCTATATGTAGCTAGTGGCTACAGTCTTAGTGCAAATATAGAGTATTTCCATAATCTCAGAAAGTTCTGTTGGACAGCACTGATGAAATTAATCTTGCTCTCTTGAAATGACTACTATACAACACTAACAATAAAGATAAATTTTAAAGATAGAAGAAGATGTAGCCTAATGGAATGACTTAAAGGCAGGGGATCAGGACACCTGAATTCTATTCCTCTTTACTCCATGTACTAGATGTATAATTTTATGAAAGTTATTTAACTTCCATAGGCTTCAATTTCCTAAATTTCCAAATGACAATGTAATATCCTCACTATTATACATAGTAATATGAGGATATGGTAGATATCTGTTGAGTTTCTCTTTGTCCATCATCTTTTGCTTTTAGGAAATGTCCTCTTTAATTTTGTGTCATTCTAGCAGTTCTATCAGTAAAAACTCAGCCTTCACTACCATAAGATTGCACATATTATCTAGGATGACTAATCAGAGAACTCTAGCTCCCTAAATACAGTGATTGGCCCCAGGGTACTTATTTGACCTATGCTAAGCCAGAGTCCTTTGGAGTGGATGCTGGGCAAGAGAATATCAGGCCTCTTTTTCTGGTATGGTGTACCACCAGACTATGTGATCCTGGAATTGCTAGTGACCATCTATACTGCCATGTGGAGAAATCTTGCCTGATAAAGAAAACAATAAAGAAAAAAGCTGAAGTCAAAGATATGGAAAGAGAGAGAGAGATTTCCTCTGATGACATTTGAAACACTGGATCTAGCCATATAGCCTGAACCCAGACTACACATGATTTTCCAGTTAATGAGAAAATGAATTTCTTTTTATTTTAACTGTGCTCATTTGATATCAATTTCCACCTTCTTGTTAAACATGGAGATTTCCCCAATTCCCATGACTCCAAATACTAAATACCCCAAAATTTCTGATCCACTCTATGACCTCTTCCCTGAGCTCCAGACATGAATATCAAATGACTTCTCAATGTCTCCACCTAGGTATTGGTATCTTAAGCATGATATATCAAAAATAGAACTTATGACTCCACCTCAAACAGTCCTCTCCAGTATCTCTGTATCAATAAATTTCATCACCATCTACTCAGCTGTTCAAGCCAAATACCTAGATGTCACTCTTGATTTCTTTCTTTCTCTCATGACCAAATAAAATCCATCAGAAAGACCTGAAAACTCTGCCTCCAAAATATATCCAAAATATGACAATTCCTCTATGTCTCAATTTCAATAATCCTAATCCAAGCTATCACCATTTCTCACCCAGAATACTGGAGTTCAATATTCTGTAACAGGTTTTCCTATGCACTCCGATTTCTTTATGTTCTTAACTTACACAGCAAGAGAGTAATATTCTTGAAACATATCCAGTCACACCCTTGCTTAAAACTGTCTAATGCCTTCCCATCACAATTTGAATAAAATTCAAATTCTTAACAAGGTACCAAAGAAAGTTCCTCATGATCTGCCCCCTTATCTACCTCACTTTGCTTTCTACCCTTTCCTTGCACATTATATTCCATACACACACCACTACAGGGAATTTGCATTCCGTTTCTTCTTCCCCACTCCACAAGCCCATCTCTATCATAATCCCTTTTATTTTCCTCATAGCACTCATTACTTGCTGAAATTATCTTGGTTATCAAATTGCTTACTTATTTCCTTTCCTTTCCACTAGATGTGAGGTCCATGAAAGCAGAAATTTTGTCTATAATGCCACTGTGATAGTGGCATAATTCCCTATAACTAGTGGTAAAGTTGGATGAGAAATAAAAATAAAACCTTAACCCCCCAACTGACTGAATATATTCCTTCTTGGCCAAGGGGACCCCAGAAAAACCCTAAAAAACTGAGTTCCAGGCCACGACAGGATGGGAGGCCTTATTATACTCCCTTCCTCACTAACTGCCATTAGGCTTTCATTCCTAAAGTTTAAACAGAAACTAGCCCTTTGGAAAGACTTGCTCCACTGCTGATATCAACCAACCTCCTGAATGCCCCTCCCTTTTTGAGGTTTCCACAGAACAACTGACCAGCATTCCTTCCTGATAAGAGACCACTGACCATTGAGTAGTTCTGACCAGTCTATTGAAACTGTGCACAAAGGGGCTTCATGTCCTCTGCTTCACCTTTTGATATCATAGGGCCGAAAATTTCACCCTTAGAGATCATGCTAATGCTGCCATTGTTTGAGTATAGGACCTATGAAGCAGCATGAAGCTCAGTTGGGTATGTGTATGTTTCTCCTTTCAGAAATATTCACAACTTCTTCTATAGCTTGTAAAATATGTATATTTGGCCACCCTGCTCAGCATAAATTACTGTTACATTTACTCCTCCCTCAAAGTGCTTGTTCTTGGTTTCTGCTCAAGGCTGTTCCCCAGCCTGTACAATGGCCAGCCTGCAGACTATAACCCTTTATGAGAAATAAAGCCCTCCTTTCCAAATTTATGAACCTTGTCATTCTTCAGATTTGAAGACTCAGTAAAATTCTTCTTTTAAGAGCCGTAAAATCTACTTGGAGAGACATGGAACGCATTAAGATATGTATTAATATGAAGCACATTAAGATGTAATGTAGTATAGTCCTAAATTAGGTAGATTGTTTGAAAAGGACTGAAATTGATAAAATATATTAGAAAAGACTAAATTAGTATAGCCAGGAGTCTTAAGGGTAGGCATTATAGAGGAGATGGATTGAGTACTTTCAGCTTAGAGGGCCATGACAAATATAAAAAGTAAAATATATATGTATAGAATCATTATTTTGTATCTGGACAAAATTTACTCTGTAAAAGTAACTCAAAAAAGTCCCAAATTTTGACTCTTGCCATATAGCAGTTTTACTTAGTGTTGTTTTGTCTTTTCAGAAAAAAGAAACCCTCACAACTCAAGTGCTTACATTCTGGGCTTTATCAATTTGCAAAAAGGACCACTTCAAAAGTAGATTTTCTTCTTCCCACAGAGCCCTCAAAAGTAATTATGGATTAGGGAATGACCCTGGATAACTTCAGTCCCCAATATGTTAAAATTAAAATATATATTAAAATTTGTGAGAAAGGCCCATGAAAGTTCCAAAAAGAAAATGTTGCCATTAACATGAAAACCAGTTTTAGGGAATCCATGCACAAGATATTAATATATGCTACAGATGTACAGTGGATGAGTTATTGGTTGGATTGTGTGGTCTGCTTACAACAGGAGACAGACTGTAAAGAGCTAAAAGAACTTTTTAGCAATCTGATCAGACAAGAAGTACCACAGAAGCAATAGAATAAACCATTCTGGGGTATATGCAGCCAGAGACAAAGAAGAAAGGGCAGAAAAGATGAGAGAGGAAAAAAAGATTCCCAGGCTCAGACTCAGACTGGCAGGGGCAGTGACAATGGGACAGACTATATACTTGCAGTAAGAAAGCTGAGCATTATGAGATTTTTCTTGTGAATTGACTCAAAATATATCAAAATTTCTCACAAGGTATTTATACTAGGTTGTACTTTTACATGAATTATGTGTGCTGAAAATTTCAAATCTTAGGTGGTAGGAACAATGGATTAATTTGTGATTCTGAAACAAGAAAGGGAAACTATTCTTGAAGCCTGCAGCCTGCTTGAGTTACTAGCTATGAGATGAGGTGTGCCACCATCTCGTCAGAGGAAGATCTATCTGACTTCCCCAACTAATCAGCACATGTAGTGAGGTAATTTTAAACAAATATATTGGAGTGTTTTATGTGATTTTAAACATCGTATAAGCATGTGTCACTTTTATAAAGAAGAAAATACTAAACATCCATAACCTCATCACCCAGACATACGCACTACTAACATTTGAGATATATCCTTTCATTCCTATTACCAATATTCCCTATATCACCAGATTTGGAAAACAAAATAAGGTCACATCTCTTCTGATATTCAAGGTAATATAAATCTGGACCTCATCTTACAAACTTCAATCAGTCCTTTTGTTCTCTTAAACATTGCTTTCCTTGGTATTCTTCAGATCCTTACGGTGGGTACAATACTTCCACTAACTGCTTAACATAGACTGCATAAAATGAGAGCCAGGTAATTTTCTAAATGGAAACTAAATTCCAAATTGCTATTTAAAAGGGTGAATTAATACTAAGTGGCCTGTGGGCCACAACAGTAGCCAGTGGTCAGTAGCCAAAACATACATGCACTGTATTTCCACGGGTTCTCAAGATAAAGGAACTCTGAATTCTGGGCATTGTATTTTGGGGTATTGCAAAGAGGCTGCAGCTTTAAACTGTATAATGGAAATAAAACAAATATTAATTTAAGTGCATTTTTGTCTCTCTTTTGGCCTCTTTTGGGGTATGTTCTTTCCATTAAGTACATTTTCCTCCTCCTAATTGTAGTTATTTTCTTAAACTACAATTTAAAATAAACTAGGGCTTGAGCTAGTCTCCTTTCAAATGCCTTTTCTGAATCATTAACTACTTTAGCTTGCATTTGGTTTTGACCATTCACTCATTTCCATGGTAATTTAGAAGAGCAGCCAAAAGGAAGCAGAAAGTGAAATTAAAACCTGTCATCTTAAGCAAGAGTAGAGGTCAAGAGAGAAAACCTAAATTCTTTCTAAGCTCTAATACGTCATCTTCAACTATTTCTTAATTTCAGAACACTATGCTCAAATAATGTTTTGTAGAATTGCTATGACTTACATAAGTGTCATTCAGGATATGTGACCCATTATGTTGATGATAATCAAGGCACTTTACTAGCTGTCACTTCTGCTCAAGCTAATATTGCCACTGTTGAATTCCCATGCTCTGAAGGAAGTGCATATGTAAGACAAGTGCTAAATCTCCAAATGTCACAACGCATTGTGGATACATTATAGACTTCAGACAGGATTTAGAAGGTGTGCATCTTTAGGTTGACAGTGCATAGCCTGCTGGTGACCATATTTTATTAACAATTTACAGCTTGGGATCCTACCAAATCCAGCTTCTAGAGGAAAATTGTGAAGTAAGCAGCATATAACTTCAGAGTCTACCATCTTTAAACTTTTCATATATCCATCCTCCTCTGTGGTATGCCCAAAACTTTCATAACATCCTCCTAATAACTGATTCCTTGACATCATACAACAGTGGAATTTAGCATGTCCCATGCTCCTAAATTTTCCTCGTATCTTTCTCCCAAAACAAACAAATCTGTTTAGGTTCCATTCCCTTAGGAGAATGGAGGGTATTTCCAAGTGAATGGATGTTCTCTGAAAGAATGAAGGAATGTTGCCATAGCAACATTTTGACAGAGGTGTCTAATATCTAGTGCAACCACCTTCAAGTATCTCTTAATCTCAGAACAGTTTTACTGATTTGTTTATACTTTCTCTAGCATTAGCTTTCTATTACTGTCATCTCTAGTATAGAAAGAACATGGATTTTGGAGTCAGAAAGATGGGTATGAATATGGACTGCCCATGTGTAATTGAGAAATTTGTAGTAATTTTTATGAATTTGGGAATTTTTGATTATAAAAGTAAATAATAGCCATTGCAAAAAAAAGGGGTTAAGTGGAATGCAGAAAGTATAAGGAAGAAAATAAAGATCACCCATATCTCATCACCCGAAAGTAGCCACTATTGACATTTTGTTGTACATTCATTGGTATACATGGCTTAAATGAGG
Source organism: Lemur catta (assembly GCF_020740605.2). Taxonomy (NCBI): domain Eukaryota; kingdom Metazoa; phylum Chordata; class Mammalia; order Primates; family Lemuridae; genus Lemur; species Lemur catta. The sequence continues at coordinate 23,188,216 of NC_059155.1, forward strand.
AAGCTGAGGCTCAAACTTATATGGGCACTGTGGAGATTAAGTAATTAAATAATATAATTAAAGCAACTAGCATGATGCCTGACACAGAGCAGGCCCTCAATAAATGTAACTATAGCTTGTCAAAATAATTTTGCATTTTCTGTCTGATTTGATTGCTCATGCCATCACCCCAATATAAATGAAATCATCAGTATTAATATTTTTCTTTTCTAGATGATTCTTATTACAAATAGAGATTTCCAGGCCCTGAATACCTTGATGATTTTTAATTCAGTATACCTGAGTATGGACCAGACCTTTTGCATGCGTCACTATTTGAACTCATATATCTGGTACACAGATTTGAGAGCCTCTGCTTTAGAAATATCACTCAGTGAACATTCAAAGGGTATGCATCCAATCTTCTCCTGAAAACCTTGACTAAAACTCAAAACAGCTCACTGCAAGGTAGGTGTTAGTGGGCACAGCCAAGGTGATTCTGATACACGGTGTTGAGAATTTTTGCACTATACCTTTTGCCTTTTTGTCATGTGCTATGTCCTTATAAGTCTTCTCTAATGTTGTCCCCAGTTTATGTTCTTTATTAGCAGCTGCAGGAGAACAAGTCCGCATTCCTGATGTCTTTTTGTAGCCCCACATTATTTAGCATAACATGTTGTACTCAGCTAGAGATCAATCAATGTTATTGACTTACCTAGGAAATGATGAATTTGAAGCAACTAGTCAATACTAACACTAGCCCTAAGGGAAAAGAATGTGGAATGTACTTGTTTTGAACAACCTCCATTTGCCTATTGTTGTTGGAACAACCACTTCCCTCTAGGGCAGGGTGAAGAACAGCTCCTTTCATCCTCTTTCAGATTCTTCCTTCTCCATCCCCTCCTGACTATAGTCCGCAAGTCTCTTGCTGACATTTTTCTTTAACTAGTATAATGTGAGCCAGTGTAGAAATTCATAGAGGTTGGCCTAAAAAATTACTCTAGCCTCTTCCTGGTGGGGCTTTGGTTAACTCACCCACGGAAGTTCTTTTGCTACTAGAATCTCTGAAATATCCAGAAATCCCCTTAAGCTACAAATTCTTAAACTGTAGTTGTGATGCCTATGATTTCTGGAATCAGACTGCTTGGAGTGGGATGCATGCTATGACACTCACTAACTGCTTAACCATAGAGGCAAGGGTCTTACTTTCTCTATGTATCAGTTTTCTCATATGTGAAAAACAAAAGTGGGGGGTATAATATCAGTATCCATCCCATAGAGTTTTTATAAGGATAAAATTTCATACATAATGCTCCGAAATAACTCAGCACTGTGACTGACACATGGTGAGTGTTCTCCAAGTGTTAAGGAGGGGTGGTGTTATTGGCAGTGACAGAACGGTGAGAAATATGCTGGTGTCAGGACCATGAGAGCCAAGAAATCACAAAGGGCTATTCTGACAACAGAGGTCAGAGTAGGGAAGAGGTACTGAATCTGAGGCACCAGCAGTCCAAACACTGAAGGGAGGATCTGATACAGAGGTGAGGATCTGGCTTAGTCATGAGGTTTTTACGTAACATTCAGCAAAAACACACTGGTACAAGCAAGTAAATTACTCAAGCAGGTAAATGATTATTTCTGGATAGCTGGAAGTGTGAAGATTGCAGTCTAATATTAGTGTTTCCTCCCTAAGATGTGTTTGAAAAAATTTGGATCATTGGTGCTTAATTGATTCAAAAAACCATGACTGACTTGAGTCAACTTTTTTACCCTCAAAGTTCCAAACTTGCACATTAAGTGGGCGATTATCTCTCCCTGTATGGGTGTGAGAGGAGAGAAGGCTGTAGTGAACTCACAGCAGCTTCATTCTAAGTGTAGGAACTGTATCAACTCCACCAATGTTCAAGAATCAGTGCCATTGTGAAGCATCTCTGATGACAATAGCTCCATTAGATAATCTCACAGGAGTAGAGGTAGAAGCAGTTAATGTCAACCATGACTCCTCCCAGTTGCATCCCTACACTCTCCAGGACACTAATAGATCTCCACTCCCCTACCACTACCATTAAAAGCATCATTAAGAGCGGTACTGTAGGTAGCCAATGAGGCTCTTAGCTCTCTAGGCTGGACCACAACATACTTCTCAGTGAGAATTTGGGAAGGTACATTTTCTCCCTTCCTTACACAGAAAGAAAAATTATTAAATGGCATTATAAATTTTGGAAATTACAGTGCTGATATGTGAGTCTTTTGCCCTATACAGCTAACCTTGGTAATACTGACTGGTCATTTTTGCCTGTGCTACAGTAAGTACAAGAATCACAGACCAGGAAGAATCCTGGCCAACTATACTACCTTTCTACTAGGTAGAACATCTTATGCTTGTCTTTCTATCTGCCTTCATAGTGTGGGTTTCACTAGACCATGTTCAACTTTCTCTAGGTAAAGTCAACAAACCTTGCAACTCCATTAATAATTTACCCTCATCCCACTTCTTTCCTACTCTATTCCTTACTGCCACCAATGTGCACTATAAATTATTTTCTCCCTATTATTTATGCTGTATCCTCCCCCTGAAATGCACTCCCTCCTCCTCCCTGCTTCTTCAAGTTCTACACATCTTTCAACACCTAGCTCAACTTCTACCTTGCTAATTAAGCCTCATGCTGGTTCCAGCACACGCTGATCTTAATCTCCCCTGAGTTGATATAATAGTATAAATCATCACTAAGTCACGTGTTTTCTATTAGGAAAAAAAAGAAAGATTTATATATGCCACAAGTGGTAATGTACATGTAGTTGTGGTCTTCCCAGCATGGCTTAAAAGTCTGGGAGGGCAATTTTATATTGGACACTTCTTCTGTATTTTCCACAGCATTGTGCACAGATGCTGTAAACATGTATAAAGATTCACTTACAATTCCCTGGAATCCCCAGTTATTTACATCCAGATTATCTCTGTCCAATACCTACTTTATAGTCCATTTTCTTCTCCTAATAAGTTTCTTTTTTATTTATATAATTTTTTAATGATACATAATAATTGTACATATTCGTGGAGTACATGTTATAATTTGATGCAAGCATATAACATAATGATCAAATCAGGGTAATTGGGACATGATTCATCTGAAACATTTATTATTGCTTTATGTTGGGAATATTTGAAAACTTCTACCTATTTTGAAATATAATAAATTATTGTTAACTATATTTGCCCTATTGCACTGTTGAACACTAGAACTTTTTCCTTCTATTTAACAGTATTACCCATTAACCAACACCTCTTCATTACCCCTTCCCACCACCCTTACCAACATCTAGTAGCCACCATTCTATTCACTACCTCCATGAGAAAACACTCATTTTCTTTTCAATTTTTAAAAAGGGGAAATATAAAACAAGATAAAAGGCAATATGACATTTAAGACAATTACAAAAGAAACAAAAAAATAGAAAAAAAAACATTTGTCACCATTCTCTATTATTTCTTTTGATGGCAGCAAAACTAAATCTAGCCTGCACTTATTGATCTGGTGATGGAAACCTACTGTAGCTGCTGCTCTGGTTGTGTTTGGCTCAGAAACTAAGATAAAAAGTAATGAGTTAACATCTATTAAGAGCTTTCCAAACTCCAAATGTTCTATATAGATTTACTTCTTCCAATAATCCCACAAAGGGGATTTTATTCCCATTTCACAGCGAAGAAAGTTGAGGCACACAAAGGTTAAGCAATTTGCTCTTATTTGTAGCAATTAGGTTACAGATCAAGAATTTGAACTCATATCTGGCTCTACTCCAATCAATGCTCATATTCACAACTATTATTCTATGTGGTCTGTTTCTGTACGCTTGCTGAGGGCCCAAGTAGAGAGATTTACTCTCTGATTCTGATCAAGGCTGGGGAAGTCAGGACCTTACAGGCTTATATGATGCCAACGTATTCAATACTATAGGCAAAATTTACTGCAGATGAGGCATCACTGTATGGCACAAACATTATGGACTTTGAAATAAGACATGCTGGTTTATAGTTTCTGAGTCTCCCACTAACAATCTATGTGACAGTGGGCAACTCATTTAACCTCTTTTAGCTTCAGTATTTTTTTTCTCATCTGAAAAATGAGCTATTGAACTAGGTGATCTTTAAGTTTCTTTCTAACTGTAATAGTCTATGAATTAAATATAAAAATTAGTACTCCAAAAGAGACAGCTGCTTAAGAATCTACAATTAAACCACCAAAGAAAAATCTGGCTCAATAGATTTAAATATATGTGTTAAGTTAAATTTAGTGTTTCAGCACACACATACAATTGTGCCTTACAAGTTAATACAAAAATCAGTGTGAATGGTAAAGTTTTCCTAACTTAAAGAGGAAAGTATCTCATTACAATGTCATCAAAACAAACTCAGCAGTTTAAAAGGCCAGAAATGTTATAGAAACTGACATTTACATCTTGAGAAAATGAGGTTATGGTATAGAAAGTAGAGTATGTCTACATGTCTCAGAGGTTTGGGCTGAAAACTCTTCATGAATAAAACATTAGAATATAATGTGAACCCTGGTCTTTAACCATTCCTCAGCCTCCCAGTTCAAGAAAAGCATGTCTTCTAGACCTCCTTGTGTTAATTCTGGCTGTCTTCTGCACTTATCTTGTCTGAGCACTTACACTGTAAGTTTCTGAGGACAAAGCTCTTCAGAAAGACAAAATAATTTATAGCCAGATTTATAGCCAGATGCTTTAAAATATGATTTAGTATGACTTCTTTTGTAACTTGATACCCACAGTAAACCTAAATCACACTGCTTTCTCAGTGGTAAAAAATATTATTAAGTCATACTGTCTTCTTAACCACTGACCTAATATTTGATGGTACTAAAATGAAGACTGGGGCTCCATGGATCGGAAGAATAATTCCATCTGTCTGCATTTGATTCATGATTCACTAGAAGTTGTTATGATCACTTAATACCTTTCATTTCAAGGGATATCAGGTTGAAATTTTTGAATGACAGATCATTTTTACTCGGTAATATCATAAAATGTGAGTAGTATCTGACATACAGAAAAGCACATGGGAAGGGAGTCAAGCAAAAAAAAAAAAAAAGACTTCTGGTGCCCCATTTCCCTTGGTGTCTCAATAAAATTTAAGTTTTCAATGTGTTTAAGGGTAGCATGTTTGTGATTTTGTATGTGGATATGTGTGTAAGATTAAAAGATAAGGAGGTGGAGGAGGTGGATGAGGAGAACAAGAGACAGAGACAAAGATGAATAAATGTAGAGAGACAGAGAGAGGGAATCAAAGAACATTATATATCAGATACTGTTGCAAAGCATTGGCATGTTCAATACCATGTTCAGTTTTGGGCACTGTGGGTAGTATTGTTTTTTGATTTACCCCATAGCCATTTACTTCTCTTCCTTTCTAATAGATTCTGTTTGCTAAAATATGCTTAAGCCCAGGAAATAAATTATTATAGGTCTAAGCTAGCTATGGCAATACAGTTCCTCTTTCCCAGTGACTGAAATAATAGGACACATATGATGCAATTCTGGCCAATGGAATCTGTAAAGAAGTCTGCTGGGAACTTCTGGAAAAGATTTTTCTTCCCTAGAATCTCCCAGCAAGCTTAGATCTATCATGAGTCATCTCCTGGTACTGGACATATTTTAGCTTTAATAAAATTCATGCTTTTGTTTTTCTGTGTTACTTTCTGCTTTGAACATTCTCATATAAAGATATGATGTTTGGAGCTATTTCAGCCACCTAATGACCACAAGGGAAGAGTAAAAATAATTTCAGAGAGGCCAACTCAGTGTCCTGATATCATCATTTTGTTGAATTAATCCTACCACCAACTAACTCCAGATTTCTCCTTTAGAGAATAGTAAATGTTCCTACAGTTTAAGCCACTGTCAACCTGGTTTTCTGTTACTTCTGGCTCATAAACATCTTCCATGATATAAACATCTTCCATGATATGGGAACCTGCCCAGAAATGTTACCACCTTCTAAATAGAACAAAATCAAATGGCCAATATGTATTCTGTCATACAGCACACAAATTTCCAAATCTGTCCATCCTTCATAATTCATCTCATACTTCAGCTCAGCCTTAAAGTGCTCTGCTCTTGATCATATTGTCTTTTATACTTTCAAGACCATCTCAATTTACTGGTGACACATTTTGGTACTTGACTATATAGGGATTTGTGTTCCTTATTTCTATCTTTTCAATTCATGTCATCTCTTCAATAAGATTGTGGATTCCTTGAAGGCAGCATTTGGCTCATATAACTAACACAACATCTAGGAGAATGTGGCTTCTGCTTGTTGAATTGAATGATAGCATTATTCCCTGCCCTGTTCATGCTAGAGACTCTGAAACTCAATTTTTTTTTTTTCCTTCAAGGTGGATTCTAGTGGGAGCATGATCTTTTACATTAGGTTCTGGAGAGAGAGTCTTCTATTCTATACCCCTTTCCCCAGTGCAGCTTCATATAAGTAGGTCTTAAATTAATAACACTATCATAGTAAATTGCAGTATTTTGATTATCTCAGGTTCCTGCTTTGCCAAAGTCAATCTGGTACTTTTGTGACTCATGGGTTGTTATGTAAAACAGCCCAGGCAGCTTGAGAGTGTAATCAAAGAAGGGGCATATCACTGTGTATTTTCATGATCCAAACAATGGCATAGCTACCTTGTCAAATCAATTTAAAGTCTTGACTAAATTAACCAGTGTTACTATTGTTCCAACAGCAGAGGCTTAAAGCTTATGAAGACACTCAAATCCTTTTCAGTATTTGCTTGTACTTTTCCTTGGCCTTAAGTCATAGGTTAATTAAGCCTAAGTCTCTCTTTCTTTCTCTCTCTCTCACACACATTGCTTCTACAGACTGTGCAACATTCTGAGAGTCCAAGGAAATATGAAGCCACAATCAAGAATTTTTAGTGTCCTGGTTGACTCTAAGGAACTTTTACTTGTTCCCTTACAAACATTTCTCACCTTCAACTGAAAGACTAGATTTTTTACATCCCACAAAAGTAAATGTGCTTCCCTTCCATTCCTGACTACTATAAACCAGGCATCTGTTTTTTTCTCCCCCAAATAATCAGCAACCAAAAGTGCATTGATTTGAAAAATGATGTATCATTTTAATCAATGGATTTCTTGAGTCCATGACTTCCAAAGGGCCTTCATTTTACTTCCGTTTCTTTGCTGTCCATTCCCCCTTTCACTGTGATCATTATATTTTATGTGAAGGAGTCAGAGAAAATGTCTTTGAGCAATTCTAAGACGAATGTCAGGGAAAACAGGCAATTAGAATTTTAGCACCTGCACAATTCAATTCCAAAGTACTTTAAACAACAATGCTAAATTTACTATAGAAAAGCAAATGTTTATCTTAAATATGGTTTAATCCTCTTTTCCAGGAAGCTTATGTAACAAAAAATACAGCTGGAGGCTATAGTGGCCCATTTATAACCATACTTGGGTTTGTTACCAGGGAACCTGTCAAAATCAGCTTAGCTTGTTCAAATGGCTTATTCTGGTTCACTGTGTCTTCCTTCTCATTTGATTTTAGGAGTTCAAACTGCTTTAGTGATGCTAGCCAAGGGAAATGGCTTTCTTTGACTTTGCAAACCGGGCAGGACTAGAATAAGTGGAATAGATGGCTATCTTCACAGTATCATGTTTAGGGGCTGTTCATTTGTCTCTGCCTCTTCCCAAAACTCTCTTTACTGGGATGGCTGTGGATTCCCTCCTCAGAGTCATTATTCTGAGATAAAACAAAACCCACAGCAAGCTACATATGGCATGTAAATATATCTCCCTCTTGGGAAATAAGCCAATGTGTTAGACTGATTATGCCAGACTCGCAGAAAGGAAAAATAAGGTAGGTTATTATTGTAAAAGACTCAAATACCAGGACTCAGCTGAAATTTAGTCAGCCACATTTTGCTCCCTGCTTAAGAGGAGGCGGGGCTAAGGTCAAACTAGGTATGGCTGATACTGCTCTCATCTTTATTCTTCAGAACTTGGCACCATTACACTCTTTGCTCGTGATTCATTTCCTCATTTATTAAACAGGGCCATCCAATGATAACTCACTGTACAGATGATCCCCAACTTAAAATGGCTTGACTTTATGATGGTGGGGAAGTGATACACATTCAATAGAAACTATGCTTCGAATTTTGAATTTTGTTCTTTTCCCGGGCTAATGATACACAGTAAGATACTCTCATGTGATGCCGCGCAGCTGCAGCGCCACAGCTCCCAGTCAGCCGTGCAATCACAAGGGTAAAAAGCTGACACTCTACAGTGTACTGTGTTGCCAGATGATTTTGCCCAACTATAGGCTAATGTAAGTATTCTGAGCACTTTTAAGGTAGGCTAGCCTAAGCTATAATGGTCAGTAGGTTAGGTGTATTAAATGTATTTTCACATTATGATATTTTCAACTTAATAGTGAGTTTACCAGGACATAATCCTGTGGTAAGTCAAGAATCATCTATATTAGTTTTCTACTGCTGTATAACAAATTACCACATACTTACAGAATTAAAACAACCTCCATTTATTAGCTCCCAGTTCTATAGATCAGAAGTCCAAGCAGGCTTGGCATGGTTCTCTATTCTGGGCCTCACAAGGCTGAAATGAACTGTGTTGGCCAAACTAGGCTATCATCTGGACTATATGGGCAAAAACCCACTTCCAAGCTCATTTAAATGTTGACATAATTCAGTTCTTTGTGGGTATAGGACTAAGGTCCCCATTTCCTTAAAAAGTGCTAGATAGGGTCAATTTCAACTTTCTCTGGTCTTTTCATGTCCCTCCATCTTCACTGCCAGCAGCAGCAAGTGCTTGGAAAATCTGACTTCCTCTTCTGCTATCAGAGAAAACTCTGCTTTTAAAAAGATCAGGTGATTAGACTCAGCCTGCCCAGATAATCTCCTTTTTGTTATGTAATGTGACATAATTGCATAAGTAACACTAGGAAACTAAAGTACAGGACCATAAAATTCTGCCTACCACATCTGTACTTCTTTTTGCATTAGAAAAATTTGCTTTTACCTTTCTCCTGGTTGGATTGTAAGATTTACCTAATTTTAATATTTGTCTGTAATATTGAAAAGAGTATATCCCTTGGACCCTACTCTAACAGCCTGAAACTATAGAATACCTCTTTATTATTCATAACCATATGCTGCAAGTCACAATATCCTGAGCCCATAAGAAGATAAGATTACTGGATGGGATCTATAAATGAAGACATGTATCACGTGGGGCAAAGTTTGCATTCTCAGCTTTACTTTTTTCCAACTCTTATTTAAAGCACTGCTATGTGATGAAGGAAGGCAATGAACTAGAACTTTTTTAAATGTTCTTTTGTAGGCTTTTTTGAAACTTATGTAAGCCTTGTATCATATGAACCCCTTTGAGGGATATTGCTTTGCCTGATTTCCAGTGAACATCATTGAGTCAGCATATTTTCCCAAGATTCTGAGAATCAAGTCAATCTTTTTATTCTTTACATTAGTCCAAGATAATTTCAGATATTCCCTGAAAGCCTGTGGCAATCAAAATTTTCATGAGCAGGCCAGGGAAAATAGCACACCCACCAAGAGTAAGTAAAAAGCATTTTGGAGGACACGAATGAAGGCTCAGCTGCTCATGGAGAGTACTTAAGTGATGGGACACTAAGAATCTGAGGAGGGAGAACTAGAGGCTCATGTATGTAAACAATGATGAATTTTTTTTTCTTAATCTGTATCACTGGAGAAAAAGTGATATTTGAGATCATAAAAATTTGTTACTATTTAAGGTAGTAACGGGCCAAACTCAGATACCTACAGAGGCCAGGAATATAAAGTGAGTGAAGAAAGTCCATAAGAGAGAAAACAGAATGAGGAGAACTCTCGTGAATGAGAAAACACATATTATATATAAAGTCACTACTCAGTTCCAGCCAATTGTTGCCACATAATAATTTAAGACTATTTTTTACGGGGTGGGGGGAGGGGATGGTTGTATACCTACATGATGAGTGCGTTGTGCACTGTCTGGGGAATGGTCATGCTTGAAGGTGCTGACTCGGGGGGTGGGGAAGGGATGGAGGTATGACTACATGGTGAGTGCCAGGCGCACTGTCTGGGGAATGGACACGCTTGAGGCTCTGACTCGGGGGGATGGGCGGGACACGGACAATGTATATAACCTGAGCTTTTGTACCCCCATGAAGAGCTGAAATTAAAAAAAAAAGACTATTTTTTGTCTTCTAATTTTTAAAATACAAGGCTGAAATCAAGATTTTAATGTGAAATCTCCTGATTTTAAATGTTGGCAATTAAAATACTGTGAGTAGGACTTCTGGTTTCAGCTCTGACATGTAAAGATCTAGTAAGCTGTCACTCCCATCCTTACAGCAACAACAAAAAGCTGAACAAACCAAAAGTAAATGACCTTTCTTGGACTCTTTTGAGAACTGAGATCACAGGGAAAACCACCATCCCAATATTTGGAGAAAACAGGTCCATCTGGCAGTACAGCAACCAAGATCTGCCTATCTGAAGAAGGTGCTGTAGCCATAAACTGATAGGAACACTTAAATGGTAATTTTGGTGAATTGCTGGAGGCTGACTATGTGCTAACATGACAGTAAGAAACTCCTGGGGGCTGCAGAAACTCCTGGGGGAGGGGCACATTTTCATGAGCTTTTCTTCCAGGAACTCTTGAAAAGTTGTCAATCCACTCAGCCACAAAAAACAATCGTGATCTAGCACCTCTTGTATTATCCTGGATAGAGCTGGAACCCATTCTACTAAGTGAAGTGTCACAGGAATGTAAAAACAAGCACCATATGTACTCACCATGAAACTGGTACTAATTGATCAACACTTATGTGCACATATGGAAGTAACATTCATCAGTTATCAGGCAGGTGTGGGGGGGCGGAGGGGATGGGTATATACACACCTAATGGGTGCAGTGGCACCATCTGGGGGATGGACACGCTTGAAGCTCTGACTTGGGTGGGGCACAAAGGCAATATATGTAACCTAAACATTTGTACCTCCATAATATGCTGAAATAAAAAAAATTTAAAAAAAGATTAGGATCCAAGAAAGATCCTCTTATGATTGGCAGGAGAAAGGGAAGAGTAATCATTTTGACATAGGCCCAGACTCTTCTCCATAACAAAATCCTACTTTCTATGAGAAATGAATTTGCCAGAATACAATTCTGGAACATTATCCTGAGCTGGGAAAAGAGAATTCTTCCCTGATTTATTCTCCTTCAACCTCCTTATAAACCTAAGGGAGAAAAGAAAGACAATCAACATGGGAGAGTGCTTCAAGAAAATTGAGTGGGAATGTTGCATCAAGGGAAAGGAGTAGAGGAGGAGACTCCTTCACCAGCCCCTGGATGGTGGGGGGTAGATAAAACACTGGTGAAAGGCACAGCTCTCAGGGAGACAGATACACTGAAAGACTTACTTAATCATAGGAGTACAGAACACATCCCCCTCCCCACATCTTACCACTACATCAACAAGGTAGCTCCAGTGTAATAACAGTGGTTTATTGCTAAGAGAGCTGAATTTTATTGAATAGAAGTACTCAGGGAAGCCCCCTAAATAAGTATGAAGACAAAAACAGGAACACTAGAGGAGTACGAAGCCTCTTGTATCTATAGCTACAACAAACATTAAACACTTTCCAATCCCTAGCTAGATTAACATAAATCCTCATCCTAAAGACCTATTTATCTCAGTTCTTCTTACTCAAAACAACATGTCTTGCTTTCAATAAAAAATTGCAAGGCACACTAAAAGAAAATCACAGTCTGAAGAGACAAATTAAGCATCTGAGCCAGGCTCAGACATGACACAGATTTTGGAATCAAACAGGGAATTTAAAATAATTATGATTAATATGTAAATGGATCTAATGGAAAAAGTAGACAACATGAAAGAACAGATGGATAATGTAAACAGATAGATGAAAATTCCAGAAAAGAGTGAAAAGACAATGCTAGAATTAAAAAAAAAACAGTAGAAGAAATGAAGAGCGCATTCATTCAGCTGAGAAGTAGACACAACATAGATGAGAAATAAATTGATCTCAAGATAGGTCAATAGATGCTCAAATGTATTACATGTAACCAAAATGTTTGTACCCCCATAATATCCTGAAAAAAAAATATATATATATATATACCCCCAAACTGGAGTGTAAAGAATCAAAATAATGAAGAGAAAAACAGAACTTTTGAGAAGTTTGGGAAAATAACAAAATAACAATAACAAAAAATATAATACCCATGTAGTACAAGCAGGAGAAGAAAGAGAATGTGACAGGAAAAAAAATGTAAATTAATAATGGCCAAGAACTTTCTAAAATTAATAACAGTTATCAAACCACAGATTCATAAAGCTCAGAAAATGGAAAGCAAAAGAAAAGCAAAGAAAACAAAACAAAAATACATAGGTAAGCCATATGAAAAATACAGGAAGCAAAATTCAAAAAGAAAATTTTAAAAGAAGACAGAGGAAAAAATACCTTATCTACAAAGAAACAAAGTTAAGAATTACAATGGACTTCTCATCAGAAACCATGTAAGCAAGAAGAGAGAGAAGTGAAATATTTAAGAAAAAAAATGCAGCAACCTAAAATCTTATATCAAACAAAATAATCCCTCAAAAGTGAAGAATTACGCTTGCAGACATGCCCTGCAATAAATATTAAAAGAAATTCTTCTTGAAGAAGGAAAATAATATAGGTCAGAAATTTGGATCTACCTAAGGAAAGGAAGAGGGTAAGAAAAGGAAGAAACAAAGGTGAAATAAAATCGTTTTAATTTTTTTCTTAATTGATCTAAAAGATAACTGTTTAAGGCAATGATAGTTACAATGTATTAATATTTATAGTATAGGGATAAAGTGAATAACAGAAATGTTATAAGAGACAGGAGGGAAGATTGGGCATTTTATGTTATAAGGCATAAACGCTACAAGAAATTGTAGAGTGTTACTAGAAGTTGACTTAAGTAAGTTTAAAATGTATATTGTAAGTGCTAGGGCAACCACTAAGTTTTTTTTTTTAAAGAAGTATAAATGATATTAAAGAGAAGAGATAAAATTAAAATATATATAATGCTCAATTAAAACCAGAGAAAATAGAAAAGGAAAAATAAAGAACCAAAAAGCAAATTCAATGAAGACAAAACAGTTACAAAGATAGTATATATTAAGGCTGGCACGTTCAAAATCTGCAAGGTAAGCTGGCAGGCTAGAAACCTAGAGAAGAGTTGACATATCAGTTTGAGTCCAAAGGCAGTCTACTGGCAGAATTCGCCGTTTCTTGGGGGATGTCAGTATTTTTCTTAAGGCCTTCAACTGATTGGATAAGGCCCACCCACATTATGGAGGACAACTTCCTTTATTCAATGTCTGTTGATTAAATGTTAATCCTATCCAAAAATTACCTTGATAGAAACATATCAAATAGTGTTTGATCAAATATATGGGCACTGTGGCCTACCCAAGTTGAAATAACACATGAAATAACTATCACAGGCCCAGCCTAACAACCTTAAATTAGCATAACTACAACTGCAATGACTCTCTTTCCCAAGTAAGGTCACATTCTGAGGTATTAGAGGTTAAAATTTTACTTTAACTTTTTGGAAGCAAAATTCAACCCACAACAGAAACTATATCAATAATCACTTTAAATGTGAATGGTCTAAATACACAAATTAAAAGACATATTTTAAAGAGGATAAAAAAGAAGGCCCAACTATATGTTGTTTATAAGAAACCCACTTTAAATATAAAGACAGATAGGTTAAATGTAAATGGACATAGAAAGATATACCATATTAACACTATTTAAAATAAAGTTGGAATGCTTATATTAATATTTTGGACAAAACAGACTACAGAGTATAGAAGTTTATCAGAATGAAAAGAGACATTCCAAAATGATAAAAGGATCACTTCTTCATGAAGATATAACATTCATTAATGTGTATGAACCCAAAAATAGAGTGTCAAAATGCATGAGGCAAAAACTGATAGAACAGAAAGGAGAAATAAACAAACCTGTATATAGTGGGAGATTTCAAAACCTCTCTTTCAGTAATTGACAGATCATGCAGTCAGAAAATCAATAATGATATAGTTGACCTGAACAGCAAAATTGATCAATTTGATATAATTGACATTTATAGAATACTCCATCTAACAACACCAGAATATACATTTTTCTCACTTCACATAGAACATTCATCAAGATAGACAACATTCTGAGACATAAAGCATACCTTAACAAATTTAAAAGTTTAGAAATTTTACAAAATATGTTCTCAAGCCATAATGGAATAATATAAAGAATCAATAACAAAAATAGCTGCAAAAATCTCATATTTAGAGATGAAAGACAAATTTCTAAAAAGCATATGAGACAAAGTATCAAGAGATATTAAAAATAATTTTGAACTAATGAAATTGAAAAAAAAATTTATCAAAATTTATGGATGCAAAGTAGTACTCAGAGGGAAATTTACACCATTAAAATCATATATTGGAAAAGGAGAATATCTAAAATCACTATCCCAGCAAGCTATATCATAAGTTTATTGGTGATCTGATTCTAAAGTTTATATTGTAAGGCAAAAGACCAAAATAGCCAACATAATACAAAGAAAGGACAAAGTTGGAGTACCCATATTATCAGATTCTAAGACTTACTATTAAAGCTATATTTATCAAGATAGAGTGGAATTGGAGGTAGGATCAGCACATAGATCAGTAGCATATAATTGAGAACACATAAATAGACTGACACAAAGATAGTCAATTTATTTTTGACAAAGATGCAAAAGCAATTTAATGGAGAAAGGATAGTTTTTTACCACAAATGGGGCCAGAACAATAGAATATAAAAATGTAAAATAAGTGAAACTAGACAAACTTTACATCTTTCAAAAACATTAAATTGAAATGGATAATACACTTAAATGTATTTTAAAAAGCTATAAAACTTCTAGAAGAAAACATGGAATGAAATCTAGGTGTCCTTCATTTTAGTGATGAAATTTTTTAATACAGCACCACAGTCAAGATCCATGAAAGAAAAAAATTTATGTTGGACTTCATTAAAATTTAAAACTTTTGCTTTGTGAAAGATAATGTTAAGAGAATAAAAAGAATGGAATGGGAAGAAATATTACAAGTTACCCATCTGACAAGGGATTAACAACCATAATACACAAGGAACTCAAACAACTCAATAGGAAAAAAATCATATAATCTGGTTAAAAATTGGGCAAAAGATCTGAACAGACATTTCCCAAAAGATAACATACAAATGGCCAACAAGTATATGAAAAAATGTTCAACATCATTAGTCATCAGAGAAGTGCAAATCAAAACTACAATAAAATATCATCTTACCCGTTAAAATGGCTATTATTCAAAAGGCAGGCAAAAATGAATGCTGGTAAGAATGTGGAGAAAGGAGTAACTTTGTACACTGTTGGTGTGAATATAAAGTAGTACAACTACTATGGATAAAGAACAATATGGTGGTTCCTTGAAAAATTAAAAAAAGAATTACCATATGACCCAGCAATCCCACTGCTGGGTATACATCCAAAAGAAAGGAAATCATTATATAGAAAAGATAGCTGCATTCCCATGTTTATTGCAGCACTATTCACAATAGCCAAGATTTGGAATCAACCTAAGGGTTCGGCAGCAGATGAATGGATGACAAAAGTGCAGTACATATACTCAACAGAATATTAGTCATCCATAAAAGTGAATGAAATCCTGTCATTTACAACAATGTGAATGGAACTAGAGAACATTATGTTAAGTAAGATAAGCCAAGCACAAAATGACAAAATTTGCATGTTCTCTCTCATGTGTGGGAGCTAAAAATTAAAACAATTGATCTCATGGAGATAGAGAGTAGAATGATGGCTACCAGGGATTGGGAAGCGTAGCAGGTGGGGGGGGATCAAGTGGGGATGGTTAATGGGTACAAAATATATTTAGATAGAATGAACCAGATGTAATATTTGATATCACAACCTGGTAACTATAGTCAACAGTAAGTTATTGTATACTTTAAAATAACTAAAAGAGTAGAACTGGAATAATTCTAACACAAAAAAATGATAAATGCCTAAGGTGATCAGTACCCTAATTACCCTAATTTGATTATTACACATTGTATGCCTGTATCAAAATAACACATGTACCCCATAAATATATACAACTATTATGTACTCATAATAATTAAAAATAAAAAGAATAAAGAGACAAGGCACAGACTAGGAAAAAAATGCTAATTACATATTTGCTAACTGTGATATATCCATACAATGGCATACAGTGGAATACTATTTAGTGATAAAAAGGAAGGTACTTTAATATATGAGACAATAGGGATAGATCTTAAATGTTTATTGCTACATGAAAGAAACCAGTCTGAAAAGCTATAAACTGTATAATTCCATCTACATGACATTCTGGACAGTAAACAGATTAGGTAGTCATCAGGGCTTTATGCAAGAGGGAAGCTTAAATAGTTGAAGCACAGGGGATATTTTAGGGTGGTGAAACTATTCTATATGATACTGTAGTGATGGATGCATAACACTATGCATCTGTCAAAACCCATAAAATTTTGTGGCACAAAGAATGAACCTTAATGTATGCAAATTTTTAATTTTTTTTTAAAATTTAAGAGGTTAGGGGCAACAAGTAAGGAATGCGTACTATGACAACAGAATCTAACTATACTACAAATATGACATAACCTTACTGGAGAGGATGGGGAGAAAACTGCTGATCTACATAATTTTGGAAATAAGTGGACTCTGTAAGACTAAGAGCAAAAGTCACTGTACCCTAGTCAGTAAAGTTTTGTCCTACAGGAATAAGGGTTAACAATTCTGATAGTTCAATCCCACGTATACTGGGATTGAACAATTAAGTATTTCTTTATTTATGAACAATTAAGTAAATGGATGGTGGATAGTAGTAGCCAGGTTTCTCATTGTTGAAGTGGAAGTGTACAGATGAGCAAGAAGAGAAGGCTAGAATGATCCATGTGATAATGGATTAGAGTTGGAGACATCAACTCTTCATAGCAATGAACCCCAGTAACAATGAACATACCTAGAGCCTAGATCTCAGCTTCTGTGAAAATAAATGAAGACCAAACAGGCAAAGGCTATTTATTCAGAACTTGCTATAGCAAGGTAATAAGGCTATATCACTTATATTTTGGCAAAGACTCAAAGGTAGGCAGAAAATTGGGAAAGATTTATAGTGGAAAAAAAGGAAGGCTTCAGGTATCCCCTGATTGAAGGCTGTTGGTATGGGGAAGTTGTATGTGAGCTAACTGGAAGTGGGGCATCTATGTGATTGGCTAGGGGTACATAGTTGTCTCTCTGGTTGGTTCTAAATTAGAAGTGGGGACAAGAACTAGGGAAACGGCTAACTTGCTGGGCTAATAGAAATAGTGGTTTGACTTCCTACAAATCTGACTTTTAGATAGTAGGTTGGCTTCCTGGGCTGGTCACCATAGATAATGGGTTGATTTCCTGGGCTAGTTGCTATATAGATTATGGGTAAGAGTTCTATTTTTATATATGATCTGGTTGTTGCCTGTTTATATGTTAAGTTTCTCATTTTTAATACCATTCTACAATAAAAAGAACCAAGGCTCCTTGGAAAAATAGCTAATTCCAGGACTGGGGCAAGAAATATAAAAATGAGGGGGGAAAGAGAAATGCCAGAAAGAGTGATTTTTTAAAAATCAAAACAAACAAACAAAAACCAATGCAGTGCTGGGTCATATGCCAAAGGGACACATGATCCAACTGAAAGAGCTTCTAATGGCCAAAGTTCAAACTATTTGAGCAACAGAATAAATGTTAGACAAAAATAAAAAATACTATATTATAACTCAAAGTATAAATAAAATGGATATCCGTGAGTCTACACTGATATAAATAAAAGATTTAATATATAAATAAGTGGGCAGAATAGACAAACCATGCAAAATTCCTAATGGTTTATGCAGATACTCTTCCCCAGGGAGGTAGAGCATAATTCCCCACTCCTTAAGTGTGGGCTGCGCTATTGACTTCCTTCCAAAGAGTACAGTATGGAATGGAGCTGAGGGAGGAGGAAGAAGAACTTTATGATGGAAAAACCTGACATATACTACTTCACGCAGGTGATCAAGATCAATATCAATAGTCATAAATCATGTTGATAATACATACCCTTGATATGATAAGAATGACACTTTACCTCTCTAGTTTTTATCTCAAAACATATAACCCCAAACTGATGATAAGGAAAACATTGGCGAAATTCCAGTTGAAGGAATTCTACAAAATACCTGACAAATCCTCCTCAAAACTGTCAATATCATCAAAAATAAGGAAATTCTGAGAGGCTATCAAGACCAAAAGGAGATAAGACAGAATGACTAAATGTAATGTGATATCCTGGATGGGAGCCTGCAATGGCAAAAAGGGATATTAGGTAAAAAAAAAAAAAAAATCTGAATAAAGTAAGACTTTAGTTAATAATAATTTATCAATATTGTTACATTAATTACAAATGTAGCATATAAGATGTTAATAATAGGGTAAACTGGGTATGAAATATACAAGAACATTCTGTACTATGTTGACAATTTTTCTGGAAATCTAAAAGTTTTCTAAAATTAAAAGTTTATTTTAAAAAACACACAATGGGGCCGGGCGTGGTGGCTCACGCCTGTAATCCTAGCGCTCTGGGAGGCCGAGGTGGGTGGATCGTTTGAGCTCAGGAGTTCGAGACCAGCCTGAGCAAGAGCGAGAGACCCTGTCTCTACTAAAAATAGAAAGAAATTATATGGACAGCTAAAAATATATATAGAAAAAATTAGCTGAGCATGGTGGCGCATGCCTGTAGTCCCAGCTACTCAGGAGGCTGAGGCAGGAGGATTGCTTGAGCCCAGGAGTTTGAGGTTGCTGTGAGCTAGGCTGACGCCACGGCACTCACTCTAGCCTGGGCAACACAGTGAGACTCTGTCTCAAAAAAAAAAAAAAACAAAAAAAAAACACAATTGTCTATACCATAAGGATAAACAAAACAGTCTCCAGAATGCTACCTCTGATATAACATAACCACTGAGAAAACAGAAACTCTCTTGGGCTTCTTCAGGGCCAGCGTGAGCTTAAACACTATAGAGTAGGTACTGCTGGATATCTGAGGCAGAGGAGACAAATAAAACCCTTTGGGGGGGGCCCACACTCTGCTGAGATAAGACCGAGCAGTATCCAGTAACTTTAAGGTGGGTGAAGGTGTAAAAGGGTATTTTAATACAATGGTACATTGCAATTCAGCAGACTACTTCTAGAGCAGCTCATATGTAAAAGGAAGCTACCTTTGGGCCCTTGTGGAGTATATTATATAGGTGCTGGTAATTGTGGAATTGCACCTTGCAGGGGACTATATCTGGCAGAATGTACTTTTAGGTTTGTAAACCAAAATAAAGAATATAAGCTTTTTAATTAAAATGCCACAGAATGCAAGAAGATGGAGACCATTCGTACACTTGCATTAACTGAGCAAAATTATAACTCTGCTTTGATTATTAATTTGAGGAGAAAAAAGATAATCCAGAATAAATTATTTTTCTGAATCTGGAAGAACTCACACTTCTTATGAAATGATTTCTTCTTAATACTAGGACACTATTAATGAAAAAAATAAAAGTAAAAATGAAAAAAGAAATTATTTTTTCTGGGATACATTCAAGTGTCTGGTGGGGAAACAGACATAGTGAGAAGAGAAAGGAGAGACCTGGCACAGAAAAAGTAGTCATCCTCATCTTTTTGAAATTAAGTCCTTCTTAGAGAAATCAGTCTCATAAAACACGATCTAGGGGAAAGCCCAGCGTAAACCTCTGGTCTGGTCTTTTTGTATCCACTCTGGGCTGATAGCCAGATTGTTTTAAATCAATTGACTATGGACTCCAGTGGAATTGGGCTTGTAGATGGTTTGAAACTAATAGGAAGTGTTTTATTAACCCATAACTAGGGTACATTTGTACAGTGCTCTATGGTTATTTTTGGAAAAAAATGACTATTTAACTTTGATTTTGATCCAAGAGGTAAGAAAAGCAACTTTTATGATATTACAAAGAAACAAGAAAACTGAAAAGGAGACACATTTAGTAATTAGTTTAAGGTAACACAAACAAAGTTATAAACACAGACTTTGACTCAGGGTTCTTGAGTTTCATCACAGTGCTCTTTTCACTCTGCCATACTGCCTTTCATACACATCCTAAGACCTGAGCCTGACTGGCTTGGCAAATATCACAAGCTGTCCTGAAGTTTCAGAGAGAAGAGTTCAGGGGAGCACACAATGCAGCCAACAGTGGTTCTTTATGTAATTGGAACTGAAATAGGAGGAAAATCATCTAGGCTATAGTCATGAAACGACACTTGATTGTTTGCTCCTTTCAGCACTACCTGTGAAAGAGCTTCATGACATTTCTTGCCTATTGAGACCACTTTGAGGGTGATTGGCTGGTGATTTGTCACAAGGACCTGGGTAAGATGCACTTTCAGCCAGAAATGTCAATTACATAAGGGCCTTTTTTTTATATTCTCACTTCCTGAGTTGTAGGATAAACTAAACTATCTTGTAGATTCCTAATCTGGTGATTTGGCTTCAGGAAGACTTAGCCAAACCAGGATATCTAGTTCAGTATTTGAGTAACTTATCAATCAGACACCAATAATCTGACTCTTAGAATATTCATAGGTTTTTACTTAATTTATCCTCATCCTTTAAAGAGACATTTAGCACCATGGAGGACAAGGGATAAGGAGATAGTGATGGGAAGCACAGTCCCTGTAACTGGAGGTAGCACAATCATTCCAATTACAAAATGGCTCTACACCTCTTCTTTTCTTTGTCAAATAAGGGAAACAATCTGGACGTCTAAGTTAGCAATGCTGTGGAAAATGATGACTGAATACAGTAGGATAGCAGAAGAATCAGCCTCAGCACTGGGAGTTAAAGCTGAAAAAGAAGCCGAAGTCTGGAGTGATCTCAGGTCTGATTTTATTGTTGTTCTTATTTAGTTCCAGATATTTAAAATGTCTGATGTGAACACCTACACATCAAAACTGTGTCTAACTACCCAAATGACTTGACCTACTTAAAATACACTACAATAAAAGGAAACAGCTTAATACTAACATATAAGCACCTTTCAGTTTTTAACCAATTGTTTCAGTATCATGTAAGGTAGCCAGCATAGTAATAGATTAAAAATTCATGTTGTTCTGGCTGGTAGAAAGGTGGGTGATTTTGAAAATATATCTTAGATTATTTGTGCTTTCTAATTTTGGTCAATTAAAATATATTATTTGTGTAACTTTTTTAATGTGAAAAATAATGTAAAATTTTAGGTCAGAAGATGTGGAAAACCTAATATATTGACTGTCACACTAGAAAAAAAAATTTTCCTAGAGGCCACAGTGTTTTATTATGAAAATAGAATAAAAACTTCAAAAATAAAACAATCCTTCCTAATTTAATGAAAAATTTGTTACTTTTTATTGTTTTATGTACATGAGTTATATGCAACTTGAAAATAGTTCTTAAAACCCCCAAGGTGAAGAAATGTGTGTGTTACAGATGCTTCATGAGGCCACGGGCTCAAAACTAGTGCGAGTTAAATACAACTCACATGACAGTTAATGTGCTAAAAAGGTCCTCAAGAGACCCTTTGCTCCATTCTCCTGTCTTTAGACAGACCTAGAGCCAAATATTCTAAAGTAGTAGGCCTCTGGTTTACAAAGCACTTCATTGCTTAAACCCCTTTATTTTGCAGATGAGGTAACAAAGACCCAGGGTAGACAAATACCTTGCTCCCTGTCGGGGCACATAGCCAGTTGGTAGCAGAGACTAAGAAAAATCACTAAAACTTGATTACCACCATTTCATCTCTTTCCACTTTCCCTCCCTCTGCAACCTGCATACCACCACTTTCTTACCTATGACACCACTCACTGTTTAAAGAATTCTGCTATAGACGAGTGGTTCGGAAATACTATAGCCCTAGGAACACACTGTTTGGAAAAGGTTCTACATATCAGCCCCATTTGTATACATAAACAGCTTATATTACATGTTGTAAGGACAGAGGCATTCTCTCCCCGCAAAGAAAACACTGAAAGATTGCTCTCATCATTCTGCCACAGTGCCTGAAATCCCCATCCTGCATGCCTGTAGAGCCATAGATGCAATGTTCAATCAACCATCCATAAGAAGTTTATTGAGAACAAACCACATGATAGGAACTACTTATAGGATATGGGAATTCAGAGAAGAACATCCCTGTCACTTCCCCTTGAGGAGCTTACATAATAGCTGTGAAGGAAAGCAAGTAAACAGAGTATTAAAAATTACAATAGGAAAATAGGCCCTATGAGAAAGCAGAGCAAGGGCACCTAACTCAGTAGGCAATACTCAGGGAAGGCTTCTTGGAGGATATAACATCCAAGCTGTATCTCAAAGGGTGAATAGGCAGATAAAATGAGAGACATATCCTCAGCAGAGGAAACATATAAAGGCTCATTCAGTTGTTTATTGAGCAGCTGAATGTAGTTCAGCATAGCCAAGGAAAGGCATGACATGAAGTAGTGAGAGATGAGGATGGAAAGGTAAAAAGGGGGAAATAAGCAGGACTTCATACATAAAGACTTTACCAGCATATTTATTGTCCCTATGCTAACAGGCAGCGTAACTCAACCTTAGAATTGCCCTGCTCCCAATAGCTGTGTTCTCAGTTATACATTAGATTAATTACCTAGAAAGCCAGCCACTTTTAGCAAAAATGTAATCTCTCTCATGCAAAACTTAAATGTATCCCATGAGACAAAGTGGAGCCCCATTTGGGCACAGATGTTTAAACCATGTGTTTACTCCCCAACCTTTATATCTATTTAGCAATCAGCAGGGCATAACCAGTTCTAGAACTTCTGCTAGCCCCCTGTCAGTCATTGACACAGCTTTTGGGCAGTAGTCAGGCTGAAAATAATACCATCTGAATTAATATTTAATTCAGATTTCCATCTGGAAAAGCTATAAAAACCACAGAGGGTTAGCAATTGTAGAAAGGAAGAAAATAACAAAGCTTTCAAATGTACTAAAGGTGCCCCTCATTTGAGAGAAACGGTGTGTCAGGGATCAGGGAAACTACAGATGAATAATTTGAGTGAGGGCATTTTCTACCTTAATTAACTAAGGAAGACTATGGCATATGCACAATATTTTATGATATTGCTTGCTATAGCTTGCTGCCACTCATTCACATGTAATACATTTTAAAGAAAAGATCTCCATCTTCTAACAGAGTGCTTCAAAAAAGCAGTGAATGGTAATTGAGTGCTTAAAAGTGACTGGATTGGTGCCATTTACGATGGTTATTGTTTGAGGTGCCATGGCAAAACTGGGACCTGGAACCAGCTCATTTATTAACTCACTGACCTTGAAAAAGTTTCTTATAATCTCTGTAGTCCTTTGTTTCTTCATCTATGAAAGTTTTGAAATGATTTAAAGATGAGATAAATATTAAAATGTTAAAAATATACATACAAAGTGTTGATGAGGGTCTGGATATGAGTGAATCATTGAATGAATCATAGAACTTGAAAGCTGGAAGGGATCATCAATTCAGCCCACTCTTTTTACAGTTAAGCAATTTGAATCCATAGAGGGAAACTGATTTGTCCAATGTCAATTTTCCACTTAGAACCACCTCTCACTCAGTTTGACTCCCACCCCTACTGACCACTTTGGTTCATGTTAGTGGAGTTAGAAAAGGAATAGGTAAGACATACTGGGTAAGAGAAAAATGAGGCAGAGATGGCAGAGGTTCTGAGCCTGGACAGCAGAGAACAGTGGTAATAATTAGAAATAATGTTATTGTTCAGAGTGCTACTTAATGATATCATAGTGAAGGGACCTAAAAATACCAGAACTCTGATGCAGACCACTGACAACCCCTCCCTAAAAGAGTCACAAGCAGGGAACAGTGACAATAGAAGACAAAGTATTTGCTGGGGCTTTGGCCACAAATCCCACTTGAGAAAATTCTCGTGAGTTGAGCTAGACCACATGGAATACTCAGCTTTTTCCATGATAATTAAGCTTTTGACCAAATCTGACCATGAGTCCTGCTTGACAGAATTTGATCACTTCCTAACACCTCCACTACTACCAATCCAGTTGAAGCCATTATCACCTCTCACCAGATTTACTGCAGTAGCCTCCTAACTTTTATCCTTCCCTCCACCCTTGCCTTCTATGATCTAGCCTTAACAATGGTCAGCAATTCTGTTAAAATCTAAGTGAATCATGTCACGCTGCTACTTAAAACCCTCCAAACTCATTGCAGTGCCCCTTCAAGACGCTATGTAATCTCTATCCCTATTATCATTCTGCCTTTCTCTCCTGCTATTCTCTATCTCAATCGTTGTTACAGTCATACTGTAACTTCCTTGAACTGTACCAAACATGTTATCTCCTCAGGACCTTTTCATTTGTTTACTGTGTCTGAAATGCTCTTCCTCCAGACATCTGCTTACTTCCAAGGATCTCTATTCAAATGTCACTTAGAGAGGTCTTACTTGATCTATATAAAAATAGTAACATCCACCCTGTCCCATCCCTAGAACTCTCTTATCCTGCTTTATTTTTCTCCATTTTACTTCTTACCATCTTTCTGTCTCCCCCACTAGTATGTTAAGTGCCATAAGGTCAGGGACTTGGGTATTTTTGTAAGTGCTGAGAGTGTGCCACACTTCCAAGCAGGCTGACCCCATGTGATTTTTGGTGTTTACCTGAAGTTTGGCATACCAGAGGGCTTTTGAATATCCTAGGAATTGGAACACAAACAGCCACAGGAAGCACTGAGTTTTGGCCATAAATTGCAAATCCGTATGTCAAGGTGTCACTTCACCGAACACAACACTTGTATTAGTCCGTGTGTCTGTTGAAAGTGGTATTTTCTTGAGAAAGAAAGCAGGCAAGAAATTAATCCAGACAAGCCACCTATAGACTCTGGGAAGAAAATGTGGATTTTATTTGTGTCTAGAGGCTTATCAAAAGCATTTGGGTTGGAGGGGAGCATCATAGGATGGCTGTGTCACATCATAATAATAATTACCTGTATTTATTGCTCTCATCCTTCATAGTTTTCAAAGTGCTTTTGTCTATATCATATCAGTTTAAGCTTTTAAAACTACTTGAGGGATGTAGATGAAGGAATCAAGTTCCTGAGTGTTATGGTTAGTATGTGGCACAGCCTGGAGTAGTACCCATATCTTCTAACTCCCAATCCAGTGTTCTCTCCTCCTTATCACACAACCTTTCTGGTAATTCCTCTGTGGAATATTTGTATTAATGATATAGTGGTTCCTGGCATATTCAAATTTAATAATCAAATGCTACCAAAGTTTGTTTGTGACGTGACATATGTAAGTCCTTAATTGGAGGGATAGGAGTAGCACTTGCTTTCACCAGTGTAACCTAAGATCTTATGTTTCCATATTCAGTTAAGCCATTGAAGAAGAACCGCATGAAGTAGAGAGTAACTCCATGTGACCCTGTTAGCTTCAATATCCCAGAAATACCATAAAGAATGGGGCATTGGACAGAGAAAGGGGATGAAAAGGAGAGATGGGATAGGTCGTATGAAGAGGCCCAGCCAAAAAGCCTAGGCAGCCAGAGGACAACATGGGAACATACAATACCTGGAGTAGGAAAGAAAGAATATGTGATGGGATGGGGGCCAGTGATAAACATGATGACAGAAAGAAAATGGGTCTAGGAGTTCAAACCACAACTAACTGATTTTGCTTTGATCTAGATCTGATGGAAAGCAGCACATTATATCTTATATGTAACAAATTAAAAGGAGTCTGTAAAAGGAAAATATTTTTTGTAAATACCACAAAAAAAGAGAACAGAAAAGACACAAAAGAGGCTTAGCTTTTCAATGTATTCCAGTATGGTACCCAGAAGAGACGGAACTGGTTTCCTAGAAAGCTAATGAGCTACTAAATGGAGGCTGTAAATTGCAAATGATTCCAATCAGGAATGTTAATAGAAAACTATGCTGCATGCTAGTTTTTGCATTCTATCCCTGAGTTAATATTTTTTAAAACACACACACATATGAAAACAGTAAGGAGTTTTGTAAGAAGGCACTAAAACCTCTAGAGTTACAAATGTTAAAAGGAATATTTCGGGCAGTTGTTACCTTCTTTAAGTGTTCCATGGTAGTAATGATAATTTGGTCAATCATTATTATACTTCAAGTGAGGTAAAAAAAAAAAAAAAAGGAACATGAATTGTTAATTGATACTCAAAGAAACATTTTTAAAACATTTGAATAACATTTCTAGGGTGCAATCTTTGTACTCTGCTCTCACAATACATATGGAATCCTATTCTGAAATCAAATGTATTTACCAACGAATTAGTAGAGGATGTTAAGGGAAATGGTACTACTAATCACACCAATCTCAATAACCTTCCCTACTTATCCATCATATCCAAATGTATTTGGAGTTGGAACTTTTCAAAGACCTGTATTTTCCCTTTATTTTCAAACAGAAATAACTTCTCTAAAGTTTGTCATAGTCTAGTAAGGATGATTGTTGTTTGCAAAGGACACTTTCTAGAGCTGAGATGGCACAAAGGTTGCTTTTTATATGGCAATTTCAATTGTTTTGTGGTGGTTACTAGGGAACTGCTAAGAAGAATTCTAAGGCTGTTTCCAGGCTCAGCAAAAAAGAATCCCATAATTAATTTGCCATGTCCATGGCTGAAGGAGAAGAGAAGCAGTAACGTAGGTGTCAAATATTTATCATCTCTTCTCTATATACTATGTTGATCTTCTTAAGCCTGACAACTAAATTTTGAGTAACTGCTGCTAGTGTGGAGTGGTAATTTCTGATGGAATGGTATAGTCTACTCTTTGACTCTCCTTAGGGGTGCATAAATGAGAAGTGTGGAAGATAAATCATTGGTCTGTTACACAAAAAGATAATGCAAATTGCTCTCTTGGTTTCACAATCCTAAGGAAAAATAGGACTGGAGCAAGATTAAAAGAAATTTTAAAAAATCTATGCACAAGGCAATTCATCAGTCTTATAAAGTCAGCTGCTTTGATATGCTTAACTAAATCTTGATTTTTATTTGGACTTAAGATGCTAAATTCTTTATCCTAATATGCTTCTAGGCTCTGTAAATGGGCCTTTGGATCTATCCACTTCTGTGGCAGCAGAAGAAAGCAGTTTAGAGCTTTGATGCTAAAACTCCACATCTACCATCTTGCACTGCAAATATAAATTGAGAAACCTGTGGTTTGCCTGATTCCTCACCCTCCCTTAGATAATTATCTCTCATTATTGGGATTTTCAGTAAAATTTTAAACTATTTTTCCCTGCATCCTCCATTCCTTAGTCTTCCCTTTTCCAGCTTGGGAACACACACAAAAAGAGGAATCATCATACCGATTCTCTTTCTCCCCAGGCATCTCAAGATCCTATCACTCTCACCCTCCAATGTGATTATGATTACCCAGATAACGATTAATAAATTACTGATATGGTTTGCCTCCCACACACTCCTCTCCAACTAACTCAGTCTCAGAATTTCTTTATTAACCTCTCCTGTGTAATGAATGCTTCATCTACAAAGAAAATCCGTTTTAGCCAACCACTTTTTTTGTAATATTTCTTTCTATAAATGCCAGATTATTCCTTGAAATAAAATTTCCAATTTTATTTTTAACACTTGAAAGAATCATTTTTAAGGACATTAACCATTTAATTAACCATTAGCCATTAGTTAAATATAGTCAACTCAAGTTTAATGATTAATGATGACATTATTTGCTTTCCAACTTAAATATAGTTAGCACCAAGAAATTAAGTGTCTTTGTCAATACCAACTGACATTCATTACTTGCTTTTGTCATCCCTGATAACTCCCTTCTAAGCCCTATGGAACCATAGCCACCATAGCCTAGACTGAAATGAATACCACTGCTATGTGATAAATCAAATGCCTGAAGTACCACTTCCTTTTCTAGGATGCCAAAATGTTGCATATAGTTTTAGCACATGGGATTGCTTAGAAAAATAATGAATTATAGTGTAATTTATCCTAAATGTAGTTAGCACTCACTTAAGCAAATTATAGGACTAAAAATTCTTCTCATTTGATCCTAAGCTATTGGGAATCAATGTGCATTGCACCTTGTTTATTCAAATAAGAGGCCTAATGTTCTTGGCTAAGTGTACTTTGCTTAAAGTAGATTTCATAAGAGTCATTCTCAAATCCATACTGCTGTTCTTAGCCTATTGTTTAAAGCTTCTGCACAACCTGATTACTCCTAGTATGGCTTGCTTTCTAAGAGGTGATGCCTTCCCAGTTAAAGCTAAAGGAGATTCTGAGGACATCTACATGGGTTCCAGGCAATTGGAGAAAGTCTAAATCCAAACTTCAAGCTATTTCTCAATGGGTAAAGTGAATATTCAAATTATTGAAGAAATTGAGGTCCTGTCTTAAAATATCTGAAAAACTGCCTCTGTTCTACATGCATCTTTGTGTTTCTTAAACAAAAAAGGCAGTTAACAAGTAGGCAGCATGTAGCAGATCTCAATGGCAGTATGAAAAGTATCATAAGAGTTATTACCAGCTATTAAGGTAGAAATGTTTGCAAACTCTTTGCTTTTTAAAATGAATTAAAGTCAACTCAGGTTTACCTCCTCTTTTCTTATCTGCATTCAGCTATAGTGAAAAGAAAGCAGTATTAAGGCCGGACCAAAGGAATTCTGCATTTCCTATGTCCATTGGAAAGTAATAACTATCATCTGCTCAGTGTGACATGATACAAGAAAGTAATTAATATTACTGCTTGAGGGGTATAAATCCCAGCCTAAGAGTCAGGAGTTCTAGGTTCAAATCCTACCCCCATTACTAACCAGTATAATTTCCCTTCTCTGGGCTTCAGTTTCTTAATCTATAGTGTAAAAAGTTATACGTGTTTATTATTGGGACTTTTCTTTGTC
This sequence comes from Lemur catta, assembly GCF_020740605.2. Classification (NCBI taxonomy): domain Eukaryota; kingdom Metazoa; phylum Chordata; class Mammalia; order Primates; family Lemuridae; genus Lemur; species Lemur catta. The sequence goes on from NC_059155.1 coordinate 23,217,388, forward strand.
ATTTTTCAGTTGACCTCAGGTTCACAGAATTGGATTAATGATAAGCTTTGGTTCAACATATGCTCATGAAGGATATTTGAAGGAACCTTCACAGGATTTATAGTCAATCTACTTTTTCTTAACTCTGTTAAGAATATCTTTATCAAGGTCAGAAGGAAATCCATAACCCAGAAAAATTGAATTTTTACATCATTGTGGCACTAGTTTTAATTCATTTCTGAAGGTATGGCTGGGCACAGATCTTGCCCAGGTGCAGCCACAAAACTTGTTCACAATCTTCATCTCCAAAGCTCAGGAACATATTTCCTTTTGTATAGCAACTTGTGTACAATGCCAAGTTATAGATGGGCATTGCTGCTTGAAAGTGCTAAAAAAAACTTTGTGAAATAAATGTTCATACATGGTGCCTCCAATCTCTCTCCTTTCCTTCTCTCTTGAATCTATTCTGGTTGGACTTCCTCTATAAAAGGTTCCCATTGACCTATGGGAACCTAAATCCTCTGGTTATTGTTATGGATCATCTTAATCTATCACTCTCTCTTTTTTCGAGGAAAAAATTGCTTTTTATTAATACTTGGTTCCAGCCATCACACTCTCCTATTTCACTGGCCAGTCACCTTCAGTCTCCTTTGCTAATTTCTCCTTGTGGCAGAGACTGGGTAGATGTTCATTAACCCATTTCCTTTTACCTTGGCACACAGTTTGACTACATTTCCCAACCTTCCTTGTAGTGTGTTATAGCCATGCAAATGAGTTTCCATTAATGGAAAATATATAACAGTTGTGTGGACCTATTTCAAACCTGGCTCATAAAAAAACCCCACTCATGATTTTCTGAATTTATTACCCTTCTACCAGCCTAATGTACTATGATGAAGATTAATGCTGTGACTTTGGAAGCCAGGTATTAAGGAGAATGGAACCATGAGTTAGGTCCCTTAGGGGAAAAAATCCCTCTCCATCAGTAGCACCCATTTTGGAATTTACATAAGCAAGATATACACCTTTATTTTTTAAAGATACTTAGCATTTGCTTGTTAGGGCAACTAATGTTTACCCAACTAATACATGCTTTATTTTTCTGACTGTAAATGTTACAGTGCCTCCGGTATTATTCCAGGCACCCCTTCACCTCTTATTTTATATATATGCACATACACACACACATATGTAGATATGTAGTTGGGAATCCATAATCTAGAAAGATTATGGATACATACACACACACACACACACACACACACACACACACACACACATTTCCTTTCCTCCTTTACTGACTTCATCCAGACTACTCACAAATGTATATCTCTAGCCTGGATTTCTCCCCTAAAATCAGGTCTAAATAAATGTTTACCTGACATCTATATTTGAATTAAAATTTAATATCTTCAAAACTGAGCCCCTGATCATCCCCCTAAAACATGTTCATCACACTATTTTTCCCATTTCAGTTATTGGCTATGGCATCCTTCCAGTCACAAGGCCAAAACTTTCAGAGTTACTCTTGACCCATCCCTTTCTTAATACCTTCACGTCAAATTTTTCTGCAAATTCTGATAGTTCTACCTTCAAAATGTATGCAGAATTCAACCACTCACCACCTCCATCACTACTGCCTTAGTATCAAAATCATCATCTCTTACCTGGATTATTGCAGTAAACTTCTAACTGTTCTCATGGCTTTCTCTCTTATATCCATACATTATATTTATCACACAACAGGGCGATTCTCTTAAAATGTAAATTAGAGATCACTCTTTTGCTTAGAAACCTCCTATACCCTTTCATTTCACCCATATTAAAAGCCAGAGTCCTGACAATTGCCTATGAGGCTACTTAATCTGACCTCTGATCTTTTTTCCTACTACTCTCCCTCTTGCTTACTTTTTTACAACAATGACCTCCTCACTGTTTCCTGAACATACCAAGCCCACTCCTGCTCCAAGGATCTTTATACTTGCTATTCTTGCCTAGAATTTTCTTTCCCAAGATATATGGACAGTTAATCTCCTTACCTTATTCAGGTGTTTATAAAATGCAGCCTTCTCCATTAAGCCAAGTATTACCACCCTACAGAAAATTATAACTCCCTCAGCCTGCTTTACACATATTCTCTATCCTCTCTCTGCTTTAGATTCCTCTGTATCACTCATAACCATTTAATATACTGTATGTTTTATTTAATGCTTATTTTATTGTTATATTCTACCAACTAGAATGTAAGCTCCACGAGAGCAGAACTCTGGTTTAATACTATACTCACAGCACCAAGCACAAGCACATAACAAGTTCACAATAAATATGAGTTAAACAAACTTATTTTGCATCACTATTCTCTTAAATTCTTTCAATCATAATCAAGCAGAGCTTCCTCCACTATTCACAGATCACTGAGCAAACGTTACAGCAAGAAGCCTTCCCCTTCCATGTCAGCTGCCTGTATTTCCATGGCATATCTGAATCCTCCAGCCATTTACCTGGTTGCCTTAGAATAGCTCATTCCCATGCCACCGGAGTTGCTATCCATAACACAGCTGCAGTATTGTGCTACTCAGACTGTGGCCGAGAGGTCTGTCCTCAGTTCCCTTGGCCTGGCAGAATCCATCTCCACCGACTTCTACTCAGTATTCTGACAGCCTATTTGAGTCTCTGCTACTTTAGTAGGGGCCACTAAATAACTATCATCTGCCTAGCATTTGCAGGTTTTTCTTCTTTCCTGAGATGTACCTGATTTTTACAACAAACTCTTGGGAGGGAGGAGAGTCTCTGTTTGGGTTTTTTTTATGGATTTGTTTGTTCTCAGTTTCATTCCCTCTATCCCTCTACTCCTTTGTGCTGAAATCTGAAAGTCACTTGTCTGTATCTGCTTACAGTTTTCTTTTTGGAATTTGATCACTCCCTCTCATCTTGTAGTCTACTTTCCCCTAAAGCTATAAAGCTGTGGACAATCAACACATATTATCACTTTCTTGAGTACTCTATTTTGAGTGTAAAATAGTCTGAGTAAATATGTTTAAAAATAGTATAATTATATGATAGTTAGATGATCACATATTAGAGTGCTATGTAGATTTAGAAGTCAATTTTTCCAACACATTTTCCAAATGGGGAAACTAAGTCCCAGAAAATCTTACTAATTATAGTTACTTAGCATTTGCAAAGTGCCTTCACAAATGTCTTTATGTTTCAATAACCCCACATGTCAATAACTATTATTCCCATTTTATATATAAGGAAACTGGAAACTGGGGCTCTGAAAGGTTGAATGACTTCCAAATGTCACACACAGCAGAGGTAGGACTCCTGATCCTCTGCTTTTTCCATCATACCCCACTGATTCTTACACATGCCTCAGAAAAAAAAGAAGTATAAAGCTCTTAAGTTTGTGAGATGGAAAGGGAAAGAAAGAAGGGTTGTGCAGGGAACAAGTAGACCCACAGTGAAATCGATTATTTCTCCTGAAGAGCAGCCTGCTTCTATATCTTTGTCATGGCTCTTCTGACAGCTGGTGGGGTACTGATAAGTTGCAGAGAGCACAGGCACAAAGATTGGTTTAGACACGAAACAGCATGAGTGAGTCCATTGGTCCTTAAAGGAGACCTTATTCCCATGTAGCCTCAGCACTGCCAATTGGCAGACACAAGTAATGGTTAATACCATGCCTTGTGACTCTTTGTGGCTTAGTAGGAAATATTAGAGTAGTTTTCTCTGCTTTATAGGAGTGTTTTCTCTCTGAATTCAATGATCAGAGGAATATACCATATTATCATACTTAAATTTTCCTTCTTTTCCTCAGATGTTTTACTGTTAACACTAAGATGCAGCAATTTTGAATTATAAAGTGTACCTGTGTGTGTATATGCATGTGTTGCACTAATGATGGTGAGCTCTGGAATAGCTTGAGTTCAGTTATAAAATCTCCCCAGTCAGCACACTGTGCTGTTACTCATGGCAAAACAGCCTTTCAGCATATAGCCACAACAGCTGGGTAAGAATACCTGACGAGCTGTGAGAATAGTGGTTAAGGCCTCTGCAGATTTATATTCAGTCAAGCAGATGTAATACACAGTACAACTCTCTTTTTTTCACCTATTCTCACCTAGATTCTAAAATTTCCAAATACCTTTTGCGAATATTCCAAAGATGTCATTGTTGAGCTATATTATTTATTCAAGGTTCAATATTTGGCCATGGCTATGGAATTCAATAAGTTATTTTACACAATTATTTGAATTCTATATTTTGCCTATACCAGAATTTTCATCTGTGAAAAAATGCATTCAGCACACAGCATCTTATCTGGAGGGAGTGGGTAAAACAAGGAGATAACAGGATTTGAGTACTAACTCAGTCTTGCACTAAGCTGTTTCACATTCTGTGGTGCCTTAGGAAGTTTATTTGTATAATGAGACTAATACCTAAGAAACAATGTTTAACTATATCATACTAAGCAAACATAGATATTTTTAAAGAACTAGCAAATTATTTTCTCTAAACTAAAAATGTAAATAGAAAGAACCACAAACATTAACTGACTGGTCATACTTCCCTTCTGAAACAATGACCGGAATTATTTAAGCCAAAAATATATCTATCATCCTGGGTACATATGCTTTTGGGGGAAAGGAAAAGTCAGGGCCACAGAAATCTGAAAGTTTGGGCAACTGTCATTACAGAAAATTTCCAAGAAGGATGTGAAAACTGTTCAAGTGTGTCTCATATACTAAGCTATTAATTTGTAAAAACCACTTCCTATCTGGTCTTCCTGCCCCTTCATTCCATTTTCCACACTATTACTAGGAAATCATTTAAGTATGTAAATATTAAAAAAATGTGAACCATTGTCACTCCCTTTCTTAAATCTGTTTAGGGATTTATATTATACTTTGGATGAAGTACAAATTTCTTGACATGACCTAAATAATCCTGCATAATCTAAAACCTGACTAATTCTCCAGCCTCAACCAACACCCTCTCTTCAACAACATTCAATACCCCAGTCATAATGAATTAATTTCCATTTGCATATGTTGTTCTCTCTTCTTGGAACACACTTCCTACTGAGCCTCCACCCTGTCTCCACCCACACACCCACCCTATTTCTTTGCCTTGATAGCTCACCTTCATCCTTCATGCCTTAGTTTATATGTTCATTTAGACACTCCCTAGACTGTGTTAGGTGGCCCTGTAGCATACTTTAATAACCTCGTATAATCTCCATATCATAGTCATAGTATATTACAACTGCTTGATTTTAAATTTTCGTCTATTTTGCTAGACTGTGAGCACCTTAAAGGCAGGAACTCTTTCTCATTCACTATTATAAGCAGTTTAACTTGGTAGCTAAGAGTTTAGGCCCTGAAATGATGGCCTCAGTTCAAATCCTGTTTCCACTACCTTGACCCTGGGCAGATTACTTACTTAACCTGTTAGCATCTCAGTTTTCTCATCTACAAAGTGAGATAGTAACAACACCTATCTCAAAAAGATGATTACATGAGTTAATACACGTAGTGTATTTAAAACAGTGCTAGGCACATAGTAAGTGCTCAATAAATATTTATTGCTATTTGTTTTTATCTAAAATACCTAACACAAAGCACATGCTTAAGACTGGGATGGGGGTGGGGGGAGGGGATGGGTGTATGCCTACATGACGAGTGCGTTGCACACCCTCTGGGGAATGGTCATGCTTGAAGGTGCAGACCTGGGGAGGTGGAGGGGGGAGGGGATGGAGGTATGACTACATGATGAGTGCCAGGTGCACTGTCTGGAGAATGGACGTGCTTGGGACTCTGACTCGGGGGGATGGGCGGGACATGGACAATGTATATGACCTAAACTTATGTACCCCCATGATGAGCTGAAATAAAAAAAATAATAAAAAAAAAATTCCTGGTGAAGAAATGAATGAATGAGTGAATAAGGAATAGAATTAGGTAGGTCTTATTGCTAACCAGTAAGCTCTGTGAGAGTAGGAACACAACCTATCGTTCTCATGATTGGACTGTTAGTGCCTAACAGTTTCAGGCACCGTGTAGTTTCTCAATCCCTATGAGTGACATGAATTCATGAGATGAAGAGCTGTGACTTCGTGTGTGGGTTTACTATCATTGCTGAAAATTATATTCAAAATGTCAATAAACAAATTTCTAAAGTCAAACAGAAATGTAGAACCCAAATCTTTTCCCCTAAACCATTGTATTATATATATTATTATTACTGGGGAGGGAGTCAGATTATAGTTGTTTCTCAGCGAAACTTGCCAGTAGTATAACTCATATAAAAGGAAAACAAAGAAGAAGAGGAAGAAACCCTTACAAAATTCCCTTCTGCTTTTAAATATTATACATTAAAGGCGTTATTTCCAAAGTACTACTTTCAAGTGAATATCCCCACTGATTAGTACAAGTTAGCACTGATGGCAAATGGCTTTGAAAGTTGTATTCGAACTTCCCAGCTAAGCCAGTATCACTCAGGGGAGGAGTAAGCAGAACTTCTCTCCTCTGCACAGTCATGCAGGGGAAAGATGCACAATCTTTGACACAGCCTAGTAGAAGACAGTCAGGGATTTATATCCTAGTGCTATGACTTCTTAACCTTATAATCCTGAGCAAAGTACTTGACCTCTCTAAGCTCCTGTGTTGTCACCTATAAAATGGTAATGAGATCAACCTCAAACTACAGAATTGTAAGCATTAAATAAGATCACATATGTAGAGTACATAGCATGGTGCCTGGCACGTAGTAGGTGCTCAACAAATCATAGCTATTTTTATTATTATGGGCTTTAACCTGATATCTTAATTTGTTGGCTGGATCATCTGAGCGGATATACAGCAATCCTTTGCCAAATGTAAACACTTAGTACTTTGGCAACCTTTTGTAGGAGAGCCTTTTTCTATAAGCAGCATAGAGAGGCTCTTTCTTATACCATCACATTTGAGTAGGACATTAGAGCTTTGGCTGTTCCACTTTCTAGTTCTGTGACCTTGGCCAAGTTACTTATAACCTGTTTGTACCTTAGTTTCCTTTTTCATAAGATGGAAATACTAATGACATCTAGCTCATAAGGTTGCTGTGAGATTAAAATAAAATTGTTTATTATAGCCCTTGACAAGAGACCTAGCACATTGCACGAACTTAACAAATGTTATCAATGATAATGACATAAAAGGTTCATCTATGGCCCTTGAAATCTATTTGATATTTAGTATAATTCATCAAAGATTCACATGAAATTATAAATACAGTCTCGAGAAGAAGAGCATTCTGAGTGCAAAAGAGCTCCTTCCTCTATCTATTAAGCACCTACTATATCTGAGGTACTCCTCTAGGTGCTTTACAGGCATTACTTTAATCCTCACAGCAATGCAGTGTTGTGGACATGATTATTGCCATTTTAAAAACACATAAAATAAGACATTTTAAGAAAGCTACCCAAGACCACACAACTAAGAAATAGACTAAGAAAAAGGCAGAATTGAGATCTGAGCCCAGATCTGACCCCAAAGCCTGTGTTCTTTTCACCACATCTTTAATCCATCATTGTGAATTTGTTTGCTAGATTACCTAGTTGTCATTGACAAGCGAGAGGGCCCCCAAGGATGAGACAAAGGACAAGAAAGTCCAAGAAGGAAGGAGAATAAAAGAAACCTAAATATGGCTTGGCCTCAGGCCAGTCCTGTGAAAGGCTCTAGTCTCTGGCACTTTCTCCAGTTGCCTCAAGGTACACAGGTTTTGCTTGTGCTTTTTGCCCTAGGTTTATATTAAATTCTCAACCTATGCAAACTTATTCGAAATTTCAAAATCTTAATTTCCCTAGCACGATGTGAAAGGTTCTGACTTTCTTTTCTCTGTTTATTGACTTTTCTTTTCTTTTTAATTCATATAAACCTTCCTTTTACCTTTTCATTACATAGCATTTTCTGTTTCCCATTATTGACCTGATTCTTTCTCAATGCTTGCACTGCTGCTGCTAACTGTACATCTCTATCAAGTAGACATCAAGGAGAAAAATAACAGAACCATACAGGGGCAGAGGGTACTATTTAAATGCAGCATATGGGAGACCTGCCTTTATTTTTGTTTCATTTTGTGGCATGTTTTCACTATTCCATCTGCTTTTCTATGAGCTCCCTTCCTGCTGAGGAAGGTATTTCATTTATATTTCTTTTTTGTCCATTAGAGCTCAAGGTCCACTTCTCCCTTCCTATATTCTAGATGAGTAGGCTGATTTGTGACATCATGGATATGGCCAGACAGAAAATTGCAAAGTTATTCATACTAAATAGATATACAATGAACAATGTGCCAGGGCAAGGAAGTGACTCAGAAATGTAACATCACAGGGACTGAAATACTTCTGAAAATTCTAGAGCCCTAGAAACTAAATGGTGGACTTGCTGTGGTACTTTAGGAGGTACCTCTAGCCCACCTGAGAAACTCTTAAAATTCACAACAAACAATGGTGTGTTACTGTAAAGCCTCTTCCAGTGGAAAAGCTAACAAGACAGTCAATTTTCAAATTTGCTCAGCTGTAGCTCTTGCCATACAGCTGAATCTTCTTTCTCAAACCATCTTTGCAGCTTTCTTCAGTAGCCTCCAAGGTACTTCTATTTAAGATACAATTCAGACGAAGAATGAAGAGGGTTCTCTTTATTTCTAAATCTTTAAACTTTCCTCACCGAGGGATCCCACCTGGTTAAGCTGAGTTAATAAGTAGGGGGACCAAAAAGACAAGGAAAGGAAATTGCTTTCAAATCCTTAGGAAAGTAGTAGATCAGATTGAGCATTTTTAATATGGTAGATCTAGATGCTTAGCTATTCCATATCATGGTAGGACTTGAAAATACTCAATAAAAGAGACAGTTATTAAGAGATACATTCATTGGAGTCCTGTTTACATTTTTATCACCCAGTGTAATGATGTGTTTGTTTGAATTTATGTCCCTTTTCCCTTATTACAGCCAGTCATGCTTATCAATTTTAAAAAGCATGGATTTTACTAACACAAATTGCCTACTTCCATTTCCTCGGGAACATCCAGCCTTAATCAATATTTTCACAGAATAATAGGCCTTAAAGAAGAAGGAATGTGGTATCTAAGTAAAGTTTTAAAAAATGGATGTCCCACGCAAAAGAACTATAAACAGAACCCTAATTGACCCCAAGTTTGCTAATAGTAGTTCCCTGTTCTTGGACATTAGTCAAGTTCATCTTTTAGCCAGAATAGCTTTTCAATAAAGACCAATGGATTAAAAACAATGAAACAGGTCTTTCTGGCTGACGCAGCATCCAGCTCTTATCAAGAGCACAGCCAACCTCTTTTTAATACAAGTTGAAAACTTGGCATCCACATTCCTCTATCATCTTTCCACATCCATGCCCCCAATTATCCCTTTCTTTTCCCCATGCCAGCCTTACACCTCTACTCTGAATCATGAAGATGAGAAGAAACGTTCTCCTTGAGAGATCGTAACCAATACCTTTTTGCCTCTGCCTACAAGGAAGCCATGAGAGGCAGCAGAGTTGCTCCTAGAGTTAAAAAAAAAAATCCAACGCACATTGTTATTGTACAGGGGTGGGTAACTTCTGGCCTTCTAGGTCCTTAAGTGCGGCCTTTTGACTTAATCCAAATTTTACAGAACAAATACTTTTATTTTTATTAATACATTTTTGTCTTTTATATTCTTATTTTTATCTTAAAAATGAACGTATTTAAAATACCAAAGAATAAAATAAGTTTCAATGAAATAATCCTCCTAAATTGACCAGCACAATTAGAACATTAGTAAGCCATATGGGCTAAATTGATAGCCGTTATGCTCATGATTTAGTTCTAACTTCCCCTGCCTGACTGGTGCCACTACTGCATGAGGCTGGTTGGCGAGAGCTTATGGGGGTTGAGTACGCCAGTCTGTTATCAGCTTTTGACAATGGTTCACTGTGTTTCTGTTTGAAGTGGAATTTGTGAATAGTTGCACAACTTGACAGTATTTTTTAATTCTGTCTGGTTAACAGACCATCATGTCAAAGAAGACCAAGAGAACACTGAAGGACGAAAAGAGATTTTTTAATGAGGATTGGGAATTGCAATATTATCTTGTTTCTGCTAAAGATAATATGATTTTCTTGCTTTGTGATACTGCAATATCAATATTAAAGAAATTCAATGCTCATCAGCTTTATAAAACTTATAAGGATCACAAACATTTTAAATTAGAGGAAGAGATGCAAAAGGTTGTATTGCAGAAATTAAAAGATGAAAAGCAAAGCAAAGACAATTCTTTCAAGCAGCAATAAGACCTGGAAATAAAGTCACTGAAGCAACTTATAAAGTAGCTTATATACTTGGGAAAAAAGGGAAGCCACTCAGTGATGTAGAAATTGTGAAAGAATACATTGTCAAATTTTTAGGATGCTTAGACCCCAATAATGTTTCAAAGTACAAATAACTGCCCCTTTCAAGGAGAACCGTAACTGATTGGCAGCATGAATTAGCATTCAAGTCAATAGAACAACTTCATGCAATACTTCAAAAGGAAAATATATATTATTCAATCACTTTGGATGAATTAGCTGATACTACTGACTTGGCACAGGTTTTATACTTCATTTGGGTCATAACAGAAGATTTACTTTGCTACAAACAGTTATTCACTTTGGGTACTCTTGCAAACAGAACACATGGAATAGATATCTTCAATAACTTTCAAGATAAATGTCGTGAAGTTGGACTAAATTTGGCAAATTTATTGAGTGTCTGTACAGATGGTATACCTTCCATGACAGGAAAACATGAAGGGTTTATTGCACAGATACAAAAAATATTAACAGATCCAAATGCTCTCATTTCTTTTCATTGTATCTTGCATTAGCAAAATCTCTGTGCTAAAGCTACTATTTTAAGTGACACTTTGCAACAAGTTATAAGTATTGTTAACATATTCATGCAAATGCAACATGGCATCATCAGTTTTGTAGCATGCTAAAATTGAACAATGAAGTATTCAGTGTAGATTTGCCATATCATTCTAAAGTGTGTTGGTCATCGCAGGGACAGGTGTTAGCCAAATTTTGTGTCTGTGAGAACAGATAAATTTTATGAAGAACAGAATCAGTAATGTGAATTATTGAAAGAAGATTTCTACAAGAATGCAACATTTCTGTGTGATATCATGTCAAATGAAAATGACTTGAATATTTCTTTGCAAGGTAAACTGAGTCTATATATGATATGTGGCCAAAAATCCAAGCATTTTTAAAAGAGCTATCTTTTTTTCAAAACACTTCTTCTTCAAAAGGAAATTTCGGATGAACATTTTCCCCAGTTAGCAAAGGTCATGGATGAGCAGGATGATATATGTGTATCATTTGAAGCATACACAGCTGTTATAGACCTATCAATTGGAGAATACAAGGAAAGGTTCACTGACTTTGAGAATCATGACATCACACTCAATTTAGCATTTCAGCCTCACCTAGTTGATATCACCAAGGCACCTAAAGCACTACAGATGGAATTGATTGAGCTCTCAGTAAATGACATTTTAAAGTCATTGTTTGATGCTAAGAAAGATCCTATTGAAACATGGAAAAATGCAGTAGAATACCCATGTCTTTGGCAACATGCCTGAAAAATGCTTTCTTGCTTTTCAACCACTTATTGCTGTGAATCTACATTCTCCTACGTAACCCAAATCAAGATACCCTTAAGGTCAGAAATGACTGATACCTTCTAGGAGATCAACTGAATCTGCAGACCTCCATGCTGCAACCACATATTCACATGCTTTCCAACAAAAAGTAGACACAACAAAGTCATTAAAAGGTTAACTTTAAAATTAACAGATAGTTTTGATTTTTTGAAATTATAAAGTACATAGTAGTTAGATTTTTACAAAATAATGTACATTTTGAAGTATATCTAATTGAAGTGTCTTATATGCATCCTTATTTGATTAAAGCTAAAATTAATGTGGCCTTCCAACATGAAAATGTTCCCCACCCCTGGTTATTGTAGAAATAACTAAGGGTGACCTCTGTTTTCCTGTACTCCACATTAGCATCTCTATATCCAATAAAATGGAATTTAGTACAGTTTGTCAGTATGCTGAGATGATGGAAACTCAAATATTATTAAATGGCAATTTGAAAACCAGTAAAGAAGCATGAGCAAACAGTTTACATTTCCTCCACAAAGAGATTTTCGACATACTTAAAGAGAATTAAGTTCGTACACTTATATTTTTTTATGTTTTTCTTTTTAATTTGCATTTAAGCAATTTAACTATGTTTTATTTTCCTCCCATGATCCAGTCTCTAACACTCTTTTGTACTGGATGTCAGAGTGCAAGTAAGTTTGCTACTGCTATTGTAATGTGTCATGACTTAAAAAAGTGAAATGGTACTCTTTCATCCAGCCATGTCTAGGCCAACTTAAAGTTTATTTGGTGCTACTATTCAACAGATTATATGATCTGAGCACAACTGATCTGCCAACATTCAAACTCCTAATCATCCCTCAAAATCCATGTCAAAAAATCCATTAATGGTACTATCTTTGCAGCTTTTCTATGAATCTAAAAATATTTCAAAATAAAGAGTTTAATGTCAAAACAAAAAACCAGATTTGATTCTTTTTATTATGTTCTTAATGTTTGTTTAAATTTCATGGGAAAGCAATTTTATTTGTTGTCTCTCAGACTAATGAGCAGAAACAGAGGCTAGAAGCAGACCTGGTAAATGACTGCAGTGCATGGTGAGGAGTTAGTGGCTAAGTGGGGTAGCAAGGTAACTGGTGTCCATGTAAAAGATCACCAAATATCATGGGGAATCAGAAATCTATCATTTGGGATTCATGGAGTGGGTTTGCCAAGTATCAGATGAAAGAAAATAATCAGATGCAGTGGTAGATCCTGTAATTATTTATAAGCAGTCTATATGTTACTAGTGTCAACTTATGGCTTTGTTTTAGTTTTCCATCACTTTTATAACAAATTACCACAAATAGTGGCTTAAAATGACAACTACATATTATCTGACAGTTCTCTAGAACAGAAGGCCAAGTGGGCTTTGCTGGGTACTCTGCTTAGAGTCTCACAAGGCTGAAATCAAGGCGTTGGCCAATGGCTTTCCTGGAGGCTCTAGGGGATAATTTACTTCTGGGATCACTCAAATTATTGAGCAAATTCAGTTCCATGCAGCTATAGGACTGAGCTTCCATTTCCTTACTGGTTATCAATTGGGCATTGTTCTCAGCTTCTAGAGACCACTCACATTCCTTGGATCAAGGCACCTTTCATCTTCAAAGCCATGAACAGTGTGGAAAATTTGTGCTCCAAATCTCTCTGACTTCCCTTTCTGCCTTCTGCTGCTTTTAAATCCTCATGTGATTACATTGCCCCAACCCACTAATGGCCCTGATAATCCAGGATAATACCCCCATTTTAAAATCAGTTGATTAGTAACTTAACCATGGCAAAGTCTGTTTTGTCATGTAAGGTACATACACAGTCCTGGAGATTATTGAGGGGAATCTTCTTGGAGGCAACAATTCTGTCTACCAAAGGCTTTCAGTTTAGGTGCATCCAAAAGGCATGTTCAGTGCAGCCTCTGCCAGCATCAATTGCCCTTCACTTTTACTAATTCCTCACATATATGATGATCTTAATGAATCAGAAGTAAAAACAACCAAGAGAACCCTGCTGAGTTTAATTTCCCATAATTCCACTACATTTTAGGAAGCAAATATTGTACAGCGATTAGGCATCAAATTATCTTAAAGTATCCAAATTATTAAAGATTCTAAGAAAGTGTTTAACTGTAAATGACTATGTCAATAGCTGCTTATTTGGTACAACTCTGGAAACAGTTCTTGTTGGGTTGTGAAAAAGGACACTTTCAAATAAAGCCTTTGTTGTGCTCCCCAAACCAGGCACATTAATAAGAGAGGAAAATGTCCTTGGGCTAAAACCCTGTGCCATCAAAGGTGTGGGAAGGAGATACACATTGGTTAGCCTTTCCCATAAACCAAGACACAAGTGACTGCTTTCTTTACAAGACAATTCAAAGCTCAGGAGCCCGCCTTGTAAGAGGGCTAGTGATGGCTCTAAAAGACTCTTTGTAAATCCATTTGTCAAAGAAAAAACATCCAAAAAAGCTCTAATCTATCCCTTCTGAAATGCCTCTGTAATTGATTTTTTCCTCTAGTTTTTTATGAACTGACTACAGAACCTGACTACAAGGCTGGCCTACTGACAGAATAAAAAACATTATAAATCATACACAAAACACAAGAAATCACAACACTGTCCCCCCCAGGGATGTTCCAAAGTACTAATCCCAAGGATATCTGATTCCAGTAGCTCAGCCATACAATTTCTACATTTTGAAATGTAAATTGATTTGGTGAATCATTTAAATTTACTTTATCTGATTATTATGAATACTGTAATAAAGGATTTAAGAATATGAAAAATTAAAATTCTTTTAAGTCTCTGTCGGAGCGGCAATGCATTCATTTGAAAGCCTTTTCCTATCAACAACTGCCTGTTGGCCTCTCTACGTGTATTTGGAGGAAGTCTTCACTTAATGACTACTAAGTAATGGGGTTTGTCAGGCAAAAGGGGCTTTGTTACCATTGCAAATCACTCACTTGCAAGAAAACATTGTCCGCTCTATTTCCACAGTTGTTTTGTCTTAAATACCTACACATTAATGCTCTGTATCTCAGCAGACATGTTTACTTAACTCAAGGAAACAACAGTTCTTTTAGAGGATTAAGGAGTGTTTTCTTGGCTTTCATTGAAATATTTTTCCCTTTGTATGTATGATTTTCATTTGCATTTCAGTTTTCCCCATGTTGCTTTCTTTAACCTTAAATTCAAATGGAGCTATTTGATGTACTGTATGCCATTTTACTCATAGTTAATATTTCCTCTCCCCCTAACACTTTTTGAACCTCCACATTGAAAGACAATGAATTTGCTATGCTTGTACTCTATAAATAGAGATGGTAAATCTTAATTATACTTTCAGATTGCAGTATCTGTTTCCAGCTGTGCATATGAATGTTTCTGATCAGGATGTATGTTCCAGTATGTTTATTTTTAATCCCAAATTACATCCTTCACAAGCCAAGACCAAATGTGAAATGATCAACTTTTATTTACAGACACGTGTCAACTGCTTGTTAATAGTTCCATTCTTGTACATTTCTTAATATAGCTCTCTGAGAGTTTCCCCTTGCCTGTAATCTGGGGGAAGACATGAGCCTGAAAGATTTCTCACTAAAAGGTAGATATGCCTACTGTGCTTCCCAAAGCTTTCCAAGTGAGGCATTCCAGGCTTGGCAGGTATGGGACAATTCTGTGTGTTTCTATGGATTTTTTCTGGAAAAGGTGGGAATGGAAAGGTGTGCTACCTTTCCTCACTAATCATAAGCATCATGGCCAATACTCCTACAACAAGAGAAAAAACATAACAAATGTATTTAATCAAAGCTTTACGTAACGCAGGAACTTTCAGAAATGAAAACCCAAAGACTCAGGGAAAAATGTCTATTTTTATGCTTAGATTCAATGAAGAATAGATAGCCATATAGAAATGTGATTGGACAAAAAGGATATGATCTAATGGTAAGAGACTGACAGGGGAAACCCAGAAAGATCTGTCTGTTCAGATTCTTCTTGGCTTCTCTGTGTAGCATTCCTTCCTTTTGGGTATAGGATATGGCCCCTCTGGAATGAGGGTCCTTTGCCTCATTACTAGACAGGAAGGTCAGAGAATTTTTTTTTTGTGGCTAGCTCCTATACAGAAAGGCAGCTGAAGGTTAGAGTAATATGTCTTGGTTTTATGGCTTGATTTGGGGGAAAGGGATTCTGATTTGTATGACCTACCTTGAGGAAGAGGTATTCTGGTTTCTGACTCACTTCAGAGGAGAAAGAGGGATGGAGACAGGAAGGCAGGAGAAGGGCAGTGAGAACTTGCTTCTGAGGCTACTTCTGAGGCCTTCCAATCTCCTTTAGTTCAAAGTATTCAGCATGCCCAAAATTTTCCAAGCCCCAACAAGAATCATAATAGATTTTTAGAAAGCTTCCCTAATTAAGAAGGAGATTTAGATTTGAAAACTGAGCCATATTCACTCCCTTAGGCGATTCACAAAGATTACCAGTACATGGAATATAACATGGATTTTAAACATCTTCTAAAGTGGCTCCAAGCTAATAAAAGCGGGAAAAAAAGAAAAGCCTACAATACAGCCTCCCATAGAAGAGGATGCTTAAAACTCACCCACAGCATTAGCTCATTTATTTCCTATTCTTCAAAGCTAATTGCCCACAGAGGCTAAGATATGTTTTTTTCTCCATCCTGCATGCTATTTTGACTAAAGGAATTGCATTTTGGATAATTTGATAGCCCAAAGATTTCAGCATTCTTCTTTTGAAGACTTACAAAAGATGGTAATTGGAACATGTATGCTTTTATGAATGGTTGCACAGAGAGCAAAAAGGAAAAAGAAGCAATTTTCAGACGGAATGATCAATAAGCAAAACTGGTGGAAGTATTTATTATTATAAAGGGCATGACCTTAGAGATTACCTATAGCCAATGTTATCTAAACTTTTATATAAATAAGACTAATGGGCCTAATTTGTGGACACATTGAGTGTTTATTAAACAGCCTTTATGCTAAAGCAACATCAACTCAAGAGCTTTTAAGTTTCAAATGGATGTTGTTTTTTGATGCGAGGAAGAAAATGTTGGTTGGTTAATTGCTGTTTCATGAGTAGAAGCTTTTAAACATTGAAGAATTAACTAAGCAATCCCAGTAGCCAAAGTTAAGTTTACCTAAATATAGTAGTTATTACTGTTTACATTGATTTTTCCATATGACAAATTCAAGTCCCTATAAGATCTAAATTTAACTTTATAAAATATAGTCATATTATCAGAAAGTATGTTAGATTTTAATATATTGAACTTCATTTTATTTGAAAATCTAAGATTTGGAATACACAGGAATGATACTGAAAGTAATACCTACATAGCAGTCCAAAAATGTTTCAAAGTATCTGGGGTGGGGGGTGAGGAAGATATGGATAGTAATTTGTGTTCAAATCCAACTATAGTTTTCTAATACACACTTTAAATTTAATTACATTCTTGATTTCTCTCTCCTCCAAAAATGTTCCCCTCCCCAGTCTTCCTATCTAATCAACTGACATCATTAGGTCAAGCAAAATCTAGACTATTAATTTCACTTCTCCCCTCACAAAATCTCCTCAACATCTAATGTAGCATCAAGTCCTGTTTACTCTAGTTCAGAATATAAATTGAATTTGACCACTTGTCTTGATGTCTACAATCCAATCCAAGCCACCATCATTTCTCACTTGGACTATTGTAACAAAATCCTAAATGTTCTCTCCCCTTCCATGTTTGACTCTCTATATTCTAATCTCTATAGAGCAAAGGTAATATTTTTAAAATGTAATTCACATAGCACTCTCCTCCTCAAAATACTCCAATTCTTTCCTATTGCCATTGTACATAGAATAAAAACAAACTCCATGTCACTTCAGGCCCTATCAATCTAATTTCTGCCTACCTCTTCAACCTCATTTTGTAACACTCTCCCCTTATTCACTACACTACAGCTACTATGGCCTTCTTTGCATTTCTCAAATGCCCATGCATATTACAACCACAAGGCCTTTGCATTTTCCCTTCCCTCTGCTTGTAATCCTGTTCCTCATTTTTACAAAACTGGTTCCCTGTTGCCATTTCAGTCCAAGCTCAAATGTCACCTTCTTACATAAATCTACTCTTACCTCTGAATCTAAAGTAGCTACTTCCTCATTCCTATTTAATCCACTAACATGTTTTTTTCTTCATGTTTGAGACCAAGGACATTGTCTCTATGGCTAACTGCCATATCCCTAGAGTCTAAAATATTGTTGGGTACATAGTAGGTACTTAATAAATATTTGTTGAATAGATACATATAGTTTCCTTAGTTGAACACAACTGTTACTTATTTTGCTTATTTGTGTTTGGTGTTATTTTGCTTTTTCTTTTTTCAAATCATACTAAAGCAGTCAAACTCATTTAAAAAATATTTTTCTCCTTCTGGCCAAGATACCTGGACCTGCTAAATAATCTGAAGTATGGAGTCTATAAATAATTAAGAAAGATGTTCATATATATATAGACACTATGCATACTCCAAATGCAGCTGATTTTTGTAAACTCTCTCAAAGATTTTCTCCTTTCATTGAGAACATGGTTTTGCTACCATAAAAATGGTTGACATTTTGAGTTGGTGATTTCATGTACATGGAGAGATCCATTCCATTTCAAACTAAAATAGCCTTCTCAAAGCCTAAATTTTTAAGTTTGGGGCTTCTCCCAAGATTAGGACCTTTGAGTAAAATAAATTATCTTAGTATATGTGATGATGAATTACAAACACCAATATTAGGTGAGTGAAAATTTTTAACAAACTTTGGATGGCTGCAGAGTAATAGAATTATTTTATCCAAACTGTAGTCCAAGCTCTGTACTATAACTGGCTGTTTGACCTAAGGAAAGTAGGTTCTCCTTGCAGCTGCTTTTTTCTTTTTCCAACTAAATTTTATATGTAAACATAAGCTTTGAACCAAAGTTATCAACTTAAGAATTTTTACATTATAGAGGGAAGGGCAGTGGTGTTACAATCTCCTCCCTGCCCCTCTGCCACCATCTCAAGTCAAATTAGGGTGGGGCACACCTCAAGAGCTTGATACATATCACCTCAAATTTGAGTGTTGTAGGGACTATTACCTGACACATGCCTAGAAAATATCTAAAGTCAAAATGTCATGACTAGAGAGGGCCAGTGTTGATAGAATACAGAGAGAAAGTACTGCATTGGGAATGATTTGTAATTTTCACATGGGCTGGGCAAAGTTGCATTTTCTTGTAGGCCATATGTGAGCCCCACAAAAAGTAACCAGCTGTGAGCTATCTTGTAAAAGGATACTACTACTAAAGAGGGCTTCCTTCAGGTATAAGTTGTCTTCACCTGGGATGCTAGAGATGTCCTGCATCATCCTCTCCAAAAGACTGTAACTGGATTTCCCCAGTGGGGAAATCTCAGAGAAACCCACAAATATACCAAAGGAGAGAAAAAAATTAGCATTTGGCTACTGGCCATATCCAGGTCCTCCAATGGTATTAAGTGTAAAGGAAGAAAATGAATGTGATTCTAACAATTTTATCTGGAAAACTTTAGCAGAAAAAAAGACATTTGATTGGAATTTAGAGAACTTTGCCAATCCTACAAATCATAAATTGATATTGTGTCCTCCCTGTCTATCCCAGGCAATAAACCTCTCCCACTAGATGTCACCAGAGGTGACAGAGGCAAAATGTAGGAGTGGAAAGCAAAGTGGAGTGGTAGCCAGGGGACTGTCTGTGTAAGGTTGTATAAATCACTTAGTCTTTCTAAGCCTCAGGTTTTTCACCTGTGAAAATGAATGGGGTGGATCAATGCTTTATAAGAGACCTTTTGGGTCGGGAATTTCAAAACCCTATGAAATTAAAGGGAGGTGGAGGTAAATTGATCTAAATGAGAGAAATTTATAAACTTTAGGGAATTCTCAGAAATGCTGATTCTTTATTTCAAGTTTTATAGAAGATGTAAACTAAGCCTTTATAAAGAGAGAATTAATTGGTTAAAAGCTACACTAATGAAGTCATTCACAACCAGCCACTAGTTTCACAATAGCTAAGAAATGGGGAAGTCACTATTAGCACTTATTTGTATTTTATGTGATGTCCCCTCATTGGCCATCTCTCTCTTCTCCAGATGATCTGGTAGGAGGCATGAGTTGAACTTGGATGGCATATCTGAATGGTGATGGAGAGAATGTATGCCCTTGGTTTCCCAAAGTTAAATCATATTAATAGATTCATGTTTTCATCCATATCCTTTGTCATGTTTCCTTTTCATTGTCCTTTATGAGTTTCAGCATTGCTGCACTCATGCAGGGTAACAAAGTGGGAGATTGGGGGAAGCTTGTTTTTGAAGCATGTTCACTAAATCTGCATCCTTTCCTCTCTGCCTTTTTCTTTTCTGGACAAATCTTGGGAGCACATAAGTGGGAACATGTGCTAATAAAATTCTCATTCCAATTCCTTCTCTCTGATTGTGACACAGACTCCACCCCTTTAGGCTCTGGAATACATACTGGGAGTCAGAAATTAAAAAGAGAGAAGAAATGACAAGATGAAAGATTAAGTGAAAAAGCAGGATACAAAACAACATTAATGGTGTGAGTCTAATCTTTAAATGAAAGAGATAATCTGTATATGTGATACTGTGAAATATATGTTTGGTCTTCATCCTGTTTTCTGACATACACCTCCCAAAATCCTTGGAATTTCCAGAGTGACCAATGACTTTTGTATTCTAATGATGTGACTGGTGGCTGGGGGTCCCTAAATAGCTTCAGGCTGGAGGCTGGTAGCTAGAAAGACCAAGGCAGGATTAGAGATTGAGACTTTCAGCCCCACCTCCCAACCATCACCAAGGGGAGAAGCGCTGAAGGTTAAACTTATCACCAATGGCCAGTGATGTAAGCAATCATGCCTACATAATGAAGCCTCCATAAAAAGCCAAAAGGATTGGGTTCGGAGATCTTCTGGATTACTGAACACATGGAGGCACCTGGAGGGTGCCTGCAAGAGCGTGAAAGCTCTTTGCCCTTTCTCACATGCCGTGCCCTATATATCTCTTCCATCTGGCTGTTCATCTGTATCCTTTGTAATATCCTTTATAATAAACTGGTAGACATAAGTAATGTGTTTCCCTGAGTTCTGTGAGCTGTTACTGCAAATTAATTGGACCTGGGAAGGGGCTTATGGGAACCCTGGTTGGTTGGAATTATAGGTGACAGCCTACTACTTTCAACTAGCATCTGAAGTAGGAGGAAGTCTTGTGGGGCTGAGCCCTCAACCTGTGAAATCTCAGTCCAGGTAGCTGGTGTCGGAATTAAACTGAATAAGAAGACACCCAGCTGGTGTCTGCTGCAGAATCACTTTGCTCTTGGGAATAAATCCACACAGCTTTTGGTGACCAGAGGTGAAGCACTCTGTGCTGTACTGAATGACTGTGCAGGAGAAAGAGAGGAAAAAACACTTCGGTTTTATTACCCTATATCTTTAATAGCATTCTTTGAAAAAAAAGACTGAAAGGAAATATACTCTATGTTTGTGCTTGTCTGCAATTTCTACATGTTCTACAGTGAGACTATATTAATTTTACCCTAAAAACAAAAATCATAGAGGCTTTCATTTTTCAATTTAATAAGGAACTCCTTTAAAAATAAAATAAAAATAAACCAACAAATAATAAAGCAACAAAGAAGGAATTTCTTTCACAATGGATTAAAAGGCCTTCTTGTAGAAGGAGGGGGTTGGAAATGCACAGGCCCCATGGAAAGGAAATACACACTAATAATAATACCTACTACTTAAAAAATTCTTATAATATGCTAGGATCTGTCTGAAACCCTTTACACATTAAGCAGGAAAACAATATTAATCTTGGATGTTATACTTATTTTCTGTGCTTCTCCAACAATTGCTTTGTTATCTTTGTTCCTCAGTTTCCTTTCCTAGAAAATGGGAATAGAAACACTGTTCCCTCTTTTCTCTCCCCATTATCTGTTATACAGGCAAGCTTTTGTGCTCATTAGGATTCTATAAAATTTTTCAGATTCTGCAATGTATTTTAACCCTTCAGGGACAAAAACTTTCAACATGTTATTACTACATATTCTATAAAACATTAACCCTTCTTTTAGATTAGCCTTCCTTCCCAAAGTACATAATCATTTGATCTTTCTATTTAAATATTGTAGTCTTCAAATAAATTGAACCAGATATATTGCATTCTCTTGATACGTTTATTTGAGTTCTGTTCTGTACTGTGGCTGAAAAAATGGGTCATTTCCCCGTAGACAATCATAATAAAAATAGTCCATCCTCAAATAACAAGTGCATTCAGATACCAGATAATATTGGTTTTTAAGGGAAACCCAGTTGGGGCCTTTATGAGTATAAAGTTTTTGACTTTCTTATATTTTAATGTAGCCGCAGTTGTGTAAACTGTCATAGTAAACACTGTTAATAACACAAATAATATTGTCACCTTGGCATCGGGTTAATATGAACATATGTTATTCTCCAGGCTTAGAGGAACCCATTTAATAACATATGAACTGAAACCATGGTAGCTTTACCCTGGTGAATGGGCAGGCTGTTTGTTTATTAGCAAGAGTCAGGTGCAATTGGAGCCCTGGTTTTTCATTAGCAACTTGAATTTCTGTCACATTCTCTCTATGAATACACAGGATATTATTCATTAATTAAGATGTAATTGTAAAGCCGCCTTGGTTATCTAATGACTGTGTTAATTAGACCCTCTAAATTATAGTGATTACATTTACTTCCTTCAGTGACATGTTCTTGAGATGTAAATGGACTCTGACACCCATGTTTGGCTCCCTTTGTGAAAAGAATGCAAGCACAGCTACTTTCCCATTCTGCCCCAGTTCACATGGACACAAACCTCCTTGGGGTGGGGACTGGGATTCAGTGAAGCCATAAAGTGAAGGGGCTTTTGGCTTAGAGCCAATATAAACCCTGCCAGCCAATGCAACCCAGATAAATAGCATTCTGTTCCTCCTTATTGTCTATTCACTGAGGAAGTATGCTCACTAAAGGACCACCTGCCAATCACTCAGCAACACAAAAAGATGGGATGACCAAGTGAGTGAAGAAGCTTATCTTTGAGGACACCTACCCGTACATGCCTCCTTCACCCCAACCCACTCTCTTTATAATGTTGTAGGCTCACTATGAACCTCTCCCCAGGACTTCCCTTCCCAATTTCCCCATGTTCTAGACCATTCCTTCTCTTTTTTCCCTCTGTTCTTTGTCTCATAGAGCTAATCTGATGGACAGTAGCCAACCAACTATATCCCTCTACCTCCGCTATCTACAAGACATATTTCTCTTTTCCTAGGGTCTTCCGTGTCTCAACTCACAAGAATGATGCTAATTAAAGTTATTTTAAGTGCTTATCCTACACCAGCAAGCTTCACAACTCACAAATTAGAAAGCTGCCTACTTGTTATATACAAAGAGTAAGTACTTCTGGGTTCTCATATTCATCGTCTCTGCATCCCTGAAAAGGTCCTCTTTTTTTTTTCAAGTCTTTGCCTTTTTCAGTTGTAAAATGGTGTTTATGAACTCCAACCCAAAGTTGAAAAATAATTATCAGGGAAGAGCTGAAAGAGTTCTAGAGACCGTCTGGACTAGGAATGGCAAATAGGTTTCATCCCAAGGATCAACTTCATTCTATTAATACTGACTGTCTGCTTTGTAGTGTTAAAAAGAATTCTAAGGCCTTGTCTGAGCTCAGTGGTAAAGAATGTCATGATTGGTAAGCACTCTCTACCACCGATGTGAAAACAGGAATGTGGCAGCCTATGTATCAATTATTTTTTGTGACTTTTTCTTTTCTTTTTATACCAGGGATATCTCAATTAAACTGCCATCCTTCCACATGACAAGGAACAAGCATGACTGGGGATTTCAACACTTTATAGTTGAGAGATGGCACTAACAGATGAGTCATACCTTCTACTGCTCTCTTCCTAAAAAACTATGTTTCCAGAAGCTTTAGAATTTATAACAATGTCCCCTATTAGGGAAAATGTTATTCCTAGGCAGTGTTGGAGATGGCTTGCAACAATAGCCAAAAGCCCTATTTATGTAATTGCAACCATTAAAGTCACTTTTTTCCAGTGAAGACAGAAAATATAACAAAAAAGGAGCTATTCCCAAGTAACAACATAGGAAATTCTCTTTACCCACCACTGTTGACATTGCTAATGGTATCAGATTATCTCGCATCATCTACTGAGAGGCAAGGCTGGGCCATGGATAGAACAGCATATTTATTTGAAGAATAAAATAAAACAGAAGAGTTACAGTTTGCGGCAGTTCAGGAAATACAAACCCTGACATAGAAGACCTGGGATGATTATCCTAGCACCAGACATACTAAGATACAAGGAGAGAAAGTAGGGCACCCCAACGTCAAAAGTTTTCTCCTCCACAGGAAGACAGTTTGGAAATAAATAAAACTAGATCGTGTGTGTGTGTGTGTGTGTGTGTTTGAGAGACAGAGAGAGAAAGTCATGGAGGGAGGGAGAGAAAGAGGGGGAGTGAGGTAGGGAGGGAGAGGGAGGGAGAGAGAATTGGTTGAAAAGTAGGCAGTATTTAAATCTAACAGAGCTGATCATCTAAATTATCCAGTATTAGTCATAGCTTCTCCCAAACTTGTTTGGGTTTAGAATCAATCTGGTTCATAATATCTGGCAGCTGTGTCTTTGGAATACAGCCTCCAAGGGTTAGGGAGGTTTCAAAGGTCATAAGCATGTTAATAACTGTTAGCAGCAGTGCTGAGAAGATCGACAATCAGAAGGCATATGTCCCTCACTTCCCTAGAAAACACAGGTTCAGCTTCTGGGATGCACTGTCTGAAGCTAGGCAAGCCCAGGTTCCTGTTTCTAGGGCAGTGGTACCAAGGCAGAAGCATTTACTTGTCCAGCTGACTTTTCTTTTGCATTATATAATTAAACTGGAAACTTGATCTTAAAAATTAAAATTATAATTTAGCTCTAGGGCTCATAGTGGACTGAATTTTTTGCTGCCCTACTTACCCTATACTAGAATACTAATTAAGAATCTGGGGTTTAGAATCAGTCAGGCTTCAGTTTGGGGAACATGAATAAATTATTTTAAATTCTTATGTCTCCATTTCTTCATCTTTCTCTGTTAACCTGGGTCTCTTCTAGTGTGTTTCAGCTTAGTAATCGCCACCATCATATAACTAGCCAGTTGCTAAAACCAGAAGCCTAGGAGTGTGTGTTATTTTGGGCTGCCATAACAAAATGCCACAGACTGGGTGGCTTAAACAACAGGGAAATTTATTTCTCTCAGTTCTGGAGGCTAGAAGTCTGAGATCAAAGTGCCAGCAACTTTGGCTCTGTTAAGGCTTCTCTCTTTAACTTGCAGATGGCTGTCCTCTCTGTGTCATAAACATTGCCTTTTTCTCAGTGTGCAAGCATTCCTAGTGTCTCTTTCTCTTCTTATAAGCACACCAGCCTTATTGGATTAGGGACTGCCCTTATGGCCTCATTTAACATTAATTGCCTCCTTAAAGGCCCTAACTTGAAACACAGTCATACTGGGGGCCAATATTTTTGCCTATGACTTTTAGGGGACACAATTCAGTCCATAGCAGGGTAATTATTAACTTAGTAACACTCATTCCCCAAATTTAATGTATCACCAAGACCTGCTCCTTATAACCGATGAAATATCTCTTGAATTAGCCAAATTCACTCTAAATCTACCACACCTATCTGGTCCAAGCTGTCATGATCACCTTTTGCCTGAATAAAACAATCATCTCCTAACTGGTCTCCCTTCATCCACTCTCTTCCTCCTCTAATATGTTCTTCAATCAGCCAGAGTAATCACTTGAAAATACATATCTAAACAGGTCATTTTCCTCTTTAATATATTTCACCTTCATCTCATGGTCTGGAATCCTCAACACACTGACCACATGATCTAGTCCTTCTCTAACTTTCCAGTCTCTGTGAACACCGCACTCATTCTTATTCTTTCTGCTCCTGCCACACTAGCCTACTTTCAGTCTTCCAAAAGCCCTGTGCTTCTTTCCCTACAAGTTTTCACACTTGCTATTTCCCCATTCCCACTCACTCTCTCAGGGAAGCCTTCCTTGATCTTCACGACTAGGGCAATTCCCCTAATTAGACATTCTTGTAGCCATTTTTAAGATGTAGCACATTGCAATTTTAATTTATTTATGAGATTATTCGATTATTGTCTGCTTCTCCCACTAGACTGTAAGCCCCTTTAAAAGTATCACTGTGAGGATTGAATGAGATAATGAATGTAAAATACTTTATCCAGATCCTGGCATTTAGTGAGTGCTAAATTGATTTCAGCTTTTATTATTATTATTAAGGTGGGGCAATTCTCAGTTGTTGCATATATTCCATTGGTTGAGCTTAGTTTCAAACCTAAATTTATCACCTGGTTTTTATCTTTTTTGAAATGCTTCCAGTGTCCAGTAGATAGTTAGGTCTTGATAATTGTTTGCTATTACAGTTATTATTATGTATTCTCTGACTCTCTTCTATGTAGAATTCTGTCTTTGCCATTTACTAGTTCTGTGACCTTGTCAATTTGCCTAACTTCAATGATTTGGAGAAAATGGGTGCTGGGATATATTATTTTCCCTCCTTCACATTCTATGCAGAGGATTCATGCCTTCCTTACTTGTAGATCTGGAAAGCAAAAGACATCTTATTTAATAAAAGTATATTTTATATTCAAATTAAACCAACCATTGCCTTCACTATGAGAGAGCTAATTTCAGATTCACTTTGGTAGTAAACACAATTCTATGCTCCTCATGTGCCAGGTGAATATTCATAAACATAATTGTCCTCCTCCAGTGATACGGCTAGGAGTGCCAACATGAGCTGCTTATTCCCTGGTGGAAATACTCAGACCTAAATGCATTCACCTCCATTCCCAGCTTGCCTTTGTCTTTCCTATGGTTGACAGCTGGGCCTTCAACACTGCCTGCAAATGGAGCTGCTCTAAGAAAAGAATATACAAAAAATTCAAATTTCAAAAACATCAATTTGGGGGTGATTATTCTCATTACTGGATTCTGTCTTGACAAAAAGATTAACCATAGGAATACTTTAAACAGTGATCTCCCCCAGTGAATTGAAGTGTTCATTCACATATCATTAAAGGAGAGGACTTGGGGGAGAGGGCAGCCAGCTGAGAGGTGAGAACAAAATCACTTAAGTTGAAGCTTTAGAAACCATGTCATGACAAAACAATTGTAAATAAAATGTAAGCAATTCTGAAATGATGAGCCTGTAGAGGAATGGGAAATAATTTACAAATCCTTCATTTGTATAAACCTTTTCAGAGTTTGCTTCATCTTTGCTATGGTTTGAATATTTATCCCCCTCCAAAACTCATGTTGAAATTTAATCTCCAATGTGGCAGTATTGAAAGGTGAGTGCTTTAAGAAATGATTGGTTTAATCCACTTATAGATTAATGGGTTATCATGGGAGTGGGACTGGTGGCTTCATAAGAAGAGGAAGAAAGACCTGAGCTAGCACATTAGCATGCTCAGCCCCCTTGCCATGTGATACCCTGTGCCACCTCGGGGCTCTATAAAGAGTCTCCACCAACAAAAAGGCCCTGTCCAGATGCAGCCCCTTGATCTTGGACTTCTCAGCCTCCATGAGTGTAAGAAATAGATTTCTTTTCTTTTACTCAGTTTCAGGTATTCTGTTATAAACAACAGAAAATGGACTAATACAATCTCTAAAATAAGAAAATTAACCTAAATAATCTATCCTCTAGATGGCTCTCTTCAAATCAAAGAATTTCAGAGCTCAGAGAGACCCCATACTTAACAACAAACACTCCACAGTGAAATTAGAAATCCACCTGGATTTGGCTGCCATTTGAGAACGTGATTGCAGTGCAGTAAGTGCTAAAGAGTGGAATGTGTGTGACTCTGAAGGAGGAGGAAAATGGAAGAATGGTGGAATCTGACAGCTCTCAGTTGCACATCTGTTCTCTGACTTTCTCTTCACTGAGTTAGGCAGCATCAGATATGGCCTAGTAGTTAAGACTACAGGTTGCCTGTATTGGAATCCTCACCCTTACACATTCCTTACTAGATCTGTGACCTTGGGTAAGTTTTTTAACTTCATAATCTCAGTTTCCTCATAGGTACATAAATAGTATATATAGGAAGGTTGCAAGGATTAAATCCATGTAAAGCACTTAAGATGCTAACTAGCACATAGGATGTACTCAAAAATAAATATTACTTATCAATATCAAATATATTTATGTGCCACATAATGATATTTCAGTCAGTGATAGACTGCATATATAACAGGGGTCCCATAAGATTATAAAGGGGCTAAAAAATTGGTATCACCTAGTGACATTGTAGCCATTGTAAAGTTGTAGTACAACACATTGCTCATGTGTTTATGGTGATGCTGGTGTAAACAAACCTACTACATTGCCAGTCATATAAAAATACAACACATACAGTTATGTACAGTACCTAATACTTGATAATTATAATAAATGACTGTTACTGATTTATGTATTTACTATAATTTTATCATTATTTTAGAGTGTACTCTACTTATATAAAAAAAAGTTAACTGTAGAATAGCCTCTGGCAGGTCCTTTGGGAGGTACTCCAGAAGAAGGCATTGTGATCATAGGAGATGACAAGATGCGGAAATGTAAAGCAGTGATATTGATGATCCTGGCCTTGTGTAGGCCTAGGCTAATGTGTGCGTTTGTGTCTTAGTTTTAAAAAACTTTAAAAAGTAAAATAAAAATAAAAAAATTTAAAAATAGGAATAATCATACAGAATAAGGATATAAAGAAAATATTTTTATACATCTGTACAATGTGTTTGTGTATAAGCAAAGTGTTATTATGAAGCTCTGACTTGGAGGGGTGGGGGGCGTGGGCAATATACATAACCTAAACTTTTGTACCCCCATAATAAGCTGAAATAAAAAAAATTTAAAAAAGAGTCAAAAGTAAAAAAAGTCAAAAGTTAAAAAAATTCAAAAGTAGAAAACAAGTTTTTCTTTTCAAAAGTTAAAAAAAATTAAAAGTTTGTAAAGTAAAAAAGTTACAGTAAGCTAAGGTTCGTTATTGAAGAAAGAAAAATATTTTTAAAAAGTAAGTGTAACCTAAGTATACAGTTTTATGAAGTCTACAGTAGTGTAATCTCCTAGGCCTTCACATTCACTCACCACTCACTCTGACTAACCCAAAGCTACTTCCAGTTCTACAAGTTCCATTCATGGTAATTGCCCTGTGTAGGTTTACCACTTTTATCTTTTATATTGTTTTTTTCTTACTGTACCTTTTCTATATTTAGATGTTTAGATACACAAATACTTACCATTGTATTAAAATTGCCTACAGTATTGAGTACAGTAACCTGCTGTACAGGTTTGTAGCCTGGGAGCAATAGGCTACACCATATAGTCCAGGTGTATAGTAGCTATACCATCTAGGTTTGTGTAATACACTGTATGATGTTCCACAATGATGAAGTCTCCTAATGATGCATTTCTCAGAATGTATCAGCATTGTTAAGTGACACATGATGGTACTCTATGAATATTATTAATATTAAATACTAGCCTCCTGAATGCTGCCAGAGGCATTCTACAAGTTATATGCAATATGTCTACATAAGACACCTCCAATACAGAGATTAAGTATTAGATAAGGACATTGTCACAGTAGGAATTTTTTCTTTTGTGGGGAAGTTCATTTAGTAAAACAAGAGCAAAGTGAATGGTAGTTACATAGCGAGAATAATAAAAAGTGAAAAAAAATATATTCATACTTTCAAACAATGGAACATAAGACATTATGCAAAAGGTCTATAGATGAATGGGAAATGATTTACCCACCAAGAAAGAGTATTTAATGATATGAAACTATATGAATAATAGATAAGCAAAACAAAGCAGGCAATAAAATAGTATGCACAGTATCATCTATTCCACATATGCATATACAGACACACATTTTGTTTAATTTTAAAATGAAGAGTCACACTAAATCATTAATATAACTATATCAGGATGGTTGGATCATAACTTTTTTATTTTTTAATCTGTACTTTTAAAATTTTTCTGCACAAAGAAATCATCAGTTTGACTGTTTCACTTCTGTTTTACCTCAAGCATCTGACAACTTTTCATTGGGGGTAGGATGAAGAAAATAATAAATATTTATTAGATGCATCCTATGTATCAAGCAAATATTCATACATATCATATATTATATAAACTTATATACACATGTACATAGACACACATATACACACATATACAAATATATATATACATATAAATTAAATCCCACAATGATCTTACAAATTAAGAACTATTAACCTGGTTTTAAAGGTGTCAAGAAGGTAAGTGACAAGAACAGAGATTGTATCTTAGATTTCATAAGCCAATTTTCAGAGTCTAGCTTCAAACTGGGCAAACATTAATTGATCAGCTAACAGTAGATATAAACTGATCAGTTTCCAAATATTTTTTGAAACTTATCTTAGTGGAAACTATCCCGTACTCATCCCATATATGTGTACTAGTCAATTATATTTTTCACTCTGTGATTTTTTTTATATTTTGAAGGATAAATTTAAAAATCATGACATTATGTGAAACAATGTAACATAAATGAGAATGGGAATACAGTGGGATTTGTAATTGGTTGGCCCCCGATCTTTCAGAGAAGAACCTCTACATCTTTCTAGCCAGGGTAAAATAAAACATTGTTTCTTAGTATTTACCCAGTGAGTCTTTGACTGTGTCAATGCATGTGACCAAGATAGCCTATTGTGATTATCAATTTGGCTCAAATATTTGTCAAAATATAAATTCATTTAATCCAACAAATGATTTTTCTAATGATGTAATTTAAGGAACTATCTTTATAGCTGAATTGGTGGTAATAAATTCAGTCAAGCAGGTGGGCATTCATCTTATCATCCAGCAAATTAAAAATCCAGATCTATCACATAACTTATACTACATAGATCCAAACCTACCACTTAGCAAATCATGTCTCTGAAATAGAACTTCCCACAATAAAAGCCCAACCATGAACTCTTCCAGCAGCCAGCCACTGTAACTACTGAGCATTTGTTCATCTGTACTACTCTGCTCTGGGGCACATACTAAGCAAAATACAGGTTTTCTGCCCTCACGGAGCCTATGTGCCAACAAGACTAAACTTTTATCATTACTGTTATTTGTAACAAATATATTGTTCACATTGCCTCTTCTCTTTATTTGCCTTCCTTTTCCTTTTCACACCTCTAACACTACAGCACTTACATATGCCTTTACTGTATGTATGCATTTATGTAACTCCCATTCTTCAAAGCCTTCAATGGTGCCTCACTACCTTAAAGAAAAATCTACATGCTTCTCAGGATGACATACAAGGCCCTTCTCAATCTGTCTTTTACCTATATATGACTCAATACTTTTGTGACCTTTTTGTGCCCTTCACCCACCCTTAAACTTCCTACAATTTTCCAAATATGCCTCATCATTTTTGCATGTATGTTTTCCTCTTTTTAGAAATCTAAATCTCACTATAATTTCCTCTTTCCCTTTTTAATTATTAAAAAGTAAAAACAGATTATAGAAAATAACATAATGAATGCCTATGAATGTAAATTCTGGAAAATGTTTGTTTGAAAAAAAGAGATTCTTTATGTTTAAGTTCCTTTATACTGTTCGTCCCAGACTAGGTGCAACCATATATTTAAATTCCAGGTGTATTCTTTATCCAAATTTTTATACATGTATGATATACATTTATGTCCATAAAACTAGTTTCAAAATAGTTTTGTGTGATTTAAAATGTATATAACTATACAACTAGTGTAATTTGCATATGTTAACTCTGTAACTAACTTTTATATTCAATAAGATTTTTTACTTCAATTCATAAGATAATTAGACATACTTCACCAAGACACCATGATTCATCTAATCCCCTATTGATGGACATTTGAGATTGTTTCCAATTTCTGTATGTTACAAAGAGTGCTGTTAAGCATCCTGGTATACAGTCTCTTATATACACTTATAAGAGATTTTCTAGGTCCTCTAGAAGTCAAATGCACACTTTTAATTTTGCCCAAATTTAACTTTATTCTATTAATATTTATTTCCCAAGAAATTATAATGAATTATATTTCTACCAATATGTCTAAGTGTTCATCTTTCCCTGTACTTTCTCCCACATTTGATATTGCCAGACAGATATTTTAATTTTTAAATAATATTCAGTAATATGAATATATTATAATTTATTTTGTCCTTCATATGTTGATGGGCATTTGGTAAGTTTTAGTTATTGCCTCTTATAAATTCAGCTGCTAAGAAGATTCATGCACAAGTATTTGTATGGACATGTTTTTATCTCTCTTAAATATTTATTACCTAGGAATAAAATTGCTAGGTCAATTCTATGTCCAGAAACATAGAGAATTTATACTTTTCTTCATTTCTCCCACCAAGTACAATTAAAAACCCTGGACATTATATGTAAAACAAACATAAGAAGTCTAAAAGTTGGCAAGAAGAAGATAGACCAGCTAGATATCATGGTCACAAGGAATAACTTGGTGGTAAGTTCCCTGAGTATTCTTTTTGCTTCATATATCCTGAGCTAAAGAAGCTGTTAATATGTTAATACCAACAGGTACCAATAAAAAAACATCACCTCCCCCACCAAAAATCTGCCCTCTTAATCCAAAGAACCAAGAAAGGAACAGCCTAGATCGAAAACTTTTAGACAATAACTATACAACTCCAGTCAAACACCACAGAGAATATATGTATTTGTTGGTGGCAGTGGGCCCACCACTACCAATGTGTACATTAATTTTGTAACTTCAGATGTTACTAAATTTATTTATTAATTCTAGGAGTCTTTGGAGAAATATTTATGGATTTTTAAGTATAAT
Source organism: Lemur catta (assembly GCF_020740605.2). Taxonomy (NCBI): domain Eukaryota; kingdom Metazoa; phylum Chordata; class Mammalia; order Primates; family Lemuridae; genus Lemur; species Lemur catta. The sequence continues at coordinate 23,250,131 of NC_059155.1, forward strand.
ATTAATATCATATTATTGGCAAACGGATAGTTTGACCTCCTCCTTTCTTATTTGGATGCTCTTTATTTATTTCTCTTGCCTCATTGTTCTGGCTAGGACTTCCTGAAGTGGTGACAATGGGCATCTTTGTCTTGTTCCAGTTCTTATGGGGGATACTTTCATTTTTTTCCTCTCAGACTGATATTGGCTTTGGATTGTCATATATGGCTTTTTTTATTTTGAACTATGTTCTTCCTATGCCTACTTTGTTAAGGGTTTTTATCAAGAAGGAGTGCTGTATTTTATTGAATGCTTTTTCTGCATCTATTGAGATGATCATATCATTTCTGTTTGTAATTCTGCTTATGTGGTGAATCACATTTCTTGATGTGCATATGTTGAACCACCCTTGCATCCCTGGGATGAAACCCACTTGGCAATGGTGAATTATCTTTTTGATGTACTGCTGGATTCTGTTTGCTAATATTTTGTTGGGGATTCTTGCATCTACATTCATGAGGGATATTGGTTGGTAGTTTTCTTTTTTTATTATGTCATTCCCTGGCTTTGGTATCAGGGTGATACTGGCTTCATAGAATGATTTAGGCAGGATTTCCCTCTTCTCGATGTTATGCAACATTTTCAGTAGGATAGGTACCAGTTCTTCATTGTAGGTCTGGTAGAATTTGGCTGTGAATCCATATGGTCCTTGGCTTTTTTGTTAGGAAGTTTTTTTATTACAGATTTAATCTCATGATTCAATATTGGTCTGTTCAGGATTTCTATTTCTTCCTGATTCAGGTTTAGGAGTTTTTATATTTCCAAAAATTTATCCATTTCCTCTAGATTTTCTAGTTTGTGTGTATAGAGGTATTCATAGTAGTCTCAGATCATTTTATGTATTTCTGTGGTTATCAGTTGTAATATCTCCTTTTTCATCTCTAGTTTATCTTATTTGAATCCTCTCTCTTCTTGATTAATCTAGCAAGTGGTCTGTCAATTTTGTTTATCTTTTCAAAGAACCAACTTTTTGTTTCATTGATCCTTTGTACTGTTTTTTTATGGGCAGGGGGTTTCAATTTCATTTAATCCTGACCTATCTTTCTTATTTCTTGTTTTCTGTTGGCTTTGAGTTTCCTTTGTTCTTATTTTTCTAGTTCCCTGAGGTATGACATTAGGTTGTTAATTTGTGATCTTCCTGTCTTTTTGCCATAGGCATTTAGTACTATGAAATTCCATCTTATCAATGCTTTTTCTGTATCGCAGAGATTTTTGGTAGCTTGTGTCACCATTGTCATTGAACTCGAAATTTTTTTTTTTTATTTCCCTCTGGATTTCATCATTGACCCAAGGATGATTCAGCAGCAGGTTGTTTAATTTCCAAGTATTTGTATAGTTTCGAGAGTTCCTCTTAGAACTGATTTCTAGTTTTATTCCACTGTGGTCTGAGACGATACATGGTATGATTTCAATTTTTTTTTAATTTTCTGATACTTGTTTTATGGCCTAACATATGGTCTATCTTGGAAATTACTGCATGTGCTGATGAGAAGAATGTATATTCTGCAGTTTTTGCATAGATTGTTCTGTAAATATCTGTTAGGTCCCTTTGTATCAGAGTCTTGTATAGTACCACTCTTTCTTTGTTGATTTTTCTACCTCTATGATCTGTCTAGGTCTGTCAGTAGAGTATCAATGCCCCCCATAATTATTATGTTGCTATTTATTTCATTTCTTGGGTCTATTAGTATCTGTTTTATGAATCTGGGAGCTTTGGTGTTTGGTGCATCTATATTTAGGATTATTATATCTTCTTGCTGAATTATTCCCTTTATCATTATATAATAACCATTTTTTTCTTTTTCACTGTTGTTGATTTAAAGTCTATTTTATCTGATAAAAGAATAGCTACTCTTGCTTGCTTTTGGTTTCCGTTTGCATGCAATATTTTTTCCACTGTCTTACCTTGAATCTATATGACTCTTTATGAATTAAATGTGTTTCTAGGAGAAAGTAGATATTTGGGGTGTGTTTTTTTATCCATTTCCTCAATCTATGTCTTTTAAGTGGGTCATTTAGACCATTTACATTCAATGTTAATATTGATAAGTGAGGTATAGTTCAAGTCATCATGTTGATTGTTCCCTATTTGTTTTCTCCCTTGAGTCACTGTTTTATAGGAGCTATGAGTTTTTACTTTCAAGTGTTTTTACACTCATGAGTGTCAACCCCTCTTTTCAGTGTTTAGAGCACTTTTGATCATTTCTTGTACGGAAGGTCTATTGGTGACAAATTCCCTTAGTGTTCGCTTGTCTAAGAAAGATTTTATTCCTCCTTAATTTCTGAAACTTAGTTTTGTAGCATACAAAATTCTTGGCTGAAAGTTATTCTGTTTAAGTATATTAAAGATAGGACCCCAGTCCCTTCTGGCCTGTAAGGTTTCTGCTGAGAAGTCTGCTGTTAGTCTGATGGGCTTTTCTTTGTAAATTACTTGATGTTTTTGCCTCAAGGCTCATAGGAGTTCCTCTTTCATGTTGCCTTTGGCCAGACTGATTATTATGTACCTTGGTGATGTCCTGTTTGCAATAAATCTCCCAGGAGTTCATTGACCTTCTTGGTTGTCTAAATGTCTTTCAAGACCAGGGAAGTTTTCTCCTCCTTTTTTGGGGGGGTATGTTTGTTGTGTTGGTTTTCAACTTTCTCTTTGATCCCATTGAGCTTACTTGCAATCCATATTTTGAATTCCATATCTGACATTTCAAAAGTTTCCTTTTGGTTGGAGTCCATTGCTACAGAGCTTGTGTGATCCTTCAGGGGTGTTGGAGGAGCCTGTTTCTCCATATTTCCCGCATTGTTATGCTGGTTCCTTCTCATCTGGAATCTCTTCCCTCAGCTCAATACAGATAGGCTTGCTCTTCACTTGTTGTCTGATGAGAACTCTGCTGCTCTGGAAGAATTCTCAGGCAAGAGAAGGGTGGATACACTGTGAATCTGTGACAGGAGGAGTGGCCTCTCTTGACAAGATTAGCAGAGGCAGGCAACTGTGGAATGTACAAGCTGTTCAAATCTCTGTCTCTTGGTAATGATAGTGGTCTGTGTCCTTCAGGGGCCCAAAAGCGCCAAGATTGCAGCTGCCACCCTGGTCCAGCTGTAGCAGAGGTGGTGAAGGCAGTTCAACCTGCTGTATGTAGGGCTACCAGACTGGCTGTGGGCTGTGGATGAAATGTTCAAGCAGGGGAGGTGTGGTGGTGCTAGGAACCTGCCTCCAGGGAGGGTAGTCTCCTCCCAGAAGAAACAGGCAGCTCAAGGAAAGGACTACTAGCCCTGCCTTCCCCCAGGGGAGGTAGTAGGTTTTGTACTTAGGGTACTCAAAAGTACTTGTGGCTTTTTAGAGGGAAAAGAGTGAGCCCCAAGCTCCATGGATTCTAGTCCCCCAAGTCTGTTGTGGTTTGAGTGGATGCTGGGGAGCATTGGCTGTAGATCCAGTGATATAGACACCCAGGGGCTGAGATTCCCAGGTTGGGATCAATGCACTAAAAGTTCATGCTTAGGAGCAGAGGGAGCTATCTATGTCCACAGCACTGGGAAGTTATAGGAGGGAAGTTTCCCATCTCCATGGCCCTTTCTGGGCTCTCATGCTGCTTCTGCTCTGGGATGGAGGCACTATCCTGCCATACAGTCTCCTCTCTGCACTTGTATCTCCACTGGGAGGGGCTCAGACAACTTTGGATCATAAGCCATGCACTTTCTGGTGCGAGAGAGTGTACTCTCCTCTGTCCTCCTCTGTCCTAAGAAGTATTCATGGCACTTCCCGGTCCCCATCCAGGTCAGAATTCCAGAAACACTGCTGCTCTCCTGTGTCTTCCCATTCCCCTGTTGTTGTAACAGTCCAAGTAGGTGCTGGGGGGTGTTTGTGTGGAGATGTAGGCTGGTTCCCAGGCCATTTCTTTGACAGGGGCAGGGAGTGGGCAGGAAGGGGCAGCAGAGGCTGGAGCCATGGGGATTTGCTCTTGCTTGGTTCCTACAGCAACAGCAGCAGCAGCAGTGGCAGCAGAGGCATGGGGCTGAGGGATTTTCTCCCACCTGGGTCCAACAGTACCAGCAACAGTGGCAGCAGTGGGGGTGGGCAGCCAAGGAAGTTCACCTACGCAGAGGTCTCATAGCAGCAGCATCAGTGGCAGTAGCAGAGTAGCAGTAGCACTGGTCCCATTGGTGTGAGAAAGTGTCCAGCTTCCCTGCTCCCTCCTTGGCCTGGCAATGGTGATGAGGAGGCAACAGTGGCAGTGTTGGTCCCTGGGCAGACACAACTCTCTGGGGCTGGGCTATCTGAATCTAGATTTTCTTTCTTGCTAGGATATAACAAGATGCCACACTGACTTTGCTAGAGTGATATCAGGAAGATTCCATAGGGAACCCAGACTATCATCTCTGCCACTTGCAATGAATCTACTCCATGGTGTCAGTGGAAACCAAGTGGAGAGCTTAGATTTCCAACCCCACTGAACAGTAATGAAGTAGCCCTCTCCCTCCTCATAGAGGTAGTGTCAGAAGGTACCTAGTAGAAGTCAAGAATCTCATCATTTTCCAGCTTTAACAAGGTCACTCACACACAACCATGTCAGTGCAAATCATGTAGGAAGCTGGAGTGCCACTTCTTCCCAGCAGTAATGAGAAGAATCTTTTCTCATGTGTCATCAGAAACCAAGTGGGGAAAATGGACTTCTTCTTACACCTGACAGTAACAAAGTGGTCCCCATGACAGTGGTATCAGAAAAAAAAAACAACAAAAGCAACTAAACAAATTTTGAATAACATTGGGGTCTCAAAACATAATACCTAAAGTATCCATATTTTAATAAAAAATCATCCATAATACAAAGAATCAGGAATACTGAGATGAATAAAAAAGATAATAGATGTTAACACTGAAATGACAGAAATGTTAGAATCATCTGACAATAATTTTAAAGTTGCTCTAATAAAAATGCTTCACTGAATAATTACAAATATTTATAAACAAAGAAAAAGAAAGTCTCAGCAAATTAATAGAAAATATCAATAGAAAAAATAAAAATATAAAGAAGAGCCACAATGGAAATTTTAGATGTGGAAAATATAGCAACTAAAATAAAAACCTCAATAGATGAGCTTAACAGAAAAGTGGAGGGGACAAAGGAAAGAATGAGAGAATTGAAAGCTAAAACAATAGAAATCACTCAATCTGAATAACAGAGTTAAAGCAGACTGAAGGAAAAATGATCAGAGATGCAGGGACCTATGAAGCCATAAAAAAAGAGCTAACATTTCTGTTAATCGTAGTCCAGTGAGGAAAGTAGAAAGAAGTTGAGGCGATAAAAAGTGCTCAAAAATGGCTGAAAACTTGAAAAAAATTGGCAAGGGGCATCAACCTACAGATTTAAGAAACTGAGCAAACAACAATTAGGATAACCTGCCCGCCCCCGCCCAAATACATACCAAGATAGATCATATTAAACTTGTGAAAACAAAGGCAAAGAAAATATCTGTAAAGCAGTAAGAGAAAAATGACACCATACCTATAAGAAATAAACAATTTAAATGACACCAGATTTCTCATCAGAGACAACAAACACAACCAGTGATGCAAGACTGGTTCAATGTTCAAAAATCAATCAATCTAATCCACCATATTAACAGGTTAAAGAAAGAATAAATAACATTATCACACTAACCAGTGCAGAAAAAACATTCATTTGACAAAATTCAATGCTCATTTTTAATGAAAAAAAAAACTCTCAGAAAATAAAAATATCCCCAACTTGACAAAGACCATCTATGAAAAACCTTTAGCTAACATTGTACTTAATGGTGAATGACTAAATGCTTTTCTCCTTACATTGGGAATAAGGGAATTATATCTACTCTTATCACTTTTATTCAGCATAATGCTGGATGTTCTAGATATGCAACAAGGCAAGAGAAAGAAATAAAAGGCATGTAGATCAGAAAAGAAGAATTAGAACTTTCCTATTTGATTGAGCTTGAGCCCATTATCCGCAGTGAGGTATCACAAGACTGGAGGAATAGCCTTCACATGTTCTCGCTGCCAAATTGGCACTAACTGATCAACACTATGGTGCTCACATGGTAGTAATATTCTCCAGGGATTGGGAGGGGGGTAGGGGGGCAAACTCACAACTAATGGTCACAGTGTGCATTGTAGAGGGGAAGGGCAAGCCTCTAAACCTCACTTGGGTGAAGCAAAGACATAAAATGTAACCAAAACATTTGTACCCTCATAATATCCTGAAATTTAAAAAAAGGGAGGAATCACAACTTATCAACATTTGTGGGATGCAACAAAAACAGTGCTTAGAGGGAAATTTATAGCATTGAATGCATATGTTAGAAAAAGACATCTAAAATCAATCACGTAAGCTTCCACATTAGGAAACTAGAAACGGAATAGGAAGTTATTCAAAGTAAGCAGAAGAAAGGAAATAATTAAAATCAGAGCAAAAATTCAAAATTGAAAATCAATAGAGAAAATCAATGAAACCAAAGGCTGTTTTTGTAAAAAGATCGATAAAATTGATGGTCCTCTAGCCAATTTAGTCTTTTTATTTGTTATAGGCCTATTTGGATTTTCTATTGTGTCTTCCTAGGAATTTTTCCATTTCACCTAGATGATTTAATTTTTTGGCATATAGTTATTCATAGCATTCCTTTATAACACCCTCTTTTATTCTACATTTTAGTAATTTGAGTTATCTATTTTCTTGGCCAGCCTAAGTAAATGTTTATTAATTTTTCTGATCTTTTCAAAGAAGAAACTATTGGTTTCATTGCTTCTATCTGTTTTTCTATTCTCTATTTAATTAATTTCCAATCTAATTCTTACATTTTTCTTCCTTTTGCTTGCTTTGGGGTTAATTTCTTCTTCTTTTTTCAGTGTCTTAAGTTATTAATAGAAGGCTAAGTTATTGATTTATTTCTTCTTTTTTAATATAGGTATTCTCTATCTAAGCACTGCTTTAGCTTCATTCCATAACATTTGGTATGTTTTCTCTTCATTTTCATTCATCACAAAGTATTTTCTAATATCCCATGTGATTTCTCCTTTGATCCATTGGTTATTTAGGAGTGTACTATTTAATTTCCACATTTGTGAATTCACCAAATTTCTTTCACTTGTTACTTTCAGCTATTAATTTTTAAGTTTATTCCATTATTGTTGGAGAATACACTCTGTATGATTTAAATCCTTTTAATTTTATTGAGGCTTGTTTTATGATCCAGCGTATGTTCTATCCTGGAGAATATTCCATAGGCACTCAAGAAGAATTTGTAATCTGCTGTTCTTGGTTAGAGTGTCATACAGATGTTTCTTAGGTGTAATTGGTATAGAATGTTCAAGTTCTCTATTTCCTTATTGACTTCCTACATAGATGTTCTATTATTGAAAGTAGGGTATTCAAGTCTCCAAATATTATTATTGAATTATCTATTTCTCCTATTAATTCTGCCAGTTTTTGCTTCATCAATTTTTAGTTTTGTTGTTTGTTGTATATTTATTTAAATGTATTGACCTTTTCATTATTATAAAATATTTCTTTTGTCTCTAGTAACAGTTTTTGTTTTAAAGTCTACTTTCTTTTATTTATTTATTTATTTATTTATTTTTATTTCAGCTCATCATGGGGGTACATAACTTCAGGTTATATACATTGTCCATGTCCCGCCCATCCCCCTGAGTCAGAGCCTCAAGCATGTCCATTCTCCAGACAGTGCGCCTGGCACTCACCAGGTAGTCATACCTCCATCCCCTCCCCCCACCCCCTACCTCCCCGAGTCAGCACCTTCAAGCATGACCATTCCCCAGACGGTGCACAATGCACTCATCATGTAGGCATACACCCATCCCCTCCCCCCACCCCCTGCCTCAGTCTGATATCCAATTGGTATCCTTCCCCGATGTGCATTTAGGTGATGATCAGGGAAACCAATTTTCTGGTGAGTACATGTGATGCTTGTTTTTCCATTCTTTGGATACTTCACTTAATATAATGGGTTCCAATTCTCTCCAGGAGAACCAAAGAGATGTAGTATCACCGTTATTTCTTATAGCTGAGTAATACTCCATGGTATACATATACCACAGTTTACTAATCCATTCGTGGATTGATGGGCATTTGGGTTGTTTCCACATCTTTGCAATTGTCAATTGTGCTGTTATAAACATTCTGGGTACAGTTGTCTTTCTTATAGAATGACTTTTGTTCTTCTGGGTAGATGCCCAATAATGGGATTGCTGGATCGAATGGTAGGTCTACTTGAATCTGTTTAAGGTATCTCCATATTGCTTTCCACAGGGGTTGCACTAGTTTGCATTCCCACCAGCAGTGTATGAGTGTTCCTGTCTCTCCACATCAACACCAACATGTGTTCTTTTGGGACTTTTTGATAAAGGCCATTCTCACTGGAGTTAAGTGATATCTCATTGTGGTTTTGATTTGCATTTCCCTGATGATTAGGGATGTTGAGCATTTTTTCATATGTCTGTTAGCCATTCTTATATCTTCTTTTGAAAAATTTCTATTCATGTCCTTTGCCCAATTTTTGATAGGGTTGTTTGATTTTTTCTTACTGATTTTCCTGAGTTCTAAATAGATTCTATTTATCAGCCCTTTATCTGATGTGTAGTATGCGAAAATTTTTTCCCATTCTGTAGGCTGTCTGTTTATTTTCGTAATTGTTTCTTTGGCTGTGCAGAAGCTATTTAATTTAATCAGGTCCCATTCATTTATTTTTGTTGTTGCTGTGATTGCCTTAGGGGTTTTCTTCATAAATTCTTTGCCTAGACCAATGTCTGTAAGAGTCTTTCCTATATTTTCTTCTAGAATTCTAATTGTTTCCCATTTAAGGTTTAAATCTGTTATCCACCGTGATTTGATTTTTGTGAGAGGTGAAAGCTGTGGGTCCTGTTTTAGCCTTCTACATGTGGCTATCCAGTTTTCCCAGCACCATTTATTAAATAAGGAATCTTTTCCCCAGAGTATGTTTTTGTCTGCTTTGTCAAAGATTAGATGGCTATATGAGGATGGTTTTATATTTGGGTTTTCTGTTCTGTTCCATTGGTCTGTGTCCCTGCATTTGTGCCAATACCAAGCAGTTTTAATAATCACAGCTTTGTAGTATAGTTTGAAGTCTCACAAATTAATACCTCCCATTTTGTTTTTGTTGCTTAAAATTGCTTTTGCTAAATGGGGTCTTCTCTGGTTCCACACAAAGCGTAGAATTATTCTTTCTATATCTGTGAAAAATGATGTTGGTAATTTAATAGGGATTGCATTGAATCTGTAGATAACTTTGGGCAGTATAGTCATTTTAACAATGTTGATTCTTCCGATCCATGATCATGGTATGGTGTTCCACCTATTTACATGTTCTGCGATTTCCTTCCTCAGTGTTTCGTAGTTCTCTCTATAGAGGTCCTTTACCTCCTTAGTTAAATATATTCCTAGATATTTTATTTTCTTTGTTGCTATTTTTCAGGGTATTGAGTCCTTAATTTGATTCTCCGTTTGACTGTTATTGGCATATATGAATGCCTCTGATTTGTGTGTATTGATTTTGTATCCTGAGACTTTACTGAATTCATTGATCAATTCCAGGAGTCTCTTGGTTGAATCCTTGGGGTTTTCTAGATATAACATCATATCATCAGCAAAGAGTGAGAGTTTGATCTCTTCTTTCCCTATTTGGACTCCCTTGATTCTGCTCTCTTGTCTGATAGCTCTCGCAAGGACTTCCAATACTATATTGAACAGTAATGGGGAGAGTGGGCAGCCTTGTCTGATCCCAGTTCGAAGTGGGAATGCTTTCAATTTTTCCCCATTCAGTATGATGTTGGCTGTGGGTTTGTCATATATGGGTTGTATCATTGTTATGAAGGCCCTATTTATGCCTATTTTGTTAAGTGCTCTTATCATAAAAGGGTGTTGAATTTTGTCAAATGCTTTTTCTGCATCTATTGAGAGGATCATATGATCTTTATTTTTGCTTCTATTTATGTGGTGAATTACATTTATAGATTTGCATATGTTAAACCATCCCTGCATCTCTGGGATGAAGCCCACTTGGTCGTGATGGGTTATTTTTTTGATAAGCACTTGGATTCGATTTGCTAGGATTTTATTGAGAATTTTTGCATCTATATTCATAAGGGATATTGGTCTGCAGTTTTCGTTTTTTGTTGCATCCTTTCCTGGTTTGGGTATTAAAATTATGTTGACTTGGTAAAAAGTGTAGGGGAGAATTCCATCCTTCTCGATATTGGAGAATAGTTTATGTAGGATGGGCACCAGTTCTTCTTTGTAGGTATGGTAAAATTCAGGTGTGAACCCATCTGGTCCAGGGCTTTTCTTTTTGGGAAGGTTTTTATTGCTGTTTCGATTTCAGATTTAGATATTGGTCTATTCAGGAATTCTATTTCTTCCTGGTTGAGCCTGGGAAGGTTGTGTGTTTCTAAAAATTTGTCCATTTCCTCCTCATTTTCCAATTTGTGTGCATAAAGATTTTTGTAAAATTCATAGATGATGTCATGTATCTCTGTGGCATCAGTCGTGATTTCTCCTTTCATGTTCCTGATGGAGGTGATTAGAGTTTTTTCTTTTCTGCTCTTGGTTAGCCTAGCCAGAGGTGTGTGAATCTTGTTTATGTTTTCAAAGAACCAACTTTTTGTTTTATCAATCTCCCTTATGGTTTGTTTGTTGTCCTTTTCATTTAGCTCTGATTTGATCTTAATAATTTCTCTCCTTCTGCTGGCTTTGGGGTCGGTGTGTTCTTCCTTCTCCAGCTCTTTGAGTCTATTCATTAGATTGCCTATTTGTAAGTTTTCTGTCTTTTTGATATAGGCATTTATGGAAATAAATTTTCCTCTCAGGACTGCTTTAGCTGTGTCCCACAGATTTTGATAAGTTGTGTCTCCATTGTCGTTTAATTCAAAGAATCTTTTGATTTCCATCTTGATTTCTTCATTTATAAAATAATCATTCAGAAGAAAGTTGTTTAGATTCCATGACTTTGAGTAGGAATGAGAATTTCTGTTAGGGTTCATTATTACTTTTATTCCGCTGTGATCTGAGAAGATGCATAGTATAATTTCTATTTTTTTAAATTTTTTAAGACATGCTTTATGTCCTAGGATATGGTCAATCTTGGAGAATGTCCCATGGACTGATGAGAAGAAAGTATATTCAGTGGATTTTGGGTAGAATGTCCTGTAGATGTCAGTTAGGCCCATTTGTTCTAGCATTCTATTTAAGCCCATTATTTCTTTGTTTATTTATTGTTTGGAGGATCTGTCCTGTACTGTGAGAGGCATGTTAAAGTCTCCAACTATCAACGTGCCGTTATCTATCATTTTGTTCAAATCAAGTAGGGTTTGCTTTATGAATCTGGGTGCACCTAAGTTGGGTGCATATATATTAAGTATACTTATGTCTTATTGTTGAATTGTACCCTTCACCAGTATATAGTAACCATCTTTGTCTTTCATTACTTTTATTGATTTAAAAACTAAGTTATTGGAGATTAAAACTGCCACGCCAGCTTTCTTTTGGCTTCCATTTGCTTGAAATATCAATTTCCACCCTTTTATTTTCAGTCTATATGCATCCTTACAGGTTAGATGAGTTTCCTGAAGACAGCAGATACTTGGCTTGTATTTTTTTAACCATTGGGCCAGTCTATGTCTCCTGAGTGGGGAATTCAATCCATTCACATTTAATGAAAGAATTGATAAGGGAGACTGATTTCTGCTCCTCATGTTGGCTTGAATTTCATTATTCTGTTTTCTCACTTGAGCCATTGGGATAACTGAGTTTTTATCTTCTCTTGAGTAGTTTTATATTTGTGGGTCTTTCTTTTGCTGGTCCATGTGTAGCCCTGTTTTGAGTACTTCTTGGAGAGCTGGTCTTGTCTTGGTGAATTCTCTGAGTTTTTGTTTATCTGAGAATGTCTTAATTTCACCTTCATATGTAAAGCTGACCTTAGCTGGGTATAAGATTCTAGGCTGGGCATTATTTTGTTTCAGAAGAGTGAGAATGGGGCCACAGTCTCTTCTTGCTTGTAAGGTTTCAGTTGAGAAATCTGGCGTAATTCGGATGGATTTTCCTTTGTATGTAACTTGCTTCTTTCTCCTAACAGCTCGAAGAATGGCCTCTTTAGTGGAAATTTTCGTCAGTCTGATAGCTGCATGACGTGGTGTCTTCCTATTTGGTATGAATCTCCCAGGGGTTCTTTGAGCTTCTTTAACCTGTATATCTAGAGTTTTGGCAAGGCCTGGGAAATTTTCCTCAATTATGTTTTCAAATAGCTTATCTAACCCTTGCTTATTGTCTTCTTCACCCTCAGGAATGCCGATAACTCTCACGTTAGGCTTCTTCACATAATCCCACATTTCTTGTAGACTCTGGTCTTTACTCTTATTTCTTTGCTCCATCTCTGTGACTGACTTGTTTAATTGGAAAGTGTTATCTTCAATTTCTGAGATTCTTTCTTCTGTTTGATCTACCCTGTTCTTGAGACTTTCCATTGTGTTTTGTAGCTCCCTGATAAATTATTCATTTCCAGGAGTTCAGTTTGATTTTTCTTCAATATTTTGATTTCTTTAGTGAATTTTTCTTCCAAGTCCTGGATATTTTTTGTGGTATCTTTGTATTGGTTATCCATTTTTTCTTGCATAACATTCAGCTTATTTATGATCCATGATTGAAATTCTTCCTGTGACATATTGCTATTTTGAGTTTGTTTTGTGTCAATTCATGGAGAATTAGTAATCTTCTTTGAAGGTGAGCTTTCAGCTTGATTCTTTGTACTCCCAGAGTTCTTTCATTGAGGCCTTCCCATCTGGATCAATCCTTAGGTCCCTTCTTTCAGCTAGCTTTAGGCTGGACAGAGGCACTCTGTGCGCGCTGATCTTGGGCTGTGCAGCAGCCCAGGTAAGCTGCCTCCTCTGTCGCTAGGGGGAGCCCTTTGCATGTTGTTCAGGATTTTGGTGCCTCAGCTGGGGGGCTGCTCCTGTTGGGTCCAGCCCCAGAGAATTTATTTGGCCTGAAACCGGTTTGAGAGACCAATCACTGGGCTGTTCTAATTGCAGATGGAAAGCGACTTTTTCCTTGCCTCTTTCTCTCCTGAAGTGGTTTCTGCCTCTCTCTGCACGAAAGACAGCGGCTAGGGGTGGGGGGGGTCCCGCGCTCGCCCAGAGCCCTGGCTGCTGCAGCTCCTGGGGGGCGATGTTCCGCCCGCCCCAATGTCCACAAGGTCCACGCTCCACTCCCTCCTGACCGGGGAAGCACTCAGTGTTCACGCAAAGGCGGAGCTCCTAGTGGGGGGCCGCGGACCAGGGGATGGAGCCGCTCGGTTCCCAATTGCTCCACAGCAGCTAGGCTGGAGACCCTGACAATGGTGGCTGCCTGCCCACTGTTCGCTGGCGCTGGGGGCGAATATTCAGGGTCCAGCAGGGCCCGGAGGAGTTGGTGAATGGGGGATCCCAGCTGCCGACGTAAAGGAGACAGTTCAGCGTCCCCCAGGTGTCTTTCGCTGCAGCCCCGCGCAAACACTCTCCCACAGGTTGCAGTCTGACCACAGAGCTCCGGGGTCCAAAATGCCCCCCGCTATTGTCTCCTCTCCACAGAGCCCCATGTCTCCCGTGGTGATTCTGCACCGGCTTCAGGCAGATCCCTAATTGAGTGGGAGTGGGGGTCAGTGGGGGAACAGGCCGCTTTCCTGTGGGGCTGAGCCTACCTCACTTGCTGGTGAGGCAGGTACAGCCGTCCCACGCTCCCCTCTCTATTGTCCGTCCTGCACTCTCCAGATTTTCATGATCTTATTTCTCGTTCACCTCAGTCTTTTCTTGCTCTCTGTGTCCCACGCTGATTCTCCATGGATTCACACTGCTGTTCTTGTGGGGGAGCGATCCTCTAGCATTGTGGCAGACTGAGATCCATGCGTTGCTCTCCGGGAACATGAATCCAGGAGGTCACCACCACTCCGCCATCTTTCAGCGCCCTCTAAAGTCTACTTTCTGTGATATTAGTATGGCTACTCCAGCTTAATTATGGTTGCATGATATAACTTTTTTCATCCTTTTACTTTCAACCCATTTATATCTTTAAGTCTAAAGTGTCCCCATAGACAGAGAGTGTAATTGGCTCTTGCTTTTTTTTTAATCCAACCTGACAATGTTTACCTCTTCATTAGATTATTTAATCCATTCACATTTAATGTTATTATCAATGTATTTCCAATTATGTCTGCCACGTTACTTTCATTTTTCTATGTCTCCTGGGCTGTTTTCTGTTTGTTTGTTTCTTTCTCTATTCCTCCTTACTGACCTTTTTGCATTTAGTGAACATTGGCTAATGTAACATTTTAATTCTTTTAATAATTTTTTCACTGCATATTGTGTCTGCTAAATATGATATCTTAGTCCTCTCAAAAGGAGTGTCTGTTGTCTGCTGTGGTTTTTTGTTTGCTTGGTTGTTTGTTTGTTTTTCATAGAGAAGGGGTCTATGTTGCCCATGCTGATCTCAAACTCCTGGCCACACACTGAGCACTACATTGAATCTATACAAATGAAGTGATGTATAGTCATTGTATTAGGTATTATATATAATCTGAGATGATTTAAAGTATATGGGAGGATTGTGGAGGTTATATACAAATGCTACACCATTTTATTTTAGGGACTTGAGCATCCTTGGATTTTGGTATCTATTGGGGAGGAGTCTTCGAACCAATCCCCTACAGATACCAAGGGATGACTGACTATATTCTCCTTTCTTATTTTTAAGCTTAATTAATTTTTTTGTGGTAATATACTTCATTTAACATTTCCATGTTTAGAGAAGGGAGTGGGGAAGACTTCTTACATACACCTAGTGTATTATCTTGACTCATTCTTTTCCCTTCTTTGCATTTCTTCACCTGGCTGTTACCTACCTGTTATTTAGATTTGTGTCCTCTAGGAAGCCTTACTTGAACTTCCAGGATGGGTTCAGTATCCCTCAACTGTACCCTCAAACACTCTGTGCTTGCCTCCATCATGCCACTCGTCACACTGCATTTTCTCCTGACTAAACCAGGAGGTCCTTAAGGCAAGTATAACTTATTTTACTACTCTATATATCCCTAAAAACCAGCATGGTCCTCTCACACAGTAGCCTCTCAATATCTATTCGCTTAATGAAGAAATTTTAAAATGCCAGTACATATTTCCACTTATTCTTTCTTATCATTAAAGTATAAACAATGCCCACAATTCAATGCTTAAAGATAATACAGAAAGAACAAACTTTATCCAAAAACAAAACAAAACAAAGGCTTCCTAGGAATAATTCTTCTTACTGATCCATAATCACCATCTATATCAATTTACTCTAATTATACTTTTGCTTTAAAAAATAGTTACCAAATCTGAATAACAGAATCATCTTTCAAAAACTTTCAACTGACTGAAACAATGAACAAAAGTATATTTCACATAAATAGATGTAAATTCCTGTAACTTATATAAAAATTGTATACAATGCAGAAGACCTGGAATAATATCAGTGCATCTGAAAAAGACCTAGTTATTTTGGTTGAACTCAACATAGAATCAACAATGAGACATGACTATCAAAGATTAAAGTGATTTTTCATTACATAATAAAATTTCAAATATCCAGTGCAAGGCATGATAAAATACGGGTTTCATTTCAGGGTACTGCATCTTAAGAGGGCTATGTAAAAATAAGAAAACTATATATTGTACTAACATAGTATGATAGTATGTCCAGAGGAGAAAGACTAGAATATTTAAGGTTCTTGATATTGGGTTAAGTGAGCAATAGTTGAAGGAACTAATGTTTTAAAGTCTGCATTTTTCCTTTAAAAAATAAATATATACATACATATCTGTAACATTAGGGCCACTTACAATAACAATGGGCTCACCACTTTGCAAGCTCAGCTTCCTGGAATCAAATTTCCAAAAATTTGTAGGTAATTACAAAACAAATAAACCAACCAACCAAAACCTTGCTGTGCTGAGAGTGGGAAAAACTATAAAGAGAGCCTAGTAACCCCAGCTGTCAAGTAAATTAATCATGGGATTCTTTAGAATGACAACAATAAATCTATCTTTCAGTGGCAAATATAAAGATTTCTTAGTTCAGGTAGGTGGTTCCAAAACTATTCTGCACATTGGAATCACCTGGCTCCCACCTCCAGCTATTCTGATTTAATTGATATGGGATACGACCTGGGCATCAGGATTTTTTAAAGCTCTCCATATGATTCTAATGTGCAAGAAAACTTGGGGACCACTTCTTTGTGTTATTATTACTTATCATAATAATAGTATCTACCTTTATTGTGCATCTACTCTGGGCCAATGGTATAGAGCAACTTTGTGGAATCCTTACTGTTATAATAAAGTCCATTTTAAAGATGAATCCCCCAACTCCAATCATAAGGATAAAAGCTAAAATCAATTTAGCACTTACTAAGATGACTTTCCCAAGGGCACACCCCTAGTAAGTACCAAATTCAGAATACAAAATCAAATAGTATTTTTTATTAATAATTTGATAGTGCACTGTGCATAATGCATCGAACACTAAATTAAGGTAGTAATGCAGTAACCATGTTATTAAAAACTTGTCTGGAAATCATATCTTGGTATATTGAATGATATTTTAAATGCATCTGGGAGCTTTTTATTTATAACAACCCTGTAGTGAATACACATTCATTGTCTACAGTACTCTCGGGAACATAGCTTAGCAACAGTAGTTCTTGCAAAGTAGCCTTCAGGATTCAATAGACAGTAAGCTCAGAGTGATTTAGTAAATGTGGTGCAAACACCAAAACAGCTAATGTGACTATTCTTAGGCTGCATTAATGAAAATATAATATCTAGATGGGAGGAGGTGATTATCTGGGTTCTGCTGTGGTTAAAACATGTGAAAGTACTGTGTATAGTTTTTAAGCTCTACCATTCTTTTTATTATTATAATAAAGTATTGCAGGTTCACAATACCAAATATAGTACAGTTCAGGCTAGATATCTTTCAAAAATTCAATTTTTTACAAGGTTTACAAAGCTAATACAGTGCCTTACACTGTACATTATATAGCACACCCAGTGGCGTCTAGGACAGTACCCCCTAATCAAACAAATTAATATTTCTTAAGCAAAATCTTTGAATATACATACTATATTACAATAATAAAGACTATACAGTTTTATATCAGTTCATATTTTGCTGGTAATTTAATGTTTAATCAGGATTAATGGCCAAATGATATTTAAAAAACCTTTATTTTCCAAAGTTTTTTTATTTAAAATTTCTGAATTACATATAAGGCATTGCACAATTGCAGAACTGTATATGCCCAATGTAATAAAGATTCAAACAATACAGAAGGGTACAAAAGGAAAAAAAAAAGCTATCTTCCCAGCCTTAGCCCCAGTTTCAGAGCCATAACAACTTTTAACCATTTCTCTTTGTGGGTTTCCTGCTGGTTATTGCCATAACTCAAAATATTGTGCTTATACATCCCTTTCTTGATTTATAACCTAAGATAATATGTTAGCTTTCTGTAAATATATAATTAGTTCATTCTATTTCCCCTACCACCACCCCTGCCAAAAAAAAACCTTGCTAGTCACATTTTTATTTTTAGTTATAACTGTGCATAATATACTTGAATTTATTTTCTTAACCTTTTCATTTTAGATGTTATCTTTACCTTCCTCTTTATATAGAATGAAATATTGAGATAATCACAAGT
This sequence comes from Lemur catta, assembly GCF_020740605.2. NCBI lineage: Eukaryota > Metazoa > Chordata > Mammalia > Primates > Lemuridae > Lemur > Lemur catta. The sequence continues at coordinate 23,267,933 of NC_059155.1, forward strand.
ATGCTAAAGAGACATAAAACAATGTCATAAGAAACACAAGAAAAAGATGAAAGTTATTTTCAAATAGTTGAAAGGCTATCATTAAGAAGAAAGAACAGAGTGTTCTGTGTATCCTCAAGAGGATAGGACTTGGAATAATAGATGGAATCTACAGAACAGATTTTGAATCAATGTAAGCAGAATTTTACATGGATAAGCAAGGACTATCCAAAGACAGTATAGATAGCTTGAAGAGGTAATGAGTTACCTATCACTAATGGTGTCTAAGCAGGAGCTTGATAACCTCTTGGCAGGAAAATTATACAGGAATTCAAACATAAATTGGGTAGCATGGACTAGATGACATTTAAGGTCCTTTCCCACTCTGAAAGTATATAATATAGTGATTGTTCGGTCTCCAGGAGCTCTTACAGTTTAAAAAAATCTATATTCCCCTGACATCAGTCTCAATAGCACTATGACTAAAACAAATTAGCCAGTTTTTCAGTAAGTTAAGGATCTGCCATTTATTGAATCAGAACCCTATTCAGAATTCTGTACTTTTCTTCCAGGAAGTCTCACCAGATTCTTGTCCCTGGGCACAAGTAGTTCTTTGGGGACACAAAAGGAACTAAAAAATGTTTGTGGCTAAGCATTACTCTCATAACCCATAGTTAGGAAAACAGAAATTAGAGAAAGGAGAAGGAAGAAAGAAGAAAGAAAAGGAGAATCAAGTTGGGAGAGAGTGATTATCTCTGAGGGTTAGATGTTTGGATGTGAGGGGGAAGGAAGGTAGATTGGTAAGATCTCAAGAGCATCAAAAGAATCATTTCTTCAATGTTTTGCCTATTGAAGAAAATGGTTCCAAATTTAAACCCCAGGCCAATTTATTCTTTTGAACTCTTGGTGAGAAGACACCTATTCACAAGAACTATAGTGCCACAGGTAAATGTGCCAGGGAATCCCCCTTACATACTCATCCTTGAAAACTGCGCAGGTAGATGGAGATATCTCAACAATATTTGTTAATGAAGGGCAATTTAAAAGTGGAGAAAGACCTTAACATTTTTTGTCCTACCATTTCCATTAATTAATTCTTTTCTTCCTTATTTCCTTTCTTTATATTTTCATTTGAAAGCTTTAAACAAAGTCTACATAAGCTTCAGATCTCAATGAAATAGCAAAGGGCATTTGCCCTATTATGTTTTATTTTTCAGGCATGTCTATGGTAAAGTTCAAGAGTAAGTGTTCTTTTGCATATTCTTGCCTCATCTCCTCAGCATTTGCTATTATGGAACCATAGGAGGTAATGCCTCCCACTGAATGACTGGCTTTCCATGTGGTGCAGTCATGCAAATTCTGCTGAATTTGTCATGAATATAAAAGTATACGCAATCTCAAATACAGGAGTGAAAATTAAATGTGTACAGTGAGACCTTTTTTAAAACTAATTCAATAATTCCAATAAAATAGTATATATTTCAGCAAAGCAGCAAAAAAGGCAAAGCGATTATCAATGTTTTGTATTTTCCCAAGGAACAAGCATTTTTTAAATGGTGACACAAATTAAGTTCCCCACCACCATAATTACTCTCTCTCTCTCTCTCTCTCTCTCTCTCTCTCTCTCTCTCCCCTGCTCATATTTAGAAATATTTCTCCACCCACAGATTTTGAGCTAAGGGGCAAAAATACAAAACAGCCATTTATTTCTGGGTGCAGGGGTGATTATAAACTGGTTGAAATAGACCTAGAGAAATATATATAGGTTGACCAAGAAGAAACCTACTCACCAAGAGTGATTAATAAGATGAACCCTATTTAATCTAGAAAAACAAGGACTGAGAGAGTGGCATGGTGGGTAATCATAAATTCATAAAGGAGATGAGGTGAATTATCTTGATAATCAAGCTCTACAATATGGAACTATGACAGAGATGCACAAAAACAAATAGGATATTTGAGGTGGCTAAGACTGTCACCAAGGAAAGGAATCTTGCATCACATTGCAATGAGAGTGTAAATTAATAGGATTTCCTGTTTTAAGAGGATGTATTATCATGAGTTTTTAAAAATTATTTCGGTTTTGCCATGCATAATAGTCACAATGATACGTAAGCCACTCACATGATATATAAGTCAAGTTTTCATGGAACACATTGTTTTAGTCCATTTTGTGCTGCTATAACAGAATAAATCAAACTGGATAATTTATATAAAAAACAAACATTTATTTCTTACAGTTGTAGAGACTGGAAAGTCCAAGATCAAAGTGCTGGCAGATTTGGTGTCCAGTGAGGGCCCAGTCTTCTGCTTCTAAGATGGTGCCTTGAATTCTACATCCTCTACTGGGGAGGAACATAGCAGAAGAGCTGAAGAGCTGAGAGAGTGAGAGATGGCCAAATTCACCCTTTTATGCTAGCATCAATCCTACCCAGAGAGTGAAGCCTTCATGGCTTAATCACCTCTTAAATATCCCATCTCTTAATATTATTACAATAGCAATTAAATTTCAACATGAGTTTTGGAGGGGACAAACATTCAAACCATAGCAACAATCATCTTTTAAAATGTTTACACTCCCAGAGAACTAATATCCAGAATATACAAGAAACTCAAACAACTCAAAACCAACAAAAAACAAATAATCCCATTAAAAAGTAGGCAAAGAACATGAATAGACATTTTTCAAAAGAAGACATAGAAGTATGTGAAAAGATGCTCAACATCACTAATTATCAGAGAGGTGCAAATCAAAACCACAATGAGATATTATCTTTCCCCAGTCAGAATGGCTATTATTAAAAAGGCAAGGATAGATGCAGTGGCTCATGCTTGTAATCCTAGCATTTTAGGAGGCCAAGGAGGGACGATTGTTTGAGGCCAAGGGTTTCAGACCAGCCTGAGCATGAGCAAGCCCCATCGTTACAAAAATTAAAAATATAAGCTGGGCATGGTGGTACACACCTGTAGTCCCAGCCACTTGGGAGGCTAAGGCAGGAGGATCACTTGAGCCCAGGAGTTTGATGTTGCAGTCAACTATGATGATGCCACTGCACACCAGTCTGGGCAACAGAGAAAGAGCCTGCCTAAAAAAAAAAAAGACAAAAATGTTGGCAAGGATGCAGAGAAAGGGAAATTCTTATACACTGTTAGTGAGAATATAAATTAGTATAGCCACTATGGAGAATGGTATGGAGATTTCTCAAGGAACTAAACATAGAACTACTATACAATCCAGCAACCAAATTTCTTCCCCAAATTCTTTCTGTTTTGCATATGATCCCACTACTGGCTATCTACCAAAGGAAAATAAATCAATATATAAAAAAATCCTTGAACTTGTATGTTTACTGTAGCACTATTCATAATTGCAAAGATATAGAATCAACCTAAGTGTCTATCAGTGGATGAATGGATAAAGAAAATGTGGTGTACATACACAATGGAATACTATATCAGCCATAAAAAGAATGAAGTTATGTCTTTTGTAGCAACATGGATGGAACCAGAGGCCATTATCTTCTTTTTTTTTTCTTTTTTTTTTTTTTGAGACATAGTCTCACTCTGTTGCCCAGGCTAGAGTGCCGTGGTGTCAGCCTAGCTCACAGCGACCTCAAACTCCTGGGCTCAAGCCATCCTTCTACCTCAGCCTCCCAAGTAGCTGGGACAACAGGCATGTGCCACTATGCCCGGCTAATTTTTTTCTGTATATATTTTTAGCTGTCCAGATCATTTCTTTCTATTTTTAGTAGAGACGGGGTCTCGCTCTTGCTGAGGCTGGTCTGGAACTCCTGACCTCGAGCGATCCTCCTGCCTTGGCCTCCCAGAGTGCTAGGATTACAGGCATGAGCCACTGCGCCCGGCCTGGAGGCCATTATCTTAAGTGAAACAACTCAAACACAGAAAGACAAATACCACATGTTCTTACTCATAAGTGGGGGATAAATAATGTGTATGCATGGACTTAGAAAGTGGAATGATAGACAGTGGAGACTCAGAATGGTGAGGGAGTGGAAGGAGGTGGATAATGAGAGATTACTTAGTAGGTACAATGTATGTTATTCAGGTGACTTGACCACTGCACAATCTATTCATGTAATAAAATTGCACATATACCTCATAAATTTGTATGAGTAAAAAAATAAAAGAGCATTTAAAAAGTAAAAAAAAAATCTTGCTTTCAAGATATTTCTCATATTTTTATGTATTATTTTTTCCATTTATTGCTATCTATTTATGAAATGAAATCATAAGATTAAGATATATAGCTGGTAGTATTACCAAATGTTAGCCAATTACATATATACTCATGTCTTGGAATGCTCTGTGTCATAAATATTCCCAAATGCCCTGTACAGGATATGGTGTTAGAATGAGATAGTCAAGAGGTCTTTTATCAAATAAATGTCATTAATAGGAGGACAAAATCATGCCACAGTTGGGGGAAAGTGGGTGAAGGGCACATGTGACCTCTCTGTATTATTTTTGTAATTTCCCATAATTAAATATTTCAAAATTAAATTTTTAAAAAAGTCAGTTTATAGTGAGAAAACATTTGAGCAAACATAAAGAAATTAATAGGAGTTAGGAGACAGGAAACAAGGAGAATCCTGGCCTAGAGGATGACGGAATTTATGAATCAACCATGCTGGGACAGTTTTCAATCTCTATATATGATCCAGAGAAGGAATGGCCTGATAGGAATTTCTTTTTTCTAATTCTTGCTTCAAGAAATAGGCAAGTATCAACAGGGACTACTGATCATCACAGAAATATTTATAGAAACTGATTGTTATCTAAATCTCTGCCTCTAAGAAGACAGGCTCTGTTCTGGAAGCCCATGACAGAAACAGAACATGGATTATCCCATGGATGTGTCAGTCTTTCATCTCCCTCCTTCCATGATCAAACCCATCTAAGCAATTACTGTGCTCTTATGTACAATGATGCTGTATCCTTTCATAATAGCCGAGGTGTATGAGGAAAGGGACTCCCATGTCAACACCTATCCCTAGGTAGAATTAACCTGGGCAGACTTCCCAAAATTCTTTCTGTACTGCATATGATCCCACTAGGCCCACCTAGATCCTCCCTTAGAAATAAGTAGATTACCTTCTCCCATAAGTTATGAAGCTGGAAGATAAAGTTATTTTCCCCAAGATAGCGGGTTCTGCATGGCTAAATACAGTAAGCTAAACAGGATGCTTCCCACACACTCCTTGTGGCTTCTTTTTGAATCCCAGCTCTTAGCACCCATACTACTACTGATTTTTGCAAACACAAATGCTTTACTTGTTTGTGGGCTGGAAAGATATGCCTGTATAGGAGCCCCCAACATAGGCTTTATCATCAGATCACGTTTGTAGTGAATGTTTCCAATAGGTGTTGAGTACTAATTTTTATTTGTTAATGAAGACAATAACTGCCAAAAAGAAAGGGTGTGGGGTTAAGGAGATGAGGATAGAGGAGGAAAAAAGGCTTCACTATGTTGTCCTGGGCCATACTGGGATTCAGATTGGCTAATGACAAAAAGTTCTCTCCAGGTACCAGTGAGTCAGCTGACAAGCTAGCAATCACTCCCACGGTCTCTCTAAGACTATCTTTAAATAAAATATTCCTTAAACCCCACACCTCTTCTCTCATGTCAATTGCAGCAAGATAAATGTTACATTAGATTCCATCACATACTTTCAATTAAAGAAGCTTTGGAGCATGTTACTGTAATTTGAATGCAGGCATTTCATTTTTCTGAAGCTGGGGAAACGATAAAGCTTGCTTCTTTGGTACCTAAGGAACAGACTGAGTCATTAACCAGGTGAATAAAGAGGGTATGGATGCCCCCCCATCCTTTTAAATTTGAATTTGCCTTATTACAGGGAGCAATTCTGCCACTGCCAGCACATTTCCCATCCCTCCTGCCTGAGTCACCAACAGACAAGGAGAAAGTTTGCCAAGTCACAGTGAATATCTATACAATTAGCTCATCCCATATCTGGATTTTGGCTATTCGTGACATCAAAAGAAGGTCACAAAAAGGTCATTAAAAGAAAAAAAAAGAAAATTGGATTCAGAAAAGGAGCCAAGGGTAGAGAAAATTCAGTGATGAACAAAATTCCTTTAGGGCTCAGACAGCACTAGGCTTTTGGGGTATATGGCTTGGAAGGTCAGGAAGGAATCACAAATTTACTCAAATATCTGAAGGCTGAAACCATAGAAGATGGCCTTTCATGGACGCAGCAGGCAAATCCTGAGAGATGTGGTTTTAAGGGGCACTCTAGAAAGCCTGCTACTCCCACTTTCTTAACCATTCATCAGTCAACACTCCTTTCTCCTGATGATAAAAAGATAGCAATTGTGGGGAGACCTGGGCAAAGCAACCCATTAGCTTGAATTCTCTCAAAGGTAGCCATGTTGTCTCTTTCATTTTAAACTGCAAATCTTCCTACAAAGAAAGTAATAGTGCCTGAAGGTGGGAGGGAAATAGAGGAATCACTAAGGGATGTCTAAAAGAGACTAAAACTAAGAACACTTGGTAGCGTTTCCTTAAACAAATTCAGCAGAGATCAGCCTTCTGTGCAAAAAAATCTCTGGCCTTTCTGTAATGCATACTACAGAGAGGGACTAAGCACCTATGCACACATGGACATCCAGGTTGGGAAATATTTCCTTTGCCACTCACATCAAAGTCTCAGAAATTACCCAAGCACCATCTTACCATAGCTAAAAATTGGAAGATGCAGAAACAGTACTATGAGCCTATTAACAGCAAAGCTCCACTCATGAAAGTTTACATTGAAGCACAAAATTTCTTCAAGTATCTTCACAGCATTTTTGGCCTAAGTACTTTTTAAGGGCTCAGGTATGGCTAAGGTCAGGCAGCAAGAAAGCAATGTCAAGTGGAATACAGAACCAGCTACATAATTCGTGGGTCCCAGTACAAAATTAAAATGTGGGGCCCTTGTTAAAAAATTATTAAGAATTTCAAGACAGTGAGAGCAGAGCATTAAGTCAATAGTGGAACTCTTCTGAGCACAGGGCCCTGTTTGACAGCAAATGACTCACCCATGAAGTGGGTTCTGGTGGAAGATATGGATTTTTAAAGGAGATGCCTCCAAACAGTCAGTATATCAGATCTGTATTTTTCCTTAGATCATCCATTTGCAATGAATTACAGTGTAGAAATGCCAAGAAAAGGAACGAACAAGATATGAAGAAAAAAGAACATTGAGTTACTCTCATTGCTGGATGTTTAATTTTTGGTTTAGTTTTTGTTGTTCTTAATTCTTTATATGGGATTATTCTGAAAAGGGAAGTGAGAAGATTTTGGGGAGGAGTAAGTTTGAACTCGGATACCTGGCCCACAACCCCTCCAGATAGGAAGAGGAAAGAAAGCTTCATTTTTGTGCATCTTTAGGCTTAATCACTATACTGCATTAGTAATCCTAGATTCAGCTACAGTTAAACTGTGCAATGCTCAAATAATTTATGGTCTTCCTGCAGCATACTGAATAATTCATACTATTGTTTCTGTCAGGGAAAAAATGGACTTAAGATACTGAGCCTGCTACTACTTAGTTCCTGTGAAATCATGGTAGAAACAGTAATAGCTTAGGTCATCTTTCTGAGGACAAGCTCCCTAGTTCCAGATAAAGTCCCATATGAACTGGAAACATGAAACACACTGGTCCTACCATAAAGACATAGGATGGTATGTTATAGGGAAAAAGAGGTCTGCTGCTTCAAAGGTCAAGGTCACAGATATGATTCTAGCTATGTCCATTAACTTTGTTTTGATGTAATCACAGAATATTGAATACAACCTGGTTTCAAACTGAGCGTTGACCTTGGTGAGCCAACTTATAGCTCTAACACTGATCATAATATTAATAAGATTTAAGAGAGAGAGGGTAAATGATGCAGTATAAATTGTTCTATGATATTTCTAACTGAGACTTCTTTCCTAAGCTTTAGACTCATCTACTTGCCTGCCTATAGAACATCTTCATCTGAATTTTCCCACAGGAATCTCAAACTCGACATATCCAGCATTAAAATTTCCTCCCATTCCAATTCTTACCCCATCCCTGCATCGGCATTCAACCTGTTTATCCTGCTTCCATCAAGTTGCACAAACTAAGTCCTTAGAGTTATCTTTGATTCTTTCTTCTCTCATTGCCAGTCTCTCAGGGCTGAGGTGAGACTAGTAAGAAAATTTAAGCATTAGGGAACAAAGTAAGCCATTCCTGAAAGAGATACCACTACTGAGCCAGAAAAGCGATTCCAAAATGGGTTGTCAACCCGTGTGATGTGGGTAGATGAACAGGAAAACTACAACTGAAGTACCGAGTCAAATGGAGGTCAAAAAGCCCATGGCAATAAAAGCAAGAAACAAGGAATAGCATCAAAAACAGAACTGTGTTCAAATCCCAATGACATTACTGATTTTCTGTGTGAATATAAGTTAATTTCTCCCTTATTTTGTTCATAAAATAAAAAAGGGGTCAACAAACTTCTTTTTTGTGGTAAAGGGCTAGGTAGCAAATATTTTAGGCTTTGCAGGTTGTGTGGTCTCTGTGGTAACTACTCAACTCTGCAATTATAACATGAAAGTAGCCATAAATAATATGTAAATATTTGTGTAGCTATGTTCCAAATCAAACTTTATTTACAAAAACAGACAAGAGGCCATTTTTGACCCACTGACTGTAGTTTGGTGACCCCTAGAATAGCCTATCCTGTGATAACAAATTAACCCCCTAATCTTAAAGACTGAACATAATAAACATTTATTTATTGTTCACATCACACCAAGGTAGATGAGAATACTTTCCTCCATGTTGTAGCTAATATCATCCGGAACATGTGGCCTCTAAGATGGCACAGAAAGGAAGGAGGGTATTGAAGGATCACATCAATGCAGGAAGTAGCTTACATATTTTCTGCCCACATCCCATTGGCCAAAACCCAGTTTTATGGCTCCAATCTACTATACATGAGGCTAGAAAAATGTAGAATAGTACATGAATATTTGGTGAGCAATTCACAGTTGTTGCCATATGAGGCGACAATAATTCCTGTCTTATTTGGTTGTGAGGATTAAATGTATATAAAGCATTTAGCAGAGTACCTGACACATAAACAGCACTCAGTAACTGTTCAGTCACTCCCAGCCACTTCTTTCTTATCATTTCACCCTTTGGTATGCCATAAAATGCCCTTCACACCCACAAATAACTACTTACTGAATTAATACCTACATACCTTTTCATATTCTATTTCCTCAACTCTTCTGTCTTTGTAATTCCCAGCTAACTAATACCTATTCACTCATCCTTCATATTCTTGTTCAAATATGATATTTCTTTCCTTTACCTTTCCCAAGCATAGTTACTTGGGTCCTTCTGCTTGCACTATCACATTTAGCATACACCATGAGTAAAGTAATTGGCATGTTGTAATATAATTCATTCTACATATATACCTCTTCTACCAGACTGTGTGAATTCCATGAGGGCAGAGCAATGTCATTCATGTCTGTACTCAGCATTTGCCATAGAGTCTTACATAACTGACAATAAATAAGTGCTCATTGACCTTAACTGGTTAATCTTAATGGTGGGAATTTCTGGTCCTAGGCAACCTGAAATTGTAGTGGGAGGGGGGTGAGACATATGGAGACCTTTCACTGCTTATGTGAGCTATAGCCTCAAGTGCCTTATTGGTAGCTCCACAGCATGAGGCCTGGCAAAGAAGTAGTTAATAAAAGTTTGCCAAAACCTGAATAAAAGAGAAAAGCAGAAAAGATGGTTATTTGCCACTATGTAGGCCCCCAAAATCTTTTTCATTTCTCATGGAATCTAGTCCATTGAGGGGAAGAGTCAACTAAATTCAGGAAAAGTAATCTGTATGAATGGTGTATATTCCCCAGGGTATATTCATTGTCATTCCAGAGTGGATCCATCAAGAATACTTGAGAAACCCCTGGAGCCATCCATCTGTAGCCTGGTATTCATGAACCTGACACCTGGGGCTTCTCACTGCTAAGTGCTGAGCATTTCTATTTAGAGAGACTTGTAGAGTAGCATCAGCACCATCTATTCTGCTACATCTCTCACTCTCAGTGGAAATCAAACAATACTGATTTTAAAAATGTCAGGCTTTGATTTGTCAGTTTACTTTTTAAAATAATGCCTTTTATTTTTTTAGTCTCCATTGTATTCAGTGCTTCTCTATCTTCATTATGTAACAGAGGTAAAGGTGTGAAAAAAGGCAAAATGTTTTATGATTTGTCTCTTTAAAGCCCCCACCCTTTTTGGGAATTAAAACTTGCATTCCTGCCTAAGGTCAGTAATCAAAGGGGCAGGAAAATGTTCTTTGTTTCCTAATATCTTAAACCACAGGAGATGGCTCAACAGAATTGTCTGGAAGTCAGGAGATCCTCCTCACCAGAGAAAAGGTCGAACAAAATCAACTACAGTTAAACAACAATAGCCCAAAGCCACAACCTGAGATGCTGATCACATAGACCGCAGCCCAACCTCTGAAAATCCCCCTTTAAAAAAGTCCTGTATGTCTGCTTAAAGGCAGGACAGCAGTTTTCAAGTCACTAATCTGCCGCCCTCCACATTTGCCAGTGAATTAGTAAACTTATCTGTCCTTTTCCTCAAACCGCTTGTCCTCCTTCTTCGTTCTCACTGATTCAGCCCTGGGGTCAAGTACTGAACTTTTGGTAACAATCATTATTATTAAAATAACAATAGTAATCATAGCTGCCATTTGTTGAGCATGCCCAATGGGCCTGGCACTTTATGTAAACTCCACTAAGCACTTCGGAAGTTTAAAAAGACATCTGCCAATCTGGGGAATCTTGATTCAGCCTACTGCTCTATTTGGATACCAGGGACAACTACCCCCTAATTAATTCAAGTACTGAATATGGTTATTTTTGGTCTCTATCCCCATCCTCTGAGCCCTCATAATCTCAAATCTTGGCCTTGACTAATATCAAAGATTGCAAGGAAACAGGAAGCAGTATATAATACAATGGTTGAGAGGAATGACTCAGAACTCAAACTTTTGTGCTCAAATCTTATCTACAACACTTACTAATATATGGCCTTGAATCAGTTACTTGATTACTCTAACCCTGTTTCCTCATGCATAAAATGGAACTAATAATAGTGCCTATTTCAGAGTTATTGAAAAGATAAAATAATGTTTGTGAAGCATTTAGCAAAGTTACAGGCACATAAGCATTCAATTAATATAAGCTGTTATTTATTATTTTGACAATATAGATAAAATAGGCTAGAGGACCTCATGAGGAAGTGGAACAATACCCCACTCTGAGAGTAAATAGGAGGCAGACACTGGTTCTCCTCTTGTTCTAGGAAGATCATTGGTATATCTGGTGGGGAAAACCATGAAGAGATCAGAGTGGAAACATTGGTGGATACAGGTTGAGCATCCCTAATCTGAAAATCCAAAATCTAAAATGCTCTAAAATCTGAAACTTTTTGAGTGCCAACATGATGTCACAAGTGGAAAATTCCACACATAAGTACCTAACACAAACTATGTGCCATGCACAATTTTTTTTAAATGTTGCATAAAAATACCTTTAAGCGATATGTATAAGGGGTATATGAAGCATAAATGAATTTCTTGTTTAGCCTTGGATCTCATCACTGAGATATGTCATTATGTATATGTAAATATTCCAAAATTTAAAAAAATTCAAAATCTAATATACTTTTGGTTTCAAGCATTTTAGGTAAGTGACACTCACCCTGTAGCACATTAAGCAATAACACTGGGTTGAATCATTTTGGAGACATTTGCTAAGTGATATCTGAGTGGGGCAGAGAGATAATATGGGGGTGGGGAGGTTGATTGTATCTTGCTTTTAGTCCAAAATAGATAAGGAAAGAAGGTTCACAGGTTCTCCTCAAGATAAGACTAAGTTCATTTGGATAGAGGGAGCCAGAAGCCAAGGTAAAGGTTCTGATTAGAAAAAGGGTAGATATATTTGGCTGGGATTTACAATAGGCTGCTTTCTTGAGAAACTAGGCAATTAGACCAGGTACATAAACAGCATATGGGGGAAACCTGAGCATGGTAGACAGCAGCAGTGAAGGCAGAAAGGAAGGAAAGAAGGAAGGAATTTCTACCATTGAAAATCTGTTAAAGAACATCAGAAATTATAGGTCAATTCTGATATGACTCAAAGTTATGAATACGTACATGTCATTTCCAGATGGAATGCTAAGCACAAGATAGGATATGAGGGAAATGATCTTCAAAGTTTATAAGAGAGATGGATGACAAATCCAAGGAATTCTAAGTTTCACAATGAAGGAAGAATGAGCATGTTTTACTCTAGAGGTGAGACAGATAAAAGTAGCAACATCCCTGATTGACAGAATCATATCAATTTAACATGTATTTTATCATTAAGAAAAAAAAAACTAGGATGGTCATGGAACATCTTGCATTTGTCAAATCACTGGCAGCACAGATAATGGTTTCTCCATGTCCCAGGGTGGCATTTCCAAAGTATTTATGGTCTAATATGGAAAGCAGTATGAAGGATTCTAAATGAGAAGAGTCCAGGAATCTAAATATTATTAGCTCAAACTAAAGTATTAAATTCTATTATTCCCTAAGTCATTTCACTACCCTGGACCTCAGTTTCCTTGTCTAAAAAATGACTTTCAAATCCCTTTTAGTTTATCAAGAGAATCCATTGTTTGGTTGGAGTTTCAAAAATAGTAATAATAATATTAATAACAATAATTACTGCCAACCCAACAGATTGGCTTTAGTTATATTTCCCATCTAACTGTAACCTCTTCAGAAAAATTTCTATCAAGTTGCCTAATTGGCCTTCCATTGCCTGGTAACCTTGTCTTTTTTTTTTTTTTTTTTTGAGACAGAGTCTAGCTCTGTCACCCTGGCTAGAGTGCAGTGGCATCATTGTAGTTCACTGCATCCTCGCAGTCCTGGGCTCAAGCGATCCTCTTGCCTCAGCCTGCCAAGTAGCTGGGACTATAGGCACACACAACTGCACCCAGCTAATTTTTCTATTTTTTGTAGAGATCATGTCTTGCTCTTGCTCAGGCTGTTCTTGAACTCCTGAGCTCAAGCGATCCTCCAACCTCGGCCTCCCAGAGTGCTAGGATTACAGGCGTGAGCCACCGTACCTGGTCCAGTAACCTCTTCTTAAAGTGAGCTTATGTCTATTTGGGTTTCACTGAACCAGAGGAGTTGCCTAACTTTGAGTGCCTGTCATTTCTTGGACCAAAGCCAGTTATACACTCTTGTGTTCAGCTTCCCTGTGAAGTTGAAACTTTAAGAAATATAAGAACTGCCGATTGTTCAGGGACAGAATCCATTAAATGTATAAAATGTGCCAACTACCTAGTGTATTCTCAGGCTAACTAATGCCTTCCTTAAGAATGGGCAAGGGGACAACATTATTAATGTGTAACCACATAATTTGTTCTGTAAATGGAGCCATAAGAATAAGCAGTGAATTTATAACACTTCTAGGATACACATGTGAAGGTCTAAATTTGTAGTGATATCCCACAGGATTGTGGGGAGGGAGGTAGAGAAGAAGAGGGAACTGGAATGAGTTCAGCTACACTCAGGTGACTGAAAATAACAAGAGAATTACACAAGAATCAAACCTCTCCTAAGAGGAAGTGAATGCTCAAAGACCTAGCTTCAAATACCTGTTCCAGCTCTGAAAGCTTCACTTTCTTTTATACAAAGTGGGACAATTATTCCTGCCTCACATGACTGATGTGAAGATTGATGGTAGATATTCAAGGAATACTTCTCCTTTCATACACAGGTTCATTCTTTTAGCATGGGACAAAGGTATCAGAAAGGATTGGAAGGAGAGAGATTTCAGAGACCTAGTACTGACTCGTTCCAGGTTGGATGTTGTTAATGGGCTACTGTAGGGGCTCTCAGCAATAAAGGAGACACAATATTAGACAGTGGTATTGCAAGAGGTGAGGAGTAAATTCTTCCCAGTAGTGCTATGAGGCCACAAAATCTGGCAACCATCATGTATGTATAACTGAAATCTAATCATGAGAAAATATCAGGAAAACCAAATAGATGCACATTAGACAATGTAACTGGCCTGCAGTCAAAAAAAATGTCATGGTCAGGAATGGCACTATTCTAGGTTAAACGAGTCTAAAGGGTCATGACAACTAAATGTAATGTGTGATCTTAGAATGAATCCTGGACTGGAAAAAATAGCTATTAATATAAAGACAATTACACTATTGACAAAATTTGATTATGGACCCTGATATAGGTAATAAAATTTTATCAAAATTAAATTTCCTGATTTTTATAATTATACTGTAGTTTTTTAAGATAATGTGTTGCTCTTAGGGAATATATGCTAAAGCATTTAAGGGCAATGAGGAATAATGTCTGCAACTTAGTTTTTAATAGTTGAAAAAGAAAAAAAGAGAAAGTAAATAGGGCAAAATATAAATAATTGATAATTGGTTAATATGAGTAAAGCATGACTCATGGAAACTTTTCTCTAAGTTTGAAATTTTATAAAATTTTTAAAAATTTAAAAATGGGGTGAGGGACATAAAAAGGACAGAGCTGTGACGAGTGGTACATAATAGGTGTACCTAATGTCTTGGGTAGAAGAAGAAAGGGTCAGGGAAGACTTGCCAGAAGAACTCTGACATCTAAACTGTAATATGAAGAATAAGTCATTTTAGTTGAGGTGATGTGGTAGGGGAAAATATTCCAGACAAAGGAGCAGCAAATAGTAAGGCCTGAAGGCAAAAAAGAAGAGCATAATGGGTTTGAATAACTGAATGTACAAAGAGGGTGGTGATAAGCAATGAAACTGAAAATGTAGGCTGAATCCAGTGCATAGTAGGTCTTCTGGGGAATAAATATTTGAGAGGAGGCTTGTAAAAACTCATGGGTCATAAGAGAAAGTTAAGTGGCTTTTTTTTCTGTGGTTTTCTTACAAAGGGTCTGTAGGAGACTTTCTGTTTGGAAATTTTTTTGAGGATAAGGAGAGGAAGTTTTCTTGAGGTTGTTTATGAATATAATTGACTAAGAAAAGATGGAAGTAATAAATCTCAAACACTGTTTCACACATAAATTCTAAATCTTTAGACGTGTTCTGCCACACAACACAGTACCATATCACCAATAGAAGACACTGTTTTCAAGACAAAGCCCTCTTCTCAAGGAAATCATATAACAAACGTCTGGCATAGACTGGAAGGAAGAAGAACTAGGAGGCCTATTCCTCAGCATAAATAATACTCTGATGTACAGGTTTTTGTCTTTAGGATAGAGAGTTTAATACAGAGGATAAAAATTAGAATGGACATGGGCGCTAGGAAGGCTATCATATATAAGTAAAGTGGACCAAGTGTGAGAAAATCAATGTGCAAGCAAGACAAGATCATGTAGATTTATCTTTCCTGTGTCTCCCTCACTAAGTAAAACTATAAACCCTGGAAACAATGTAAGATGGAACCAAAGGAAACATCTGAAATGTGGAACTAGAAAAGTAGGCCAGTGAGGAATATTGACTGGAGAAACAGCATAGCAGCAGAGTATCTTAAGACACTACCCAACAGAAGAAGGCAATCCAGGCCCAGCATCTCCCACCCCCAAATCAACAACAGAAAGTGATGCTAAGATGTGGAAACAACCCAAATGCCCATCAATACACGAGCGGATTAGTAAAATATGGTATATGTATACCACAGAGTATTACTCAGCTATAAGAAATAACGGTGATATAGAATCTCTTATGTTCTCCTGGATAGAGTTGGAATCCATTCTACTAAGTGAAGTATCCCAAGAATGGAAAAACAAGTACCACATGTACTCACCAGCAAATTGGTTTCCCTGATCATCACCTAAGTGCACATTTGGGAATAACACCAATTGGGTGTCGGGCAGATGTGTGGGGGGGGAGGGGATGGGTGTATACATACATAATGAGTGCTATGCGCACTGTCTGGGGAATGGACACGCTTGAAGCTTGGACTTGGGGGGGTGGGGGGCATGGGCAATATACATAACCTAAACTTTTGTACCCCCATAATAGGCTGAAATAAAAAAATAAAATAACTAGTCACAAAAAATGAAAGTGATTCAGATAAGGTTATTTCTTCCCCAGATTGCAGAGTAGTCCTGTTAACAACAGCAGGCACTGCCAGAGGCACCAGCAAATAGTACTAATAAGGAGACCCACTAACAATAATATCCGGGGGAAGCACTCTCCTACCTTGCTGTACCTGGTACTTTCTACCCCTACATAGAATATCAGATAGTCAAACAATACCAACAGGGGGTAATTCTGCTATAAAGACACAGCCAGAAAATGGTCTTTGGCTCCTTCTGCCACTGAGAAATACTAGACAGCTGGATGGCACTGACAAGGAGGTACCAGTATAATAAATGATCTAGCCTAAGAAGCAGTCTCTGTAGCTGGGCCTGAGGCTATCCTCCCACACCTAGAGACACTGGATAGAACTGGAAGAGGAGCTACAACATGCACCTAAACAGGAAAGTTCTCTTTATCCCTGCAGGCTAGATGCTTCCTTCCCTAACCTAGAGAGTCTTGCCCTTCAGGCAATACCAGCAGGAATCAGCATGTACCCAATTGACATAAGACAAACCGAACAGACCAAAATAGCAGTGTAAATGTTCAGAAAATTAAATTGTCATTGGAGCCACAGCCCATAAAAGTAGGCCAGGCCCTGTGTGTTAAACCTAAATAGGGTAATTGCTTATTATGACAAAAGATGGAAATAGTACTCAAAGTCTTCTAACATAAAAGCCAAAGTGTCCAAAAGACAATAAAAAATCGCCCATCATCCCAATAACCAGGAAGATCACAAATTGAATGAGAAAAGATAATGAACTAATAACAACAACAACATGAATCAGAGGCTGGAATTATCTGACAATGATTTTAAAGCAGCCATCATAAAAATGCTTCAATAAGCAAGTACAAATTCTCTTGAAACAAATATTAAAATAGAAAATCTCTCCAAAGAAATATAATTTACTTTTAAGTGGAAATTTTACAAAGAATGAAGAAATAATATAACTGAAATAAGAAACTCAATGAATTGGCTCAGTAGTAAAGTGAAAATGACCCAGAATAAAATCACTGAAACCTGCGGTCAGAATTTGCCCAATTTGAACAACAGAGAAAAAAAATAGACTGAAAAAAATAAAATACCAGATCCTAATGCATCCTCAGGAAAGATGATGAAAAAAAGATCCAATATTCATATTATCAGAGTCCCAGGAGTAGAGGAGAGAGTGCAGCTGAAAAAGTATTTGAAGAAATAATTGCTGAAAACTTCCAGAATTTGGCAAAATACATAAGCCTTCAGATTCATGAAGCAGAAATGAATCCCAAACAGGATAGACCAGAAGAAAGTCATGCCCAGACACATCACAATTAAACTTCTGAAGAGCAATGATACATGTGTGATTATAAATGTCACATGATATTCTGTTCCAGTGTTAAGAGACGATAAGAAGTAGTGGGGACTGTTAGGAACTGAAGAGAGCATGTCCCATCAAAAGGAGCAGCCTCTATTCAGCTCCAGAAAGCTATATATTTGGTAATTCACACCTGATTTCTTTATGTGTGAAATCTTATATTTAAATGTAACCAACTAATTTCTTACATTATAAGTCAGGCTGCCAGTTTATGACCTCAAATTTTATAGTAAGAGGAACTAGTAACTTTTGAACTAGACTTGGGTTTGAATTCTTATTCTACCATATCATCTTGGACAATTCCATAAACTATTTGAGTCCCATGAACTCTCAAACCTACACAAAGTCATGGAAATTAAACAACCTGCTGCTGAACGATCCTTAGGTCAATGGTGAAATTAAGGGAGAACTCAAAAAAATTTTAATACTCAACAACAAAGATGACAGAAGCTTCCAAAAATCTATGGGATCCAGAAAAAGCAGTGCTATGGGGGAAGTTCATAAGCCTTACATGATTACATCAAAAGACAAAAATATTAATATCACAAATTAACAACTTAACATCACACTTTAAGGAATTAGAAAAAGAAGAACAAACCAAACCAAAAGCTAGCAGAAGAAAAGAAATTAACAAAGCTCAGAGTAGAATTAAATGAAAGGGAAAGAAAAAATACAAATAATCAATGAAATGACAAGTTAGTTCTTCAAAAAGATGAGCAAAATCAATAGACCAATAGCTAGATTAATGAAAAAGAAAAGAGAAAGGACCCAAATGAGCTCAATCAGAAATGAAAAAAGAGACATTAAAATTCATACCACATAAATACAAAATATCATCCATGAGTACTATGAAAACCTTTGTGCACATGAACAAGAAAATCTAGAGGATTTATTTATCAATTCTAGGAGTCTTCTCATAGAGTTTTTAGAGTTTTCTAGATGCAATATTATATCATCATCAGACAAAGATAATTTGACCTCCTCTTTCCTAATTTGGATACCCTTTATTTTTTTACTGTTACCTGATTGCTCTAGCTAGGACTTCTAGTGTTCATAGAATAGAAGTGGTGACAGTGGGCACCCTTGTATTCTTCCAGTTCTTAGGAGGAATGCTTCACCTTTTCCCCATTCAGTATGATGTTGGCTGTGGGTCTTTCATATATACATTTTATTATTTTGAGGTATGTTCCTTCTATGCTTAGTGTGTTGAGGGTTTTTGTCCTGAAGTTGTGCTGGATTTTATTGAATGCTTTTTCTGCATCTCTTGAGATGATTTTTTATTACTTCTATTTGTATGATGAATCACATTTATCAAAGCAAATATAACAACAATAAAAATAAATAAATGGGTCTTAATTAAACTAAAATGTTTCTGCATGACAAAGGAAATAATCAACAGAGTAAATAGACAACATACAGAATGGGAGAAAATATCCATGAATCATATATCTGACAAAGGGCTAATATCTAGAATCTATAAAAAACTCAAATTAGCAAGAAAAAAAATAACCCCATGAAAAAGTGGGAAAAAGAAATGAACAGTTTTTTCAAAAGATGATATACAAATGGCCAACAGAAATATGAAAAAACGCTCAACATCACTGATCACCAGGAAAACGCAAATTAAAACCACAATGAGATACCACCTTACCCCTACTAGAATAGCCATTATTAAAAAGTCAAAAAACAAAAGCATAACAACATCTAATGTTGGAATGAATGAGGTGAAAAAGGAATGCCTATACACTGTTGGTGGGACTGTAAATGAGTACAACCTCAATGGAAAACAGCATGAAGATTCCTCAAAGAACCAAAAGTAGACCTATCATTTGATCCAGCAATGCCAATACTGCATGTATACCAAAAGGAAATGAAGTCATTATATCAAGAAGACACCTATGCTTGAATGTTTATTACAGCATAATTCACAATTACAAGAGATGTGGAATTAACTTAAGTGTCCATCAATTGATGAGTGGATTAAGAAAATGTGATATATATGTATTTATACACACACACACACACACACATACACACCATGGAGTACTACTCAGCCACAAAAAGGAATGAAGTAATGACTTTTGCAGCAACTTGGATTGAACTGGAGACCATTATCCTAAGTGACATATCTCAGAAATGGAGAAAAAAAAATACCACATGTTCTCACATATAAGTGGGAGCTAAGTAAGGGATATATATGGCCAGAAAGTGGTGTAAAGGACATTGGAAACTAAGAAAGGGGGAAGGTAGGAGGGTGAGAGGGATAAAAACTTACCTGCTGAGTACAAAATACGTGATTCTGGGGACAGGCACACTAAAAGTCCTGACTTCAACATTATACAATTCATCCATGTACAAACACTTGCCCATCCTAATGGTTTCAAAAAAAAATTTTTAAAGCTAAATTTGCTATGAAAAAATAAAATAAAATAAAAAATCTAGAGGAAATTGATAAATATTTGGAAATACACATCTCAAGTTTGAATTAGGATGAAATAAAAATTCTGAACAGATCAATAATAAGTAGCAAGATTGAAAAGTAATATAAATTCTTCCAACAACAACAAAGAAACCCAGACTACATGGGCTCAGAGTCTAATTCTATCAGACCTACAAAGAACTGGCACCTATACTATTGAAATTGTTCCATAACTTTGAGAAGGAGGTAATCCTTCCTAACTCATTCTACAAAGCCAGTATCACCCTGATCCCAAAGTAAGGAAGGGACAGAACAAAAAAAAGAAAACTCTAGATCAATATCCCTCATGAACATAGATGTAAAAATCCACAACATAATACTACTAAACCAAATCCAACAGCACATTAAAAAGATAATTCATGACTATCAAGTGAGTGTCATCCCAGGGATGCAAGAATGATTCAACATACCCAAATCAATAAATTTTATATACCACATAAACAGAAGTAAAAACAATGAATATATGATCATCTCAATACATGCAGAAAAAGCATTGAATAAAATCCAGCACAACTTCATGACAAACACCCTAAATACACTAAACATAGAAGGAACATACTTCAAAACAATAAAAGTCATATATGACAAAGCCACAGCCAACATCATACTGAGTGGGGAAAATTTGAAAGCATTCCCCTGAAGAATCATACCACGACAAGGATGCCCACTATCACCACTTCTATTCAACATAGTACTAGAAATCCTAGCCAGAGCAATCAGGCAAGAAAAATAGAGGGCACCCAAATCGGGAAAGAGGTCAAACTATACCTGTTTGCTGATGATATGATCTTATATTTAGAAAGCCCTAAAGATTCCACCAAAAGACTCCTGGAATTAACAGATAAATTCAGTAAAGTCTCAAGTTAAAAAATCAATGTACAGAAATCAGTAACATTTCTATATACTAGTAACAGTCAAATTAGGGTCAAATAAAGAACCCAATACCATTTATAGTAGCTGCAAAGAAAATGAAATACCTAGGAATATACTTAACCAAGGAAGTGAAAGATCTTTACAAGGAGATCTATAAAAGTCTAGTGAAAGAAATCATAGATGACACAAACAAGTGGAAAAACATCCCACACTCATGGATTGGAAGAGTCAACACTGTTAAAATGTCCATACTTCCCAAAGTGATTTATAGATTCAATGTAATTTCCATCAAAATACCAATGGCATTTTTCACAGATCTAGAAAAAATATTTCTAAATGTCATATGGAACCAAAAAAGAGCTTGAATAGCCAAATAAATCCTGTGCAAAAAAGAACAAATATGGAAGCATCACATTATCTGATATCAAATTATACTACAAGGCTATAGTGACCAAAACAGTATCATACTGGTATAAAGGTAGATGCAAAAACCAATGGAACAAAATAGAGAACCCAGAAATAAAATCATATGTATATAGCCAACTGATTTTTGACAAAGCAAACAAAAACATACACGGGGGAAAGGACACTCTATTCAATAAATGGTGCTAGGGAAATTGTATAGCCACATGCAGAAGAATGAAACTAGATCTGTATCTCTCACCACATTAACTCCAGATAGATTAAATATTTAATTGTAAGATATGATACCATAAAAATTCCAGAAGAAAACATAGAAAACCTTTCTAGACATTGGCCTAGGCAAAGAATTTCTCAGTAAGACCCCAAAAGCAAATACAGCCATAATAAAAAATTAAAAATGGGACTTAGTTAAACTAAAAAAGTTTTGCACAGCAAAGTAAGTAACCAACAGAGCAAACAGGCAACCTACAGAATGGGAGAAAGTATTTGCAAACTGTAAATCTGACAAAAGGCTAATATCCAGAATCTACAAAGAACTCAAGAAAATCAGCAAGAAAAAACTAACGACCCCATTAAAAAGTGGTCAAAAGATATGAACAGAAGTTTTTCAAAAGAAGATAGACAAATGGCCAACAAACATATGAAAAAATACTCAACATCACTAATCATCAGGAAAATGCAAATTAAAAACACAATGAGATACCACCTTATCCCTGTCAGAATGGCCTATATTAAAAAGTCAAAAACAATAGATGTTGATACAGATGTGGTGAAAATAAAACATTTATACACTGTTGGTGGGAATGTAAACTAGTACGATTGCTATGGAAAGCAGTATGGAGATTCCTCAAAGAACTGAAAGTAGCTTATCATTCTACTTCACAATTCCACTACTTAGTAACTACCCAAAGGAAAATAAGTCATTGTATAATAAAGACACTTGCACCTGAGTACTTATCACAGCACAATTCACAATTGCAAAGATATGTATGGAATCAACCTAAGTGCCCATCAACAGATGAGTGAATAAAGGAAACATTGCATATATGTATGTGTACACACTATATATACACACACACACACACACACACACACACACACACACCATGGAGTACTACTCAGCCATAAAAAGGAATGAAATAATGTCTTTCGCAGCAACTTGGATCAAACCGGTGACCATTTTCCTAAGTGAAGTATCTCAGGAATGGAAAAACAGATACCACATGTTCTCACTTATAAGTGGGTGCTAAATGAGGGATATATATGGCCATAAAGTTGTATAATGGACATTGAAAACTAAGAAAGGGGGAGGATAGGAGGGGAGTAAGGGATAAAATTCTACCTCTTGGGTACAATGTATACTATTCTGGTGATGGAGACACTGAAAACCCTGACTTTAGCATGATACAATTGATTCATGTAACAAAAAACACTTGTACTCCCTAAATTTTTTGGAAAAAAAATATTGTAATAAAGACTGACTTCATCTTTTTGATGTTTGACTGCTGACAGCTTTTAAGCCATACCTCTATCTCTTCATTGTTCTGCCCCCATAACTTGGAAAACTGAAAAGAAAACCAGGGTGCTCCCTCTTTTGAAACTGGCAGAAGATTCAAATCATGCTAGCTCCTACCTTTAAGTAGGAACCTTCACACCAGCTCCACCCCTAATCACAGTAAAAATCATAAGCCAGTCTTCTTCCCTCTCTCTCAAGCCATTTTCACACCAGCTTGAGAAGACTACCCTGATGTTCCCAGAAAGCCTCATTATGTAACTAATAAAATAACCTCTTGGTGTGTATTTGTGTGTGTGTCATTATTAGCCACCACATCTTGACAAAATCTTGGATGAGGGTCCACCATGTGTCTGTACAGTGCCACAACAAACAGGAATTATATTTACCCTGTAAATTTCCCATGATGAATAATTGATGTCTGAAAGATCTCCTGGCCACAAAATGTGCTCAATAAGTAGCAATTGCCCTGGCAAAGGATATTAGTGAACAGATATTTTCCCAAGCCCTCTTTTCTCTTTTCAAAAATGTGCCCTTTCCTCTTTTTAAAAGACAGGTAAACACTTCAATGGGTCACCAGGCCCAGGGAGTGGATAATGGGAAGACAAGCTACTAGAGATTAAAACTGGCATGGTCTGCTTGCAATCTTTATGATGTGTTCCTAATATATGTTCTCAAACTGGCTCTACTTTACTCACTCAGAATGCCTAGAGAAAACTCAAAACAAAACTGACACACAGCTGGTTCTTGTTGGGCTACACAGTGTTTTAAAAATAGTTTTGTATTAGTTGCCAATATTTTTAAATCAGGAGATATCATATAAAATTCTGGGTTTCGAGTTCTCTTAATATTTTGGAAAAGATGTCATCACTATACTCACATTCTTTCTTAGCTGAATAGTAGCTGCCACCTTTAGATGGGATGTGAGCTCTCCATTCCACTTGAGGTACCAATATTCTATATTTTTCCATTACTAAGGTCCTATACCATATGCCATTTATCATTAAAATTTCACTGTTGATTTTTCTCATAGTTGAGAATGATTTTAATGTATCAGTTTATGACAAAAGTAGAAAATGTAAGGTAGATCAGGACAGTAATAATTTTGTCCAGAAAAACAAAAAAGTAGTTAAACCCAGCCTGTTACATTCAATGATATTATCTATCTGGCCCCCATAGCCACCAAAAAAATACATGTTTTGCACTTTCATTTGTAGATGAAGTTCCTCAGATTTCCTAATGAATGTTAAAAATTTTCACTGTTTTCTGAGATTGCAGGAGATACCTATAAGCTAAAATAGTTAGTAAAGACAATGATTTTTTGTAGTTATTATTGTTGTTTTGTTTTGCTTTGTTTTTGCATGAGAGTTATCAGAGAAGTTCAAGGTTACTTCTTATATGTGATTAGACTCTACTTCAAGTATAAGATTCAGCTGAAAAAAACTGCCAACCAAAAATACTATGCCTGGCAAACTTGCCCTCTACAAATGAAGAAAAGATACTTTGCCAAATAAACAAAAACTGAGGGAGTTCATTACAATTAGACCTGCCTTATAAAAAGTGCCAAAGGGAGTTCTACAAGTTAAAAAGAAAAGATTCTAAAAGGCAATATGAAAGCACAAATATCACTGGTAAAGGTAAATATATAAGCAAACACAGATTATAATAATACTGTAATGGTGGTACATAAATCACTTCTAACTCTAGTATAAAATTTAAAAGACAAAAGTATCAAGAATAACTATAATTACAAAATACTTATTAATTGATATGCAATATCCCTATAAAATATTAATATGATTATGTTCTGGAGATCTATGGCACAACATAGTGCATATAATTAATGATACTGTATTGAATACTGAAAAGTTTGCCTAGAAGGTAGATCTTTTTTTCTATTTCAGTATATTATGGGGGTACAAATGTTTAGGTTATGTATAT
Organism: Lemur catta; assembly: GCF_020740605.2. NCBI lineage: Eukaryota > Metazoa > Chordata > Mammalia > Primates > Lemuridae > Lemur > Lemur catta. Next base: position 23,292,673 of record NC_059155.1, read on the forward strand.
TGCCCTTGCCCACCCCCCCCCACCCGAGTCAGAGCTTCAAGCACCGTCCATCCCCCAGACGGTGCACAGCGCACCCATTAGGTGTGAATATATCCATCCCCTCCTCCCCCCTCCCATCTGCCCGACACCCGATGAATGTTATTCCCATATGTACACTGAGGTGTTGACCACTTAAAACCAATTTGATGGTGAGTACATGTGGTGCTTATTTTTTCATTCTTGGGATACTTCCCTTAGTAGAATGGGTTCCAGCTCTATCCAGGATAATACAAGAGGTGCTAGATCACCATTGTTTCTTGTAGCTGAATAGTACTCCATGGTATACATATACCATATTTTCTTAATCCACTCATGTATTGATGGGCACTTGGGCTGTTTCCACATCTTTGCAATTGTGAATTGTGCTTACATAAACATTCAAGTGCAGATGTCTTTTTTCTAGAATGTCTTTTGTTCTTTTGGGTAGATGCCCCGTAATGGGATTGCTGGATCAAATGGTAGATCTACTTGTATCTCTTTGAGGTATCTCCATATTGCTTTCCACAGAGGTTGCAATAGTTTGCAATCCCACCAGCAGTGTATGAGTGTTCCTATCTCTTCACATCCACGCCAATATTTATTGTTTTGGGACTTTTTGATAAAGGCCATTCTCACTGGGGATAAGTGATATCTCATTGTGGTTTTGATATGCATTTCCCTGATGATTAGAGATGTTGAGCATTTTTTCATATGTTTGTTGGGCATTATTCTGTCGAGAAGGTAGATCTTGTGTTAAGTGTTCCCAATACAAAAGAATGAATGAATGAATGAATGAATGAATAAATAAATAAATAAATAAATAGTGGTGAGAGGAAACTTTTGAGATCATGATTATGTTTGTGGCCTTGACTGTGGTGATGGTGTATATCTCCAAATTCATCAAGTTGTATATATTAATTATGTGCAGCTATTTGTATGCTAGTCATACCTCAATAAATGATTTTTAAGAAGATTCATCAGAGTATTAATGAAATAAGAGTCCCCTCTAATATGTATTTAATTATTATACAAATCAACCTCACAATTCACAATAGCAAAGGTATAGAATCACCCTAAGTGCCAAATAACTGATGACTAGATAAAGAAAATGTGGTATATATATACCATGTAGTACTACTCAGCCATAAAAAGAAATGAAATAATGTCTTTTGCAGCAACTTGGATGAGATTGGAGACCATTATTCTAAGTGAAGTATCTCAGGAATGGAAAAACAGATACCACGTGTTCTAAGTGGGAGCTAAATGAAGGATATACATGGTCTTAAGGAGCAGTAATAGACATGGAAACTAAGGAGAGAGGGTGGGGGAGGGATAAAAATCTACCTATAGAGTACAATGTACACTATTCTGGTGAAAGCCCTAACTTCAGCATGATACAATTTATCCATGTAACAGAAAACACATGTACCCTCCACATGTACCCTCTAATTTTTTGAAACAAAAAACAGTATAAAAAGGTAAATTATTTTTATTGTTCTTTGAATACCTGATGGATGACTTAATTTTATTTAATCCATTGCTCACTCTCCAAGCATGTATATACTGTATTTCACATTATATCAAATTTTGAAAGTTTCATGTAAAAACCAATAAATTTAAGATGCTTGGATTTATGGTCCAAGGAATATAATTTTCCAGGTGCTTCAGGGAAGCCCCAGTGTGAGACCTTTCTGAGATACAAGTTACAAAAGTCTGCTATGATGCACAGAATTCTGCATCTTAGTCTTTTGTATAGGTTAAGACATAGAAGTTACATACAAAATATAAGCCTGATGAGGTTGGGGTACAATGGGTACCCTTTCAGAATCATACATCCTAAATTGATCTGAGAGATCCTATGGCCTAGGACCTGCTACATAGCCAATTTTGATGTAAATTGTGGGCAAATCAAAGAAAAAAGATCTGAAATCTAGAATCCTACAGCTAAGAAAAGCCATGTATGTCATCTAGTCTGGCCTCTTTCCCTATGCAGAGATTCTGTTCTCTATAGCATACCTAAAATGGGACCATCCAGCCTCCAACTTCTGTTTTCCAGTGTCAGAAAGCCTTCTGCTTCAAGAATTGGCCCAATTCATTGTCCTCAACTATAATTATCAGGTATTTTTCTCTGTACTGAGTCAAAATATACAGCTCTCTCTATCTTCCATTCACTGATTCTATTTCAAAATTTTGGAGAAACAAAAAACAAGCCTCATTTTTAACAATTTTATATGATAATTTATGCCCAATTTCTACATGTTTTTAAATAAATATGATGTTAAACTAACAAGGAATATCAGCCAGAGTCCATTTTCAGCAGGCAACAACTCTCCCCAATCTTGATTTTCCCTGTGATTAATTTTCCAAGTATAAGAAGATACCTTTTCTCAATGTGCATCTTAGAGAACAGTATGAATTTAAGCCAAGTTAAATAATCAAGCAATCAAAAAGGAAACATCTAGTAGTTTGGAATCCTAGGCTATTGGCAGTTTCTGAATCTTGACTGAATTGCAAGTGGTTGTTATTATTCCTTCTGAACAAATCTGAGGATCAAGCAACACTGCTGAGAATAGGAAATGGGAAATTCCTCACAGTGATTATTATTTCATCATGATTGACCAAAAGCTAATAGGTTTCATTTTTAAGTAACACTTGGGCTTTTCTGTTGTAATTTCCTACTTAATTATAAGGATTACTGTGAAAGCATACCTATGAGTTATGGCTTTAGCCTACTGCATATGCTTACACACAACCATATGCTGAGAGCCCTGAGCTTGCCATAAAGCATCCTTCTAAGAGCTGCTGACCACATTTTCCAATAGACCTCTCTGGATTGTGCCACCAATTTCATCCTTTGCATAAATCTCATGTTGCTTAAAACTTCCAGGTAATCAAAATAAAATGACAAACCTATTTGCATTAATTAAACATATTACCTAAATGTTGCAGTAGGAATGCAGTATATTTTCTCTTTTTCTTTTATAAGACACAACAAGGTAAGAGAATTAAAAGGAGGTGATTGGCATGTGGGAATGAATTTCTCAACTGAGTGATTTTAAATAAATCAATCTTAGATATCCATTTTCATTTACTTAAGGAACAAGTTATTATTGACAAAAAGAGATAAATGACTATTGCATACATACACCCAAACTATATTTGGTGATGAAATTTTCAAAAATTGTCAGTGAGTAGCATAAACAATTTCTATACCAACCTGTATACTAGTCCATGAAGTCATTAATGTCTGATATCTCTAGAAGAACTTAAAGATTGATTCATTAGTAAACAATAATGAAGCAACTGTGATTTGCCAAGAAGGATAGCTGATTCTAGTCCAACATGAGATTTAAAAGCCTCTGTTTCTTATGAGAAAGTTACAGCAGGATAAATTTCTTCCACTTCTTATATTAATGATATTTGTTTCCAGTTATAAGGCTTCTTCTTTGTAGACTTTAAAAACACAAGATACCAAATGAATACAAGACTGACTTATTAGCCTTCCCTAGATGATTTTTTTACATACATGTTAAATCAAAACTATAATATTTGGCTCAGAAACAGCCAAAGACTAACTATAACTAAATGGTCACCAGGCATCAAATGACCAGATCCTAGACTTACCTAAGATGGATGACCTTGAGGAAATCATATGGTATCCCTGGACCTCTTTAGTTCACCAGCTGTAAAATAAGTGGAGACTATTTAAGGTCCATTCCATGTTAAATATTTATTTAAGGTTTTACCATACTTTTTTATTTGAATAAATTTATGGGGCCCAAATGTAATTTTGTTACATGGATAGATTACATAATGGTGAAGTCAGGGCTTTTAATGTACCCATCGCCAGAATAATGTACATTGTACCCATGAGAAATTACCCTATACATTGAACATGCCTTGGTAAATAGCAAGTGTCTAGTTAGTATCCCATAATGGTTGGCAAATTGATTGTACTTCTTAATCTTGAAAACACCTAACCAAATAGTTTCTAAAACCAGCATCTAGCCTTCAAACAAAGTAATAAACTTATTTTATGAGCTTTATGAACCTTAGAAAAAGTACCATTTGGGGTTTCACTTATATGACAAAACCCAAACCAGTTGGATGTAAAACAAGGAAAGAATGGAATGCTTTGAAAGTGACCAAACTGTTTTTAAAGAAAATTAAAGTTATAGTAATGGTTAAGATAGTTTACCTCACTCCTAAATCCCCTTTGAGTTAAGCTCCTAAATTTTCTATCCAATTGGCTAGTGGCTAGAACTGATTGATAGGTTTGGCAAATCCCTGGGGAAGCTTTGTATGAAGGGAATTACTGGCTTTAAAAACACAGCTATTAACCTTGAACATCTTTAATCGCCCACCAATTAAGCATAAGCACCCTTAAGCTCCCAGTGATTAACCTTTATTACCCCAAGTTGCTCCCATAGGCTCTCTTTCTTACTTAAAGACAAAATAGCAGAATGACAAACTTTAAAACTGTTAACCTTTTCATAGTGTATTTTTGTTCCACTGGTGTAAAAAAAAATACTTTATTGTTCTTGAAAATGTATTGGTTGCTACAGTGAAGAAAAACATACTAAAATGTGTAAAGTATTTGAGCCAAGGGCTTTGGGCAAAACTAGCTTTAGGGGAAGCAGTCTCCTGAATGGAATAATGGGAAAAACAACAGACTAAGAGTCAGGAGATATGAATTTTGGATCCAATTGAGTATGAACAGAACAACTGAGGAGTCACAAAAATTATCTGTGTCTCAGTTTCCTCAGGTATAAATTGAGGGTAATTATATTAGGTAATTCTTAATGTCCTTTTGAACTGTAATATTATGAGTCTAATCTATACTTCTGTAATGAGCTAAAGGAACTAATTCAAATAAACCATATTTGGGTACAGAATGATGAAGACAGGTATGCTTGATTACTCTTCTGATTACACTTGGACATTGGGCAGTTACTAGAGTATAAACTGGTATATATATTTCCAGAAGCCAAAGCTCAGGCAATCTGGCAACATACCAGCAAGGCAATTTTTGAGTATTTTACAGGCCCTCACAGAATTTCTAGTATTTGTTGTCATTTTATAGGTTTATATTTATAAAACTAGAACTTTTGAGGCAATTTCTTTGAGTTACTATGTGTGCCATTTGGGAAGGAGCTACCAGGCAGAGATTGGTACCAGAAGAGAAGTTTATGGGCCTAAAAGTAGGGTGTCCTATGACTTGAGTAAAGATAATATTTACAGATCATATAATTTACCACCCACTAATGCTTTTTCTATAATAGACAAAACTTTTTTCATAGCAAAGAATAGCATTTACTAATCACCATATTGATAAGGATAACAGATTTTTTTGGTATTATAAGCCAGAAAGGCTATTTAGGATTAAAAGGATAAGCATGAGATAGGGTCTGTACCTCATAACAGTATAAAGGGAGTACAAAATTGCTCTGTAAGAGAAAATGGAAAACATTGTTTTCTATAATGACTCTTGATACGAAAGGGTGAACAGTCTGCAGAGAGCAGATGAAGTAGAACGAACAAGAAAGACAGTGGGAAGCTGAATCCTGAGCTGTCCAAAATGTCCAGGAATTCATTAAGGGTTCCTAAAAGAGTAGAATGTTCCTAACACAAGGAAATGTTAAACGCCAGAGGTGATGGGTGCCCCAATTACCCAGATTTGATTAAATAATATTGTATGCCTGTATCAAAGCATCGCAGGTACCCTATAAAAATATATAACTATTATGTACCCATAATAATTAGAAATAAAAAAGCTTGTTTAAAGAAAAAAAAGAGTTATCAAGTACTCACCTGAAAATCCCTTGCATTCCTGAAAGGAGACACTCCTCCCTCCCCACAACCCTTCAGAAAATTTTATTACAAAGATGCTAGATGAGTAGGGTCTTATGGAAATCAAAGAAAAGGGACTGAGCTCTAAATATGAGCCAGAATGGAGCATAAAGAAATATATGCAAGATATAGAGTAGAAAACAAAATCTAGATGGAAGCCAGAAATCAGAGGAAGAAAAAACAGAAACCAAACAAATGTCATTTTTTCTGCCCAATAATTCCTTCTGAGATTGCAGTAGCCTAATCCCTTTTTCTTTCAGGGGAATTACCTTTCCCAAAATTTTTGTGGTTCTTTTGGGTTAGTCACAATACTTCACCCCACCCCACTTGGTCACAAGGGCAGCCTATGACTCAGGCCAGGACAATCATATTTTCCCTTTCTCTTGGCTATAGGTTCTGGTCCAAGGTATGGCCCACACAGTGCCAGATAGAGATTTTCCATTTAATTAAGTAATCTCAGATGGTAGATGGAACTAATCTTTCCTAGGTATCATTTTTTAAAGTTTTCTCAATTTCATTTCAGACTGTTTATTATTAATGTATGGAAATGCAACTGATTTTGTGTGTTGATTTTGTATACAACTTGGCTGAATAAGTTTATTAGTTTTGATGGGTTTTTTTGGTGGAATCTTTTGGGTTTTCTACATATAATATCATGTCATCTGCAAACAGTGATAATTTTAATTCTTCCTTTCCAATTTGGATGCTTTTTATTTCATTTTCTTGCCTAATTTTTCAGGATAAGACTTCCAACAATACGTCAAATAGAAGTGGGCACAAGCAGACATTTTAGTCTTGTTTCTGATCTTTAGGGGAAAAGCTTGCAGTCTTTTACCATTGAGTAAGATGTTAGCTGTGGGGTTTCCATATGTGGTTTTTATTATGTTAAAGAAATTTCCTTTCAGCCAGGAGCGGTGGCTCATGCCTATAATCCTAGCACTCTGGGATGCCAAGGCAAGAGGATCACTTGAGATCAGGAGTTCAAGACCAGCCTCAGCAACAGCGAGAACCCTGTCTCTATTAAAAAGAGAAAGAAATTAGCCAGGCAAATAAAAATAGAAACAAACAAACAAAAAATTCGCCGGGCATGGTGGTGTGCACCTGTAGTCCCACCTACTTGGGAGATTGAGGCAGGAGAATCTCTTGTGCCCTAGGAGTTTGAGGTTGCTGTGAGCTAAGCTGATGGCACTCACTCTAGCCCAGGCAACACAGTGAAAAAAATAAATTTCCCTTTCATTTCTAGTTTGTTGAAAGGTTTTGTTGTGCAAAGGTGTTACATATTGTCAAATGCTTTTTCTTCACCAGTTGAGATAACTGTGTGGTTTCTTTGCTTCATTCTGTTAATATTGTATATTTCATGTGTTGAACCATCTTTACATTCCAGGAATAAATTTCACTTGTCTTATTGTATAATCCTCTTAATATGCTGCTGAATTCAGTTTATTTGTATTTTGTTGAAGATTTTTGCATCAATATTTATCAGAAATACTGTTCTGTAGTTTTCTTTTCTTATAGAACTTTTCCCTGGCCTTGGTATCAGGGTAATGATAGCCTCACAAAATGAGTAGGAAAGTTTTCCCTATTCTTCAATTGTTTGGAATAGTTTCAGAAGTGTTGGTGTCGATTCCTCTTTAAATGTTTGATAGAATTCACCAGTTAAGCCATCTGGTCCAGGGCATTTCTTTGGTGGGAGGTTTTTGATTACAGGTTCAATCTCCTTGCAAGCGATAGGTTATAGGTATATTCAGATTTTCTATTTCTTTATAATTCATTCTTAGATCATGGGCTTTTAGGATTTGTTCATTTCATCAAGGTAATCCAATTTTTTGAAGTTCAATTATTCATGATACTATCATATAATCATTTTTATTTCTATAGAGTTAGTAATAATGTCCCCAATTTCATTTCTAATTTTAATAATTTTAGTCCTGTCTCTTTTTTTCTTAGTCAATATAGCTAAAGATTTGTCAATATTCTTGATCTTTTCAAAAACTCAACTCCTGGTTTTGTTGTATTTCTCTGTTTTTGTAGTCATTATTTGCCTCTGCTTTATTCTTTATTCCTTTTGTTGCTTTGGGTTTAGTTTGTTCTTTTTCTCTAGTTCCATAAAGTTAGGTTATTGATTTTAAATCTTTCTTCTTTTTTGATATAAGCATTTTCAGCTATAAATCTACCTTAGCACTACTTTTGCTGCATCCCAAACTGCATCCCATATATTTGTGATATTGTGTTTTCATTTTAATTTGTCTCAAGGTATTTTCTAATTTCCTTTGTGATTTCTTCTTTGACCCATTGGTTGTTTAAGAAAGTTTTCTTTAATTTTTACCTATTTGTTAATTTTCTGTTTTTATATTTATTTTTAATTTGATTGTATTATGAACAGAAAATATTGTTTGTCTTATTTCAATCTGTTTAAATTTATTTAGACTGTTTGTGGCCTAACATATGGTCTATCCTGGAGAATGTTCCATGTGCATTTGAGAAAAATATATTTTCTGCTGTTGTTGGATAGAGTGTTCTGTATATGTACATTAAAGCCAATTGATATATAGTGTTGTTCAAGTGTTCTATTTCTTTTTTTTTTATCTTCTCTCTGGTTGTTCTATTCATGATTGAAAGTGGTATATTAAAATCTCCAACTACTATTGAAAAGCTCTCTATTTCTCCCTTAATTTAGGTCAATATATGCTTCATATATTTTGGAGCTCTGATTTTTGGTGCATATATGTTCATAATTGTTATATATTTTGATAAGTTGACTGTTTTATCAATATATGATGTCTCCTAAGGTTATTTTTGAGACTGTGTCTCACCTGGGCTTGTGTGTGGCTTTTACAATTCACCCAAGATCATTTTTGAGCATATGTTTCACTTGGGCTTGTGTATTGCTTTTACAATTCCCCCATATACAGAGTTGATTTTCAATGCCTTTTTTTTCCCCGAAAAAGTCTCACTCCTGGTTCTCCTCAGTACCTTAGTTTGTCAATTGTATGTCTCTACCAATAATCTCTTGCCTCAGGCATTTTCAGATCTGTAGTTTTCTTGCAGCTTTCATCAGCACTATCTGTTGACCTTCTGCCTGAGCTTCAAGCTAGGTGACACAGAGTCCAGTTTTTCAGGCAGTCTCAGTACTGGTTAGAGCATTGCAAATAACACCTGCTCTGCTTTCTCCAGTTTGAAGTAGGAAATTGGGAACTGGGTTGCCACATCCTCCAGACCAAGACCACATGTCAGTAGGGAGGAAATGGCACAAAGGCAAGTAAAAATGCTACAAAATTCCCTGCTACTTTGAGCATGACTTTTTTCTTGATTGGGCATTCTCTTTTTTGACATAGAACTTTGACTACTTTCCAGACCTTCTTTAAGGTTATTTTTGCCTGTCTCTAGTGGCCTTTTCCTTTTCTTCTTTTTCCCTTCTCTGTCTCTCTCTCTCTCTCTCTCTCTCTCTATATATATATATATATATATATATATATATATATATATATATATTTGAGGGGGGAGTTTAGGATTTGGAGCTTTCTAGTCCACCATTTTGCTGGTGTCACTTTTTCCTTGCTTAGATCTTGAAGAGCAGAGACCTCAACAGGCATTTGGTTTAGATAAAGCTGGCATCACTTCTTGGCCTTTTGGCTAAGGTCAAGTATAGATAAAGCTGGCATACAACTTGAAACAATGCTTAATATTGAAAGCACAATTAATTTTCTTATTCACAAGGATTCATTCTTTTGAATTGTAATGTAATGTAACTCTGCTATTTAAAGACTTAAGTAGGAAATTTGGAATCCCAGCCCCAGTAAAGTTCTGTATTTGAGGCCTCTATTTCTGGGTAAAATGAGAATTCGAGGCATATGCTGAGAGGAAAGGAGGATGACAGATGGTATTAGAAGTAAGGTCCATGAAAATGATTGAAAGAGGAATAGTCACCAAGAATTATCATCTTCTCACAATTTTTCTTATGACTAGCTTTGCTCCTTCCCCCAAACCATCCAATACTATAGAATATGACCAAGGAACCAAATGTCATTAAGAGCTCACACAAATAAAAATAAATGCCTTTTAATTTTTTATTGTGGCTCTTTATTTTACTTTTTATGTATGAAGATAAACCAAACAGATAACTTGTATTGGTTTGCCAAGCTCTAATATCTTCCTTGAACCTAAAATTCTCTAGTTCTAAGATCTGTATATTATAAGTATGTAAGGGAAGAAGAGTGACAAAGGAATATTCAAAACTTCTTTCAACTAAGGAGGATTCTTTTTTTTTTTTTTTTTTGAGACAAAGTCTCACTCTGTCGCCCAGGCTAGAGTGCCGTGGTGTCAGCCTAGCTCACAGCAACCTCAAACTCCTGGGCTCAAGCCATCCTCCTGCCTCAGCCTCCTGAGTAGCTGGAACTACAGGCATGTGCCACCATGCCCAGCTGATTTTTTCTATCTATTTTCAGTTGTCCAGCTAATTTCTTTCTATTTTTTAGTAGAGACGGGGTCTGGCTCTTCTCAGGCTGGTCTTGAACTCCTGAGCTTGATCCACTCACCTCAGCCTCCCAGAGTGCTAGGATTACAGGCGTGAGCCAGCGCGCCAGCCAAAGGATGCTTTGATAGCTAGATTTCTAGGCCCTTATTGTGCAGATCAGGTTAATGGGTGAATGAAATGACTAAAACCAGATTAGTTAATTTACCAAATTGATTAAATGGGCTGAAGATTTCCTATTGAAAAGAAAATTACAAAGGCAAAAGAGGAAAGCAGGATGAGATATTAAGGAAAAGACTAAAACCAGTATCTCCTTGCTTTGAGAAAAATCTTGAGGTATTTATGAAGAGAGATGGAGGGATTGGAGTCACCTGCCCTTTTGAGACCAACGGGCTTTTTATTGAATAGATGGCTGGACAGAATTTTTTAAAGTTTTACTGAATGTTATAAATGGAAACCCTCTTTGGAATGTTCTGAGGGACTTTAGTAAAGATCTGTTGGATATTAGACAAGAGTTCTGTAGCATGAAAAATCATGGTGATCCCTGGGTTATAAGGAACTTTGGCTTTATGCAGACTACATGACTAAACATTATGTGTCTAATTTGCAGTTCTACATATAAAAATAGTCAATCTCTCTCCTTTATTTTCTGAATTTCTTTATTAATCAGTAAGTATTCTGTTATAAGTAACCAAAAATTCAAGCTTGTTTAAATCACAAAGAGAATATACTGACTGATGGACCTACAAGTCCAGAGAAAAGGTAAAAACAATTTAGGATTGTCTGATTCAATGTCTCAGCAATCTTGTGAAGCATCTAGCTTCTTTCTGCCTCTCTCTTCTGCCCTCCATAATTTCAGTGTTATGCTAAAGTTGGTTTCCATCATGGGCACGATATTGCTGCACTAGCTGAGACTTTAAATCCACTTACAGTAACACCAAAGAGAAAAAAAGTGTTTCTCTTTAGAATTTCAAGGAAGAGTATTGAGATTCATCCTTATTGGTTCACTTATATGGCATGCCAAATCAAGAAGCACTGACCTGCCTAAGCCAGGAGAAAGAAATGTACTAATTGGCTGAAGATAGATATTCCTAGTGCTGAGCATGGTGTCAGCTCCCCCCATTCCAAAGTACATGGAGGGGAAAGAAGGATGAATGAAAATGTGAATTCAATAAGCAGGGGGGACTGATTACAAATACGAGGTAAGCAATTACCAACATCCACTACAGTTATAACTCATACTCAAATGTGGCTGATACTTTCAACAAGGCTGTACAGTTTGATCAATTGACAAATTAATTTCTCATTCTTTTATTACTTTGTACAGTCAACAGGGATACTCAGTTATTCTTTTTAGCCCATAAACAAATGAGTGTTTAACTTTTTTTAAAAAAAATGTGATTAACACAATGTACTACAGTGACATTTCTCAGAGTCAGAACCCTGAGTTAAATTCATGGACTTATGTTTTCATAGATCTATAAACTTGAGTGACTCACTTAACATCTCTGATTCACAAGTTTATCATTTGTGCATTATAAAGATCATTGTCATCTACTTCCTTCAGGGCAAAGATCTGTCAACACCTGGCTACCAGACACCTTTTAATGGGGGTTGACATTTTTGGTAGAGGAGTAGAACTAGAAGCCTATGTGATAAAATTTTCAGCAAAATATATTCTATACTCTCCAGTGTTAGACAGGAATATTATACCCCATTTTCCCAATTTCTGTGTGGTGAGATCCACTGCACGCTGATTTTTCTGGCCTCTTTCCTACTTCAAATCTTTCACTCATCCTCATGGATAAGGAGAATATTACTTGGCTTGTGGGCAATAGCCATTTATCCTTCTTTTTTGATTGTGTACAATTAATCTATTATGATATTCTATGGGCTTAATTGTGTCTCACCAAAATTTATATGTTGACCCCCCAGCCCCCGATATGACTGTATTTAGAGATAGGACCTTTAAGAGACAATTAAGGTTAAATGAGCTCATAAGTTTAGACCCCTAATCCAATAGGGCTAGTGCCTTATAAGAAGAGAAAGAGACAAAGAGGTCTCTCTCTCTACCATATGCAGACACATCAAGAAGGTGACCATATGCAAGCCAGGAAGAGAGTGCTCACCAAAACCTGACCACATTGGCATACTGATTTTGGACTTTCATCCTCCAGACTGTGAGAAAATAAATTTCTGTTGTTTAAGCTACTCAGTCTGTGGTATTTTGTTATGGCGGTCCAAACTGACAAATACAAAGTTACAAAACTTTATGACACCAGTGAAAATGCAGAGTAGGGAACTCCAAGGGTGTATCCCTACACAGAAACAGTGAAAATGAGCAAAAAAAAAAAAAAAAAAAAACCTCTCAGTTGAAGCCAGCAGCTCAAATTCAAGGTTTATGTCCCTAATGCTGGAGGGAGCAGAGTAAATTTTGTTCTCATTGAATTGTGTTTTTCTGTTTTGACCTGTCTGAAGACTTCCTCAAAGACTGATACAATGTGCTTGCCATCTTTTGTCTAACACAGAACTTTCTGAGGGTAGAAAAGTGGCTAAGCAGAGGACATTCCTCAAAAACATAGCAAGAGAAACGAACAAGCCACTGTCACTTCCCACCTAAAAGAAGGGTAGAGTGGTCACCAAGAGTTATCACCTTCTTCACAATTTTTTTCTGCCAAGGTTTCTGCCTTTCCCACAATCTGCCAATACTACAGAAACTGACAAAATGACCCTTGAAAATGGTCATTTTAGCAGTCAAATAAAATTAAATATTCTCTGTTATTTATTGTGGCACCTTATATCATTTTTACTCTATGGAGACCTGGCATAAAAGATTGCGGTTTGAACAAATAGTCAGCATACGGAAACCTTAGAGGAAAAACTGGAGAGAGAGACATTGGGGAATATGGGTTTTGAAAAGCTCTTATATATGCTAATGAATCTAGAAAGCTAGGTACATGTCTAGGACAGAGAATGCATGCCAGGAAAAGACCTGGTAAGAATCTAGGCTTTTACTACCAAATGATCTATCAGATGAGCAAAACTAGAAAGTGAAGGTTAAAGAGAATTATAAATGGCCTGGCCAAACATTGAAAGAGTGCTCCAACATAGAACCAATCTGCAGAAACAAAATGTGTATTTATTTTCTTTATGTTATTACTTTTTTTTTAACTCCAGGCACTTAAGGAAACCTTTCAAATCACTAGGTAACCACAAGCTAAAGGAACAAAGATTGCAGAGACCCACGCAGAACAAAGACTATAGTCTATACAAAAATATTTCATAAAAGTCACTTATCAAACAAACTGCTACAACCCACAGCAAGCAACAACAACAATAAAAACTCTGAGGAGGGGGAAGAATCTGACATCCATAGTTACCAAATCATGCAAAATGTCAAATTTTTTAACAACAAATTATGAACTAAGCAAAAAGCTATGGCCCATTCACAGGGAAAAAAAGGACATTAACAGAAACTGTTCTTGAGAAAACATATTTACTAGACTTGCTATACAAAGAATTTAAGTCAACTATGTTAAATATCCTCAAAGAGGTAAAGGAAACCATGGAAAAGAACTAAAGGAGACCAGGAGAATGATGTCTCTACAAATAGAGAATATCATCAAAGGATTAAAATTATAAAAAGAAACCAAATAGAAATTCTGAAGCTGAAATATACAATTGGTGATACAGACATTTTATTAGAGGTTTTCAATAACAGGTTTTAGTAGGCAGAAGAAAGAATTGGTGAATGTGAAGACAGATCAATTGAAATTATCCAGTCTGAGGAAGAGAATTAAGAAAAAAAAAAAAAGAAAAATGAAGAGAGCCTAAGAGACCAGATCAGATCTGCAACTTCCTGGGGCAATGGCCAGGCAAATTAATCAATATAAAGATTGACAGAAGGGCCAGAGCTCTTTGGCTCAATTCGTTGCTGGGGGCCCAAAGCCTTTTACAAAAAGGTGGGTAAAAATTTCAGGAGGTAAAGAAGAGAAGTCCCTAGAACTCCTTGATACAGGAGCTCCATGTACTCTGGTACCAAAAACCCACTGCTGAAATCCTGATTTAGGCTATAATTAGATTGAAAGAACATAAAAATGTAAGTGTTGATAGGATTACAAAAATTGGAATGTTTAATCAGGCTTTATGTGAAGAAATCGTGTCTTCTTTACCTGAATGTTTTATGGGAATGGATGCTATATCTGGTTGGGGAATATTTTCCCTACTTAGTATTGAAAAATTAAAAAGTGATGATAAAATCTTAATGGAGGCTACAGTAATAAATGTAAGCGCTGGTAGAATTAAGGTTAAATTTTGTAGGAGAATTGGTATGCTGAACAGGCATTATGTGAAGTGGTTGTGTCTCTTTTAACTGATTGTATTATAGGGGTGGATGTTGTATCTGTCTGGGGAATGTTTCCGCTACCTAGTATTATAAAACAGAAGGTGTATAAATCTGCCCTTCAAGTAACATTAATTGAATATGCTAAACAGAAACCAGTTAGATTGCCCAAGCCAAAACAATATAGAGTAGAAGCTGAGTGGTGGTATAAATAATTGTATATATCCTCAGAATAATAGCTTGATAAAGAATTGGAATGGGCAATTGAAACATTGGTTATTTTAAATGAGGGAATATATAGGCCTGAAGGGCTGGCTTACATGTCTTCATGAGTGTGTGTTCACACTCAACATGATGGGGGCAAATGGAGTGTCCCCAATATTTAAATTATCCTGTTTTCTCCACTGGGGAAGAGAGGGTGAAGTAAGATGCTGGTATGATGACCATGTATTTTTTTTCCTTTCTTCCCCACATCAGATTAATTTTGTTTTTTCTACCTGATGCAGTGCTCACAGGACAAGGGCTATAGCTACAGTTGTCAGAAAAGGGATAATTCTAAAGCAGGAAACTGTACCCATATTTTTAAACCTTTTTGTCAGAACTACTAAGGGCCTGATGAGGTGGGCTATGCCTTTATGCCATCCACAAAAATTGAGGCTAATTGTAAATGCAACTGTAATTGCCTAGTGGTCAAGATAGCCAACTAGTTCCTATCTATGTAATTTTACTCTATATGAGTGGGAGTCGACTGAGGGAGAAGCACTTGCTAAACTAGTATTGGTACCTGAAATCTAGACCAGTACAGTGGCTGAACCTGATGTTCCTTCCGAGGTAAAATAGGTTGGGTACAAATGAAGAGAAAGAGAAATACTAGCTGAGGTTAAAAAATGAATAAATGAGTTATATAATGAGGAAAATCAATATTACATTAATACTTCAAAAGAGACTCAGAGCAAGATACAATACTGTCTCTTAGCTCAATTATACCAGATGCCTGAAAGGGTGAAGTCATGTGTTTGCTGAGACCACTTCTGCATTTGGAACCTGAAAAAATGGAATGAAAGTCTGCAAACCTGAGTGGCCTTACCCTGGGAGACATTTTCATACATTTAATAATGAACTGGAATAATTATTAATGATTGAATGGGACTCTAGTAATATGTCAATATCTTTTAAATGCTATGATCTTCTTGTTATAAGGGATCCATGGTCAAAGACCAGGCGGTGGCCTATAGTATAATGTGAAATAGATTTGATCTTTGTCTCTAGTGTCTGTCATAGAACTCCCCAAACCCTGGAATTTCCTGAATAATAGGAATATCTTTTGTTATTTATAATGAGTCCCTTTGATAACCCTGAGTTTATGCTAATGAGGTTACTCAGGATAAGGCCCCTAGTAGCCTCGGGATGGGACCAATAACCAAAAAGACCACAAAATTAGAGGATTAGAGGACTGAGATTTTTCAGTCACACCCACTGACTTCTGGGAAGAAGAGGGCACTAGAGATCAAGCTCTATAAAACTCTTAAACAATATTTGATGAGCTTCCAGGCTACTGAACATGTGGAGGCGAAATCTTGTGGAACTAAGTCCTTAACCTATGAGATCTGGCACTATCTCCTGGTAGATAGTGTCAGAATTGAGTTGATTTATAGGACACCCAGTTGGTGTACACTGGAGAATTGCTTGGTATGGGAAAAATCTGAAGTGTTGAGTGTGAGAGTAAAGTAAGAGAAAAATTATTTGGTTTTCCTTTCAGAGTAGAAAACCCTAAAGATTCTACCAGGAAAATTGTTTGAACTAATAAATAAATTAAGCAACATTGCAGGATACAAAATCAATAAGGAAAAGTCAGTTGTTCTTCTATATACTAACAATGCACAATATGAAAAGAAATTAAGAAAATAATTTTATTTACAATAGCATCAAAAATATACTTAGGAGTAAATCTAACCAAGGAGGTGAAAGAATTGTACTCTCAAAGTTAAAACACTGCTGAAAAAATTAAAGAAGATGGAAATAAATGGAAAGATACCCTGTGTCCATGGATTGGAAGACTTAATATTATTACAATGTCCATACTACCCAAAGCAATCTACAGATTTTATGCCATCCCTATCAAAATTCCATCAGCATTGTTTGCAGAAATAGAAAATGTTGTCCTAAAATTAATATGGAATCTCAAGGGATTCCAAATTGCTGAAACAATTTAAAAAAAAGTTACAGCACTCTTATGTCTTGATTTCAAAACATATTACAAACCCATATTAATCAATAAAAGATTGTACTGGCATAAAGACAGACAAATAAATCAATAAAATAGAACAGAGAGCCCCCAAATAAACCCTCATATGTATGGCCAAATGATCTTCAACAAGGGTAGTACTTGAGAATCATCTACATGCACAAGAATGACAAAAATTAACTCAGAATTGATTAAAGATATAACATAAAACCTAAAACTTTAAAACTCCTATAAGAAAACATAGGGAAAAATCTTCATGACTCTGGACTTGGCAATGATTTCATGGATATAACATCAAAAGCACAGGTAACAAAAGCAAAGATAGAGAAGTGGGATTACAACACACTAAAAATCTTCTCCAAAGCAAAGCAAACAATCAACAGAATGAAAAGGCAACTGTAGAATGGGAAAAATATTTGTAAATCATGTATCTAACAAGAAGTTAATATCCAGAATATATAAAAAACTCCTACAACTCAACAACAAAATTCAAATAACCCAATTAAAAACTGTACAAAGTATTTAATAGACATTTCTCTAAAGATGATACACCAACAAGCATGTGAAACAACTCTCAGCATCACCAATAAGGGAAATGAAAATCAAAAACACAATGAATTATTGCCTCAAACCTGTTGGGATGGCTATTATCGAAAAAAAAAAGACAATAAGTGTTGGTGAGAATGTAGAGAAATTGGAGCCCTTGTACACTGTTGGTAGGAGAGTAAAATGGTGCAACCACTGTGGAAAAAAGTATGGAGGTTCTAAAAAAAAGTAAAAATAGCACGACCATATGGGCCAGCAATCCCACTTCTGGGTATATACCAAAAGGAATTGAAAGCAGGGCCTCAAGGAGATATTTGCATTCCCGTGTTAATAGCAGCACTATTCACAATACCTGAAGTGGAAGCAATCCAGTTGTACATAGACAGATGAATGGATAAATAAAATGTGGTACACACACACACACTGGAATATCATTCAGCCTTAAAAAGGAAGGAAATCCTGTCACATGCTAAAACATGGATGAATCTTGAGGACCTTATGCAAAGTAAAAAAATCTAGTCGCAAAAAGTCAAATACTGTATGATTCTACTTACATGAGGTATCTAAAGTCATCAAATTCATAGAAACATTAAGTAGAATGGCGGGCACCAGGGGATTGGGGGAGGAGGAAAAGGAGAGTAATTATTTAATGGACATAGTTTCAGATTTGCAAGATGATCTATTTCTAAAGGTTGGTTTCACAACAGTGTGAATGTACTTATCACTATTGAACTGTACACTTAAAAATAGTTAATATAATAAATTTTTACATGTTTTTAATACAATAAAAATTATCTTACATCACTGAGGCCCTTGGTTTTCAGCATGACAGAGCAATTTTATGGGAGTTTGAATTTATTAATAGCTTCTTTGAAGAGGTAATGAGCAGGTTCTATGTGTAGGAAGAAAGAACCAAAGGTATATTTGATGTCATAAGTTCACTGTAGCATATATATTTATAGCTCTCCAAATATTAACATGATCTACCAAACTTTTCAGCTCCCTTACAGTTAGGCAGAGACATATGACTTGTTCTGGCCAATGAATATTTACTTCCATCCTGAAACATTTAATTTCTATTGAGAAACCCTCCAGTGATTTCTTAATGCTTGCAGCAATTGAAAAGGCCAATGTTTCTACATTGCCGGAGCCTCTGTCAGCCTGGATTCCTGAGTTACTGTGAAGAGCAAAGACCTACACTGACCTGCTTTGGACATTCAGCACAAATGAGAATTTTTTTGTTTTATTAAGTCATTAAGATTTGCTAGTATAACATAGGATATGCTGGTTAATATGTGATGAGATTACCCCAAATGCTTCATTAAAAATGACTGCTTCCATGATCTCCTGAGGTTATACAGATTTGCTTAGGTATTTTGCCTTCAGCAAAGGAAATGCTTGATCAAGAAAGGAAACTGAATCAAAAGAGTGAAAAGAAAAGTTCAAGCATTAATCATATAGAAACACAAATTCAGAAAAGCTCAGAAAATTGAAACTCTAGCTCTTACCTTACTTAGCTAATATTTGTCTCGTTGGCATCTCAAAGATTAAGTGCCTTAGCATCAAGATATCCATTCATTTGCTTCTGGGAAAGAAAGTGATCTAGGGCCCAAACTTAGTAGGAATCTTCTTTCTCTTGGAAGTTTTGTTGGAGAATTATTAGTATATATTTATTTTCTATTCTTCCACAGTATTGTTATTTCAAATGGAAGATCATTAAAATCTATACTGATTGTAATTTTTTTTCCTTAGAAATACTGATGTCCTTTGTTCCTTTTTAGGTACTGACTCATATTAAAACTGATTATTTGTTAGAAATGTGTTCTCACTCATACAATACTTCCATTGCCCTGAACAATAAATAAATAAATAAACATAGGCTCTAACTTTTAATCAGACATATTATTTCATGGATATTTCCCATAAATTGTTTTTAAAGCAGTTTCCTTTAAAAATAGACTTTAGAAACTTTATAACAGGATGGGTTTTTGGAGCCAGTGGTGGTCATGAAAATGTACTGCTTAGAGCTCCTTCTGTGGGAGGCATAATGGACTGCCAGCCCCAGCTGTTATGTAATGGATTCACCACCGTATTTATGCCAAGACCATACTTGTTTCAGTCTGCTTCTGACAATAACTAATCAAGTTCATTCTGACAAGAGATGAGACTTCTCTGACAAATGATTTTCATTCAATATCTTCCTTCAGCCTGACCAAACCATTCTTGGAAATGTGCTTTAGTCTGAGTCTCTTTCTCCTTCCTTCTCTCTTTCACTCCCTACTTGTCAGACATGAAACATGTTCTAAAGGCTCTAATCTTCTCCTGCTCACTCCTTTCCAAAAAAAAAGCCAAACATTTTACATGTCTAATCCTGTCTGAACATGTTGAAAAGAGATAAAGTGACTTTCTTGCAGTTTCCTGATTTGGCAGTTTCTATGTCTAGCAACCATCTAGGTAACTTTAATGAAAGAAAATCTATGAAGGCAACTAAGTT
Source organism: Lemur catta (assembly GCF_020740605.2). NCBI lineage: Eukaryota > Metazoa > Chordata > Mammalia > Primates > Lemuridae > Lemur > Lemur catta. Next base: position 23,312,639 of record NC_059155.1, read on the forward strand.
ATTTTACATCTGAAATAACACCATGTTTGGAAAAATATATATTGTTATCAGATTATTTTGTTCTAATGGATTTTCTTGGAGAGAGATTCCGAAGGCCAAACCTGGAGAGTAGGCAGTGGGGTGTTATTTTCAAGTGTCAAGGAATTCCAACTGCTTATTTGGGGAAGGAGGCTAATAAAGGGGATAAGGGCTCAAGATTTCATGGTGGAAAAGAGGTGATAGACATATCTCTTGAGTAATGGGAAAGAGGAAGACCAATTTTCTGTAGTATAAGAAATCTAGGAGTTTCACTAGGTTGCAACCGGTAAAGGATGCCTTAACAAAATGCTTAGTATCAACTCTCAGAGATATATTAATGTATTTTTCTCAGTTTTCTGTTCTATAATACCTTCTATGATGCCCAAGCCATCAGCAAGGATTTGTTAAACTTTAGTAATATATACTTATATATCCTTTACCAAGAATCAGAAACTGTTCTCAGTGCTTCACATAATTAACTTATTTAATTCTTACCACACTCTTGATTAGTCTTGTTAAATGTTTATCAATTTTGTTGATCCCTTTAAAAAATAAACATTTGGTAGTTTTGATTTTTCTCTATTCCATTTATTTCTGCTATAGTCTTTACTATTTATTTCATTTTGCTTGTTTTAAGTTTAGTTCGTTCTTGTTTTTTAGGTCCTCAAGTTGTAAAGTTAGGTTATTGAGATCTTACTTCATTTTTAATATAGGTATTTATAGCTATAAATTTCTTTCTAAGCATTACTTTCACTCTATCCCATAAGTTTGTTATGCTGTGCTTCCATTTTCATTCATTTCAAAGTATTTCCCAATTTCCCTTGGGATTTTTTTCTTTAAACCACTGGTTATTTAGTAGTATGTTTTTTTTAATTTCTACATATTTGTGAATTTGCCAAATGTCTTTCTGTTGTTATAATAATTTCTAATTTCATTATTGTCAAAGAAGATACTTCATATAATTTCAATATTTTGAAATGTATTAAGACTTGTTTTATGGCCTAACATATGGTCTATATTCAAGAATGTCCTATGTGTACCCGACAAGAATATGTATTCTGTTCTTTATGGGTGAAGTGGTCTACAGATATCTCTTAGGTCTAGTTGGTTGATAATGTTGTTCAAGTATTTTATTTACTTTTTGATCTTCTGCCTCATTGTGTTATCCATTATTGAAGGTGGTGTATTGAAGTCCCAAACTATTATTTTGTCACCTGTCTATTTCTTCCTTCAATTGTCTGTTTTGGTTTTATGTATTTGGCAGCTTTGTTGTTATGCGCACATATGTTCATAATTGTTCTATCTTCTTGATGAATTGACACTTTTAATGTTATAAAATATCCTCCTTTGTCTCTATTAACAATTTTTTCTTAAAGTCAATTTTTTTCTATATTAGTATACCCACTCCAGCTCTCTTCTATCACTGTTTGCATGGTATATATTTTTCCAAACCTTTACCTTCAATCTCTTTGTATTTTTTAATCTAAATATATGTATCATAGACAGCATATAGTTGAATAATGTTTTCCTAAAGCCATTCTACCAGTGTCTACCTTTTATCTGGAGCACTTAATCCATGTACATGTAACATAATTACTGATGAAGTACAATTTATGTCTGCCATTTTGCTATTTTTCTTTTTTTTTGGTAAAAGGTTTTAAAAAGTAAAAGGTTTTATGTGAATTTTTATTTTTATTTTATTTTATTTATTTCAGCTTATTATGGGGGTACAAAAGTTTAGGTTGTGTATATTTCCCATGCCCCCTCCACCCCCCAGAGTCAGAGCTTCAAGCGTGTCCATTCCCCAGACAGTGCGCATCGCACTCATTATGTAGGTATACACCCATCCCCTGCCCTCATCCCCCATATCTGCCTGACACCCAATTGATGTTATTCCCAAATGTGCACTTAGGTGATAATCAGGGAAACCAATTTGCTGGTGAGTACATGTGGTGCTTATTTTTCCATTCTTGGGATACTTCACTTAGTAGAATGGGTTCCAATTGTTTCCAGGAGAACATAAGAGATTCTATATCACTGTTATTTCTTATAGCTGAGTAATACTCCATGGTATACATATACCACATTTTATTAATCCACTCATGTATTGATGGGCATTTGGGTTGTTTCCACATGTTTGCAATTGTGAATTGTGCTGCTATAAACATTCAGGTGCAGATGTCTTTGTTATAGAATGTCTTTTGTTCTTTTGGGTAGATGCCCAATAATGGGATTGCTGGATCAAATGGTAGGTATACTTGTATCTGTTTAAGGTATCTCCATATTGCTTTCCATAGGAATTGCACTAGTTTACAGTCCCACCAGCAGTGTATGAGTGTTCCTGTCTCTCCGCATCCATGTCAACATGTATTGTTTTGGGACTTTTTGATAAAGGCCATTCTCACTGGAGTTAAGTGATATCATTGTGCTATTGGTTTTAAATGTCTTATGTCCTATTTGGTTTATTTTTTCCTTAATTACTTTCTTCTTTTGTGTTAAATAGATATTTATTTTCTAGTATACCATTTTAATTCCCTGTTGTTTCTTCAATTATACATTTTTTAGTTACTTTCTTAGTGGTTGCCCTAGGGATTACAATTAGCATCTTTACAATAACAAGTTAGTTCATATTATAATAATATAAACTTAATATCACTTATATACAAAAAATCTTTCCTTCTATCCTTTGTGCTGTTTTTGTCACACAAATTACATCTTTATATATTTTGTGTCCATCAACACAGATTTATAATTATTGCTTTAGGTAGTTGTGTTTTTTTTTTTTTTGAGACAGAGTCTCATTCTGTAGTTGTGTTTTAAATTAGATAGCTAAAAACTGAAATGCCATGGAATAGGCTAAATACCTCCAGCCCACCAAATAAAGTAATCTTAAAATGCTCATGATAGTAACATATCCCTAAATGATTCTTGAATTAAATCTCCTAGCTCAATACCTACCTAGAAAGAGTAGTAGGAAGAGTGCATTAACAAGGATATGTTTCAGTGATCACCTCTTAAATATTTCTGCCTATAGATACAAGGAATTATACAGGGCTAATGTTTATAATAGCAAACAATTGACAATTTCATCCCAGATGGTCTCAATTAACAAGAATAGTCTGGACAATCATTTGCCTGTATTCCTACCATTTGAAAGCCATGAGTAAGTGATAACGTCACATGTTTCAGAGGAAAGATCTACACCTCAGGAAAACTTTCTCATGAACACATATAATAAAGAATTTAACTTGAACTATGAAATTATTATCCTCTTATTTGAAATACAAAAAGAACTTAGGTTAAAGTATTTTCTAATTGATTTTTTCCTTGCTTGGAAAGGTTAGACACTGTTTGGATTATAACTAATTTAATTAATGAACCTATTGTTTTTCAGTGTACTTATTTTGAAGGGTGACATAGAACTGAGAATGGTGACAAGTTAAGAAAATAGGGTCACTTGGTTTTAATCAACAGCATGGATACTCTATAAGTAAACTATCCACAGTTGACTGTACTTGAAATGTCCTTATAAAAAGCCACTATTCTGAACAGCTCTTGATTTTTTCTTTAAACAAGAAACAATTCAAGAAGGGTCTTGTGGAGATTAGAAGAGAAATGTGTGTTGACAGATGGGCGAGCCTTCCAGTGCTCTGCTGCCAGGTAAAATGAGTCCACTGGAGTTGTGATCCATTTCTTCCACAGCTGTGAGGCGGCTGGAGGCACATTTCACTACTTGTTAGTGCAGATCTAGTCCATTTTGAAACCATCACAGGAAATAACAATTTGACATTTAATAATTCATTCATTGCTAAAGCCAATATTTTGGAATGGTATGTGAGGCATCCCATATTCAATAGCAAGAATTTGAGCTATTGCTGGCAATATCATATCTTACTGGTTTTTGAGGCTAGGAATTTAATAGTAGAAAAAAGATGGCTCTTTATATGCACATAACAACTTATGGAAAATTTTGTTCTTTTAGTTCTGCACAAAAGTAAACCCTTTCTTTTAAAAATTAATAATGTGTAAGTGCAAACATTGAGTTGATAGAATATTCCTTTCCTAATAGAGCATACTGGTAGAAAGAGTTAAACTTATTTATGTGATGAAGGTGGGAAAGAGGACAAAAAATAAAAATATTCCTTGCACCAAGTACTTTATATATGTTATCTCGCTTAATTCTCAAAAGATATCTGTGATATTGGCATTACCTCTACCATTACCTATTGGTATTACCTCTACCTGTTACCTTCTACAATAAAAGAAAGTAAGATTATAAAAACACTAATTTAGTTGCAAAAGACCACACACCTATTAAGAGAGTTAACTGTATTTAAAAGCAGATCTGTCCAACTCCAAAACCTGTATACCTTCTATTATGCCATGCTATTCCCCAATCATTGAAGGCTTTTATAATTCAAGGTTAAAGGTCATTGGAAAAGTTTCAATCGTTAAAAAAGGAGAAAGGAAAAAAAAGAAGAATATCATTTGAAAATGCTGAAAATCTACCCATATTAATATATCATTTTCTTTTGTGGTGTATCCCAGTAAAAAGAAAAAAGAAACCTGAAGTATGCCCTCTGTGAGACAGAATTCTCCAAAGTTTATTCCACAGAACATTAATACTGACATATTTTTAAGGGTTGTTATCTGACAAAAGGGTTAAATTAGTTTAGCAAGATGCTGGATTAAACAAAGTTAAACAGATTTTTTCACTGGTGAACTTTTCCAAGCTTTTAATAAGTTAATATGCATGGCAAAGGTTCAAGATGCACTATGGAAATGCAGGTATCTAAAAGTATCTTTTTCACAGGAACCTGCTTTACCTAAATTTTAATTTGGTTTAAGAAATCCCCTTCTGTGCTGTTTCATTGACTGACACCCAGTGTCAAGGAAGAGAAGCAGGTTTGCTAAGGAAAGAGGAGCAAGTGCTTAAGACCCTGGGAATCAGTGAGATGTCTCCAAAAATGGAAACATTCAGGGAGTCTAGAGTCCCCCCTAACAAAACACTTTATAATTTTGCTTATGGTTGACTGAACTTGAAGAAATACCAAAAATAGTGGCACATTTGAGGCCTGATCACCCAATACACAGTTTTATTTTTCTATACTAATATGTGATGACTAGCTGCAAATCAAGGTAATAAATTTGTTTCTGTTGCTCTGTGTGACCAGTGACATTTCAATAGTGATTTTCCCCATTGGTTCAGGATGTAACAACAGCACTTAATCACCAAATACAGATGGCCAAACCACAGAGAGCTGATGGCATTATGCAACCATGGACCAAACTGAATGACTACAGTTGCCATTCACGCACCAGTGTCAGCTTTATGTGTAATTGCAGTAGATGGTTACACAAGTGTCATGACTTGTGCCATCCTGTCCCTAAATATCTTCTCCTTCTCCCTAAGAAATCATAGTGCCTGGAATTCTTCCACTAAAGATATATTCTTTGGGTTAAATATCACTCTCTCTAGACATCCATTTGGAAATGCAAAATACCTCCAGAAGAGTAACATATAAATTCCCTTACCACAATTTATCAGACCTTTTCTTCTGTCATAACAGGAATGAGGTCTCACACGTGGGAGTGGGATAATAGCTTTCTACAGGACGCCAAAGAAAAACTTTAACTTCTTCCCAACTTGACTATCAGCATCAAGGCAACAACAACAAAAAAACAAAACAACAAAACAAAACAAACGAAAACTGCTGCCTCACTGAGATCCTTCTTTTTCCCTTTCATTAATAGCTGGCAACCTTGATAGCTATGGATAGAAAATTAGACCAGGAGACTTGATACTCCAGTATCACGGGTAATGTAGAAGGAGGCACAAATCACAGTGTTGATGAAAGCTCTGCCCTGTCATTTAGAAACACCTCTCAAACACATATTTGGAGAGAGAATTAAGACCCATGGGACAACTAAGGGCTAAAATATGTGACACTAACTGTACAAGTAAAATGATTTCCATTGAAGAAGAAATGAGTGTGGACTGGAACAATCAGGGAAGTTTCCTGGAAAAGGGAGGACTCCAGCTCACTTTTTAGGTTCCCAAACCCAGAATGTGATATAGGAGTGGTAGTTGTTTCTACAGGACCAAACAGAGTTAGCAAATTGGTTTCATCTCTTATGCTAGTTCCAAACAATATACAGTGGCACCTAGAGCACCATGTTGAGAAGGTTACTAAAACTGCTTCCAGGCTTGGCATAAAAAAGTGTCATGATCAATTCATTGATATATTGGCATGGGTTACAACCATCTTATCTGAGTGTGGAAGCAAGAGCTCTCCAAAGGCAATTTTAAGCTAATACTGATAAGATTAAACATCTGAACCCCATCTGGGCTAAGAGAAATCAATAGAATATATTCTTTTTATCACCAGGAAATTCTTTTCCCTACATTTGCAGGATTTTAAGTGGGGAATCTCCTTAACCATGTGTCAGCATTACCTCTTTTGACAGATAGGCCGGAGGAGCCACCTTGTAACATGGAAAATTTTAATTTTCAGTTTAGTTGAGTTCAAGCCATTTAACGGTTTAAAAAATAATTAACATGAGCTCAGTTTGAAAAATTATGTATGCAGTGAGAATGTTAAAACACAGCCTGCCTAAATGTCTGAGAACTAAAAGAATCTATCTTTATTTGGTGCCAATTTCTGGCTCTACACCAGATGGGCCCACTAATGGCTGTGGTCCTGTGAGTTTTAAGAAGAGTTGGAAGAATGGAAAAGTTCCATCTTAATGCTTCTCCTCACTACCCTCAGCATGGCCCTTCTCATAATTACATCTCTTCAAAAATCATAGGACTCTACATTCTTTTTAGTATATCCTTGGTTTTTATGAATCTAAGATTATATTTAAACATATTGTGTTTGGTGAGCTTTGCTTTTATCTCCAACAAATTGTTATGTTTCCCTTTAAGAGAACACTTTGCATTCTGTTGTCATAGCAACACAATGTGCTAGTAGGCTGAAAAACTGACATTTCCCCCTGAAGTTTATTATTCATGATGAAGATACCATTTTCCCCATCACCTCCATCAGCACTAAGGGGTCTCTCCATTTAAATGTAAATTGACCATAAAAAGATAAAAGGCTCTACTTATACTAGTCATGAAATGTATCTGTCTTTGCCATTTTTTCTTTCTTCTGTGCTTCTGATTCAATACTTCCATAAAGGAGATGATCTTTAAAAGTTGAAGGGCCATTTGCCATTCCACCAAAATCCAAGACCTTTCTGTGTGCACATTATGCCAAAAGAGAGGGAAAATTGTTCTCATCAACAGAGGGAATAAACTTGACTAACATTTATAAACATAAATTTACACTTTTCAAAGTATTTGCACAAACATCTCAACCAGCTGTCTCTTCTGGACTCTAGACAGGCTCTAAATGCAATGCCTTCTTTACAATCTTCAAAACAAAAGCATACACAACCAGCCTGCTTCCCATTTAAAAATAAGACATTCACACTTCCTTTAGGAGGAATTCATGAAAAGGTGGTTTCTACGCAGATAGGCCTCTGTGAGACCACACAGAAGGTCTGCTTCCCACAAACTTCATCTAACCACTCTTTCCTCAGACAACTTGTTCAGCACATTTTCTTCTTTCCCGAATATAGCATCCAAGGAAGGTAAGAGCTTCAGCCCATTCAACATTTATAGGATGTGAAACCATGGAAGAAAATATATCAGTGAACTCCTCTTTGTTCACTTATATTTTTAGATTTTTTTTAAATAAACAAAGAATAATCCTTTTACTTTTCAGCATTTGTGGAATCAAGGGATAAGGCTGAGAATTTGATCTGAACATAAATGTATATTTACTGAAAGACTAAATAATTATATAAACTTGAAGAATTCTTTTTTGAAGGATTTGGGAAAATTTTCTAAAGCTAACTCCAACTCTAAGCAATCAGAATTTTGAAATACTTTCACATCAGTAGAGCAATCTTACATTAAGTCAGAAGGCTGTGGATAGGGAAAAGATATCTCTTTAATTTCTCCTAATTCTGTTAAAGATTTTTCTAAATTCATGGTGCACTTCCCTGCCTTAATAAGTGAAATCTTTAAAAAAAAGATGATTTTTTTCTTTCTTTGTTATTGTTGTTGTTGTTAATACTCTTGTGAGACCTCAAAGTTTATACTGGGAGCACCAATGACTACTCTATAGTGGTAAAGAGTATGGCAATATAGTTAGATCCTCAAGCAATAAAATCAGATACACCTTGGTTTGAGTCCTTGCTATGCCATTTACTAGGTATATAATCATGGGAAGGTCACCTTACCCTTTCTGGGCTTTAGTTTCCTCACCAGTAAAATATATCTTATAACAGTCTCTTTCACTTATCTGTGTAAAGATTAATGAAATAATGTAAGTACTTAGCCCAACATCTAGCATACACTAAGTGTTTGCTAAATGTTAGCTAATTTTTATTAATATAGCAACAGGAGCTAAGCATGGATAGCCCCTAGAAAGTTGTCATTTTAACTAAGTCTTTGATATTAATTTATTTATTGATATTTGCCTTATATTTGATTATTTATTTATTGATATTGATTTGATTTCATCAGAAAGGAGAGATATAAGGGCCATTACAGGGCAACCAAATCATCAAATCTGCTAGTGAATGATTCTCACCATACTCACAAGAGCTTCATAAAATCAAAACCAGAAGAATACTCAAATACTCATTAGAAACTGTTACAGATATACGCAGTAATCTTGGTCTTAAAAATCACCAATAAAGAATTCTATATTCAAACAGCTTTTTCTTGGATCTAATTGGAAACCCTCTGGCTAATATTTAAAATAAATTCATCTTTTTTCCTCTTTGATGATGAAGAACCATTAATCTCCATGACTGTTTGAATAACTGTTAATAGAGCCAGAATTTAATCACAGAATTGTGGGCATCAGATCTGGAAACAGTGTTAGAGATTTGCTAGTCCAAAAAAACTCATTTTAAAGATTACCAAAACATGAGGCTGTCATGAGAATTAACATGCCCAAAGTCATGAAGATAACGAATGGAAGATGGCCTGGAACCCTAGCCTTCTGGCTCCTAATCCATTGCTTCTGCCATTAAATCATTCTGTGAAGCACTGGTTCTGTGATAAACATTGCTAGTTGTTTTAAGTTTTGGTTCTCCTGACAAGGAAGCCTTAGACAAGAACTTGGATATAGATAACTTATTGGAAAGAGATCCGAAGGAGCCCAAGTGGAGAAACGAGGAAGGCAGAAAAGTCAATAAAGGGTGTGCTATTGAAGTAGTTATCCCATGAACAACTGAAATGCAATCCTGCTAGAGACCTTGAGAGAAACCATTTAGAAATCACTTCAGAATTTTCCCTCTAGAGGATTGTGTGGTTGGGGCATGTATCCACTGACCTAGTCCCCATTTGTTGAGGGTTAGCCTCAAGCACTTTAACTCTATCACCTTCCCAGGCTACAATTTTGTGTGGGTTGAGCAGTCTTCTAATGCTTTGGAGATAGTTCTAAGATAAAAAAGCAGAGAGATACTACAGAGTGCTTCAGATTTGATGAACTTTCCACTATAGCTGTATTAAAATCAGGTGGGCTGAGGGGATGTCACGTCTACTATACTACTGTTCATCAATATCTAGTTATCTTCCCCTTCTGACGATATAAGGAGAAGTCAGCATTTCTCAGCTATTATATGGGAGGGTAGAGCCATAAGAAAATAAAATGTAAGCAGTGATGCCCTGTCACTTCTGGTCTGAGGCAATTAAAAAGTCATATGCAATTATCCAGTAGCTCTCCTACCCTGCCATAGCTATCGTGAAGGGGGCCTTGAAGTGGTCAGTCCAAAGACCAAAGCACTCTGGATTGCAGAGTCATCATATGGGGGATAATTATCTTTAGGAGTCATCTGGTACCTACAGTGGACTCCATCTAAATAAGAAGTAGACTTTTGTTGTGCTAAGCAACTGGTATTTGGAATGTCGCTTTTGCTACTGCAATATACTTAGCCTATCCTAATTAACATAAGCTCTGCCCTCTGCAAGTCATATATCTTAAGATATTTCTGAAGTTGTAAGGATGTGCCATAGTAAAACAACCCATGCTACCTTAACTATTACTTCTTTATGATCACTATTATTTTTGTCCAGAGGCTGGTCAAGATTAGAACTAAAATCTGTGACCAGAGTAAAAAGCAAAGATTATGTGAAGAATTAATTCATATTCTGGACCTCATTATCACCATACTCTAACCATTAAGACAACAAAAATAAATAAATGGGACCTGATTAAATTAAAAAGCTTCTGCACAGCCAAAGAAACAGTCATGAGAGCAAACAGACAACCTACAGAATGGGAAAAAAATTTTACATGCTACATATCCAATAAAGGACTGATAACTAGAATCTATTTAGAACCCAGGAAAATCAGCAAGAAAAAATAAAACAACCCTATCAAAAAATGGGAAAAGGATATGAACAGAAACTTTTCAAAAGAAGGTAGACTAATGGCCAACAAGCATAGGAAAAAATGCTCAACATCTCTAATCATCAGGGAAATGCAAATCAAAACCACAATGAGATAGCTCTTAACTCCAGTGAGAATGGCCTTTATCAAAAAGTCCCAAAACAATACATGCTGGCATGGATGCAGAGAGACAGGAACACTCATACACTACTGATGGGACTGGACTGCAAACTAGTGCAACCCCTGTGGAAAGCAATATGGAGATACCTTAAACAGATACAAGTAGACCTACCATTTGATCCAGCAATCCCATTATTGGGCATCTACCCAAAAGAACAAAAGACATTCTATAACAAAGACATCTGCACCCGAATGTTTATAGCAGCACAATTCACAATCGCAAACATGTGGAAACAACCCAAATGCCCATCAATACATGAGTGGATTAGTAAAATGTGGTATATGTATATCATGGAGTATTACTCAGCTATAAGAAATAACGGTGATATAGAATCTCTTTTGTTCTCCTGGAAACAGTTGGAACCCATTCTACTAAGTGAAGTATCCCAAGAATGGAAAAACAAGCACCACATGTACTCACCATCAAATTGGTTTCCCTGATCATCACCTAAGTGCACATTTGGGAATAACAGCAATTGGGTGTCGGGCAGATGTGGGGGGGGATGGGTGTATACATACATAATGAGTGCGATGTGCACTGTCTGGGGAATAGACATGCTTGAAGGTCTGACTCGGGGTGGGGGAATGGGCAATATACATAACCTAAACTTTTTTACCCACATAATATGCTGAAATAAAAAAAAAGATAACAAGCCTCAGTCAACCTATGGATTACCTGATAAAACTGCTCTCCTGTGATTGTAATACTTATATCCATGCCAGAACTTCAATGGAAGAATTTTAAAAATTGTTCTAATACTGGTTCATTTCTCTATCCATCAAAATTTCCTGTTTTTTAGACATTATTATAGGCTACGCCTTTTTGAAACTACTTTTCTGATGAGAACACTTAGCACATCTTTGTCAGCCAGGATTCAAGTTGTTCAGAGACACTGTTAGTCAAGTTATTACCCCACGGATTTTCTTTTACATCATTCTCCTTTATCCTTCTATTGAGGGAAAACATACTTCCATGGACTGAGTGCCAAGTCTTTAAGACTTTCTGGAGACATATCCACAGCAGAAAGTCCCAACCCTCAAACTTCTGGTCCTAGATTCATCTTTCTGTAACACCTGTTGTATATACCCATGAACTGTACCAACTCAAGTGTGCTGGTTTCTGTTTTTATCATAGTATATAACTCTAACCAAAGCCATGACTCTACTTTTTCTTCACAGCCCAAGCTTTGTTTACCTGTTTCTATTCTTTCTGACCTGTTTTTGACTATTCTACTTCTACTCAGCACTGACAGCAATGCAGCAAATATACTCTACTAACGAGACAGAAATAGGACACCTATTGAGCATTTTACTTCCATTAAGACATCTGGAGGCTTCCCAGGTAGCTGGATATTACACCCTGTCCTAGTAGTTTGGGTGAAGAAATTCCAATATACATTTGCAAATGTCGTGCAAAAGCATTCCAGAGACCCATACTGGAAGATGAATATCTTAGGATGCATTTCTTTCTCTCCTATTTACTTTCAAAAGTAAAATAGCCCATTTATTACAGTCCTTTAGCTACATGAGCATGACTAGTCCCATTGGGTAAAGTAAAGGAACAATGTTCAATTCTCAGACTTCTTTCAAAATGATTCAGTACATTTGAGCCTAGTGGTGGTGTTTAGGTCATATTCTTCCTTATGCTATAATTATGTTAACTTTAATTAGTTTCTCCCCCACCTCATCCCTACCCACAATGTTTCCTACAATTACTGTGCTTTGAGTTTCCATTTATCCTCTAAAAATCTGAGTCATCTCATAAAGGAACTACTAACTTGGTTGTTAAAATAACAATGAAAGACACTGTATAATAAGATGGCAAGGGTCAGGGAGAGGAAGGAGGAATAATTATGAAATCATTTTTATTTAATTATAATGCCTTAATTTCTTACTTATTCAATAAATATATTTTACGTGTGACATGCAGTTCTAGGCATAGTCAGTGATATGGAGTTATGAAAAATATATTTCATAGCTCTCTAGAAAAAAGACAATCCAGTATGGGATAAGATATATAGTTATAGATAGATATAGATGCAAGCATGTAGATAGATAAATAGACAGACAGATATTGAAGCAACAGGAAAGAGCTCTGTGAGACATTTCCAAATTTCCATTCAAGCTATGACTTGAAGTATAAATAGTATTTCATTAAGTCTAGACAGGATGGTGGTGAAGTATTTGAGGCAAAGGGAATAAGCAGCATGAACAAAAGTAGAAAGGTGGCAAAATGAAAGTAAATACTTCAGGTTGGCTGGGGCGTATGACCTACGAAGGGGAGCAGTGCTTGATGAAACTAGAGAGGCAGACTCAGAGCCAGATCACAGAGGGCATTCAATGACAGACTGAGGAATTTTGACTTACTTCAGTAGGTTATGGGATGCCACTGCTGGTTTTTGAACTGGAAAGTTGTATGATGAGACTGTGCTTCAGGAAGATTAACCTGGCAGCAGTGTGTATAATGAATTAGTGGCGAGTAAGAATGTGGGGTGAGGGAATTATTATATACTAAAGTACAGGCATATCACACACAGAGATACAGATCTTTAGCCTACACATATTTAATTATATATACTCAATAGAAAAGGTAAAATAACATTTTTTAAAACATTGTGACTTTTTTGGTCTGTCATTGCATTCAAAAACCTTACACACTGGAGTGAGCATGAGATGGGAGCATAAATATGCTATTTCCACAGCTGGTCTCTTAGTTCCTGTGGGACTTTCATATTGTGAGCATCTCACCATGCTGAGTGTGATTCTATAATTAAAATATGTACATTTTCTTTCAGAATAATATTGCTCCTAAACTCAAGTCAACTATTTTATCTAGTGCTCAAAAGAGAAGTTATCCATTCCAATACTAGAGCAACTACTGGCGGCACTCAATCATTTGCAACATGATATCAGTTTCCAAAGTCATGCTTTCCTAAGAGTTTTATACTGACATTTAGAATCTAAACTCCAAAGTCATGATTCCAGTGTGTTGTGATAGCCGAAGTGAAATATAATGGGTCCTTGAATGAGCCTGGTAATAGAAAGGAAAAGACCGAAATAAATTCTGTATCAGAAGCACTATAAAGCTATCCATGTAACAAAAACATTTGTACCCCTTAATATTTTGAAATAAAAAATAAAAATAAAAAGAAGTATAATCTACAGTAGTTGTTTGGCTGATTGATAACTCCTACATTTGATGTCTGGGCAACAGGACTAATGTAAAAATACGGAATTTTGGAGAAACAGAAGATTGGGTCAGCAGGTGGTAGAGGAGAGATAATGAGATGAATCGTGGACAAATTGAGTTTGAGGAGCTAATGAGCCATCTAGATTTCTAACAGAAAGTTAGGAGTATAAACCTGGGCCTAGGTCAGCGGTTTCCAAACTTTGTTGAACACAGGAATCACCTGAGATATTTTAAAAATAAGGATGCCTGGTTCTTATCCCCAGACATTATTGAATTATTATTGTGTACATTATTGGCATTGGGAGTTTTATAAGCTCTCTAAGTGTTTCTAATATGTAGCAACTTTTGGGAACTACTTATATAGGCAGAGAAAAATTTATGATTAATACACAGAGAGATGATTGAAGCTATGAGAGTATTGGCAATTACTTGGCAGATATAATAAGATAATAATAGAAGGCAGAGCCTTCGAGGACTCCTGTCCACTTATTGGCTATGAGAAAGTAGTACATAATGAACAACTGGGGTTAAGAATGCAGCCTCTGGCCACAGACAGAATAAACCCATAAAAGTAATATCTAGGACCATGTATCATAAATAATAATAATAATAATAACTTCTATGTGTCAAAATCTACATTTATTACTTAATATCATTATCATTATTACCATCATAAGCAGCAGCATTATCAGCAGCAGCAGCAGCAATATCCAACAACATTGAATGATTACTATGCTCCATGCACTGTTCTGGGCAACTTATACACATAAAAATGAAGTTTAGAGAGATTAAGTAACTTGTCCAAGGTCACTTCTTCGTAGAACCAAGCTTGAGTCCAGAAATATCTGACTACAGAGTCTGAAATATGTATTCATTCTACGTTCCTAACAGTTCAGGTAATTGCATTTAGTAATAACAGAAAACAAGTTAGAATTAACTTTCCAATGCATCTTCATATTCTTCTTTTCCTTGATTCATTCAGAGAGGGCATTATTGGCCTAATTTTACAGAAGAGAAAACTGACACAGAGAGAGGTTACATAACTTCCTTAAGGTCACACAATTTTATTGGTGGAACCTGAATTAGGTTAGCACAGATTCATAGATTTTATAGACTTTCATGATCCACAGTCTATCCCTGACTGGATCAGATGCCCATCTCCTCTACTCCCAAGGCACTCTGTGTTTTTCTTTATCAGATCTTACCAAACAGCATTGTAATTGATGTATTAACTGTCTCTCTCATTAGACTGTGAGCTTAGTGAAGGCAAGAATCTTGCCTCTCTTATTTGCTCTTGTGTACAAAGCCTTTGAACTGTACTTAATGTCTAGTAGGCACTCAATAAAAATTGGTTAGAGTAAACTGAATTTATTTAACACCTTCTAGGTGACCTATAGGGAATAGATAGATGAAGCCAACACTCCTTGTCTTCTGTCTAGACTGACTGAGAATTAATTACTATATGCATCATAATAGTCATCAAAAAAGTTGCAAGAGAAAAGGATAGGGCTGCTATGTACAGCCACAGTATTTTGTAGACTCTGCCTCATGAAACTGAGAAGTTTCCTCTCTTTCAAGGCTCAGGCTAGTGTAACTAGGTAGCAAAATGGATAAAACAACTATAAAACATTTATGAAAGAAATTAAGGAAGACAAAAATAAATAGAAATACAACCCATGCTCATAGATTGGAAGATTTAATATTGTTAAAATGTCCACACTACTCAAAGTAATGTAGAGATTCAATGCAATCCCTATCAAAATCCCATTGTCTTTTTTTACATAAATAGAAAAAAAATTCTAAAATTCATATGAGACTACAAAGGACCATGAATAGTCAAAGCAATCTTGGGAAAGTAGAACAAACCTGAAGGTACCATACTTCCTGATTTCAAAATATATTACAAGGCTACAGTAATTAAAACAGTAAGGTACTGGCATAAAGACAGACATATAGAGAGCCCAGAAATAAGTCCATGCATATAGTCAACTGATCATTGACAAGAGTGCCAAGAACATAATGAGGAATGGATACTTTCTTCAACAAATGATGTTTAGAAAACTAGATATCATCCAAATATAAAAGATTGAAATTGGACCCTTATCTTACACCATCCACAAAATTAACACAAAATGGATAAAATACTTAGATGTAAGACCTGAAACTGTAAAACATCTAGAAGAAAACATAGGAGAGGAGAAATTCTTCTTGACACTGGCTTTGGCAATGAGTTCATAGATATAACACCAAAAGTACAGGTAACAAAAGCAAAAATAGACAAGTGGGATTACATCACACCAAAAAGTTTCTGCACTGCAAAGAAAACAATCAAGAGAGTGAAAAGGCAACCTACAGAATGGGAAAAAAACATTTGTAAACCATATATAAGATTAGGGATTAATTTCTAAAATATATAAGTAACTCCTGCAACTCAATAACAAAAACAAACAAAAACTAACAATTTGATTAAAAAAATGGGCAAAGGACTCAAATACATATTTTTTCAAAGAAGATATACAAATAGCCACAGGTACATGTAAAGATATTCAAGTCAATTAATCATCAGGGAAATGCAAATCAAAACCACAATGAGATATCACCTCACACCAGGTAGGATGGCTATTATCAATAAAACAAAAGACAAGTGTTGATGAGAATATGGAGAAATTGGAACTCTTATACACTGTTGGTGGGAATGCAAAATGGCACAGTGGCTCTGGAAAACAGTATAGAGGTTCTAAAAAAATTGAAAATAGAACTACCATATGATCCAACAGGCCCACTTCTGAGTATTTATCCAAAAGAACTAAAATTAGAATCTCAAAGAGATATTAGCACTCCGATGTTCATTGCAGCACTATTCACAGCAGCCAAGATGTGGAAACAATCTAAAAGTTTGTTTAGACTTTAGACTGAATAGATAAGGAAAATGTGATATATACGTATAATGAAAGATTATTCAGCCTGAAAAAGAAAGAAATTCTACAATATGTGACAACATGGATAACCTTTGAGGACATTTTGCTAAGTGAAATAGAGAAGGACAAATACTTCATGATTCCACTTACATTAGGCATCTGAAATAGTCAAAATCATAGTAGAGAGCAGAACAGTGGTTGCCAAGGGCAATGGGGAGGGGGCATTGGGGAGCTGCTAATCAACATGTATAAATTTCCTGTAATGTACTAAGGGTCACTTCTAGAGATCTACTGTACAACATTGTGCCTATAGTTAAGTATTGAATTGTACACTATAAAATCTGTAAAAAGTATAAGTCTGATGTTAAGTGTTATTACTATAATGAAATAAAAATTTAAATTTAAAAAACAACAAAAGAAAGTGGAGGGATAATGACACCAAAGTTAAGGATTGGCTTTCCAAGTGGGAACTTGATTTCATTCTCCATTAGCTATTTTTTCTGAGAGCACAGAGGGAGAGGACTATGGTGTCAAATGGGCTAATTGTGAATTGAGCCTAAAACAGAGCCTGGACAGTTTATATTATATTTATGGATTTGACTAAATCCCTGATGTTATCTAGTTTTTATTAATTTGCTTCTTCTCAAAGCACAAGGAACATTTATAAGAAAGTGAGATAACCAAGGTTCTATTCAGTTTGACTGTGTTTTTTTATTGTACAGGAGATTCAAAGCATAGATAACATGGACCCTGCCTTTGAGGAGATTCCAACCAAAATAGAGAAATTGGTTTTGACACAAAGCCAACTAAATTAGCCATTTAAGAATGATATGGGCCGGGCACGGTGGCTCACGCCTGTAATCCTAGCACTCTGGGAGGCCGAGGTGGGTGGATAGCTCGAGGTCAGGAGTTCAAGACCAGCCTGAGCAAGAGCGAGACCCCGTCTCTACTAAAAATAGAATGAAATTATCTGGCCAACTAAAACCATATATATAAAAAATTAGCCGGGCATGGTGGCACATGCCTGTAGTCCCAGCTACTCAGGAGACTAAGGCAGGAGGATCGCTTAAGCCCAGGAGTTTGAGGTTGCTGTGAGCTAGCCTGACGCCATGGCACTCACTCTAGCCCGGGCAACAGAGCGAGACTCTGTCAAAAAAAAAAAAAAGAATGATATGAAAGATATTACAGAAACTGTACACCTTAATGTACTAGGGGAAAGTCAAGTATCAGAAAGATCAGAGAGGGTACTAGAAGAAAACCCTTTACATGGGCAGAATAACAAGGCAACTAAGTGGGTTGAGCTAGGAACAAGATGTGTAGCTCACCCAAACCAAGGAATGCAGAACCACCCATCCTGAATCCTATTGCTATCTGCTTTTAAGGCTACTTGCAGGAGGAAATGAGAAAGAGCTAACAAGTTTTAGCCTCAGTAGAAAATTAGCAAAATTAATCAATCTATAGGCCCAGGCATTGTCACTTGTGGGTTTGTGAAACAACATAATTTCAGGAAGAGTTCAAGTTCTGTGACTTGCTTTGCTAGCTCAGAGAAATTTCTCTGAATTCCTAATCCTATACTTTGTTGCCAGGACGCCCACCAGTCTGCAGTGGGCTTGGTTTATGCTAAGCAAAAGAAGAAAATGAACTGGAAATTCTGCAGGAACCATTTTTAATACTGAAATTTTACATGTCGTGATAGATTTTAAAAATAACAGGATTTTTTGCCTTCATTTTTCAGTTTTTGCAAAACAAGCCAATTCAGGAAACGAAAGAGCAGAAAGACATCCATGGAGGAACAGAAAGATTTGGAGTACAGATTTCAAAGGACCCAAAGTAGGAAATCAGGCAGATGACTCATCATTTCAAGGTTTTAATATAAAATGATAAATTGGAACAACCTTCTACATAATCTGAAGTACCCTGAAAAATGTATCTGGACCCACATATTTAGAAACAAAGGCACTTTCTTCCACCTAAAGCAAATATAAAATGACTGGCAGGCAAAATGCAAGTTGTCAGGACATCTTTAATCACCCATAAAGAGACAGTTCTTGGACTCTAAGTTTCGTTTTTTAAAAGAACCACAAACACACTCTTTTACTGTACTCTTATTTCAGAATATTAATTAAGGTGGTACAAGTGATTTTGTTACATAGATAACTTGTATAATGCTTAAGACAGGGTTTTGGTGTGCCCATCACCAGAATAGTGTTCATTTTACACAATAGGTAGGTTTTCATCAGACTCTTATCCTCCTGCCCTCTCACCTTCTTGGTTTTTCATGTCCTTTATATTGCTTTGTGACCATGTATATCCATCTGTTATCTCCCACTTATTAGTGAGAACATACGGTGTTTGTTTTTCCATTCCTCAGATACTTCACTTAGGGTACTGTTCTCCAGTTCCATCTATGTTGCTGCAAATGACATTATTTCATTCCTTTTTATGGCTGACTAGTACTCCATGGTATGTGTATATACCACATTTGCTTTATCTACTCATGAATTGAAGGGGACTTCGGCTGATTCCACATCTTTGCAATTCTGAATTGTTCTGTGATAAACATTTGAGTGTAGGTGTCTTTTTGATAAGATAACTTCATTTTCTTTGGATAGATACCCAGCAGTGAAACTGCTGGATAGAATGGTAGGTACACTTTTAGGTCTTTGAGGAATATCCATACTGTTGTCCATAGAGGTTGTACTAATTTGCAGTCCCACCAATGGTTTATAAGCATTCCTTTCTCTCTGAATCCATGCCAACATCTATTGTTTTGGGACTTTTTAATAGTGGCCATTCTGGTAAGAGTAAGGTGGTACCTCGTAGTTTTAATTTGCATTTTCCTGATGATTAGTGATGTTGAGCATTTTTTATATGTCTTTTGGCCATTTTTCTATCTTCTTTTGAAAAACTTCTGTTCCTGTCTTTTGCCCACTTTTTGATGGCATTGTTCCTTTTTTTTCTTGATGATTTGTTTAAGTTCTTTGTAGATTATAGATATCAACCCTTTGTTGGAAGCATAGTTTGTGAATATTTTCTTCCATTGTGTAGGTTGTCTATTCACTCAGTTGATTATTTCCTTTGCTGCAAGAAGCTTTTTAATTTAATTAAGTCCCACTGATTTATTTTTGTTGTTGCTATATTTGCCTTTGGAGTCTTAGTCATAATTATTTTCCCTAGGCTGATGTATAAAAGAGTTTTTCCTACATTTTTTTTCTATGGCTTCATACTTTACATTTAAGTCTTTCAACCAACTGATCTTCGACAAAGCAGACAACAACATATACTGGGGAAAGGAAGCCCTATTCAATAAATGGTGCTGGGAAAATTGGATAGCCACATGCAGAAGAATGAAACAGGATCCCTAACTCTTGCCATATATAGAACATTAAATCAAGATGGATTAAAGATTTAAATGTAAGACAGAAACAGATTCTTTTCCATTCTATATCAGCCATCCATTCCCAGTCACATGTTAGACCTACCTCATTGTCATCAGAAATTACTTCCCCTTTGAAATCACTAATTCAGACATCCTACTCTGTGACACAACTTCCTGTTCTTCCAGTTCACTTGCTCACATAGCTTGACTGAAATAGCTCTTCTATTTCATCAACACCTCCTCTTTATTTTCTCTCTGTCCCCCAGTCCCTTCCTGCTTCACTACCTTCCTATTCAGATTGCATCTAATGGTTCATTTCATCAGCATTTTACAAATATTGTTAATAATCTTTTCTTTCCCTTCTTCTTTTACACTACCAATAAAATATCAACACTGAATGAATTGTACTATTCCCATAATCTGTGACTGCAATTGAAATGTTCAGACTAGAAAATTGGACATTACTTATAAATTTATGACAATTTACCAACTTTACACTAAACATTTCAAAAATCTTATTATATTTTTCTAGTAAGTTTGCTTTCTCTGCAAGGACTAGATTTTATTTTTTGTCTTTCTTCTAACCCACCAAACTTACCTTCTACTTGCTAATATCTCTCATGTTTTTGCAGATCTAGAAAAAATAATTCTATGCTTTGTATGGAACCAGAAAAGACCTCACATAGCCAAAGCAAATTTAAGCAAAAAGAGCAAATTGGGAGGTATCACTTTACCAGAACTCAAGCTATCCTATAAGGATATAGTAACCAAAACAGCATGGTGCTAGAATAAGAACAGAGACATAGACCAATGGATTAGAACACAGATATAAAACCATCCTCATATTGCCATCTGATCTTTGACGAAGCAGACAAAAGCATACACTGGGGAAAAAGAGTCTCTATTCAATAAATGGTGCTGGGAAAATTGGATGGCCACATGTAGAAGACTACGACCCCAAAGGCAATCACAGCAACAGCAAAAATAAATAAATAGGACCTGATCAAATTAAAAAGCTTCTACACCTCCAAAGAAACAATCAAGAGAGCGAACAGACAACCTACAGAATGGGAGAAAATATTTGCATGATGTACATCCAATGAAGGGCTAATAACCAGAATCTACAAAGTACTCAAGCAAAACAAGAAAAAAATCAAACAATCCCATTAAAAAGTAGACAAAAGACATGAACATAAACTTTGCAAAAGAATAATGACAAATAGCCAATAAACATGAAAAAATGCTCAACATCTCTAATCATCAAAAAATGCAAATCAAAACCACAATGAGATATCACCTAACGCCAATGAGAATGGCTTTTATCAAAAAGTCCCAAAACAACACATGCTGGTGCAGATGCAGACAGAAGGGAACACTTATATACTGTTGGTAGGACTGCAAACTAGTACAACCTCTATGGAAAGAAATATGGATATACCTCAAAGAACCAAAAGTAGACCTACCATTTGACCCAGCAATCCTACTATTAGGCATTTCCCTAAAGGAAAAAACAGTCATTTTATAAAAAAGACACTCACACTGGAATGTTTATTGCAATACAATTCACAATGACAAGGATGTGGAATCAACCCAAGTGCCCATCAATACATGAGCCAATTAATAAAATGTGGTGTGTATATATATTACACCATGGAGTACTACTCAGCCATTAAAAAAATGGTGAACTGATACCTTTTGTAACAACCTGGGTGGAACTGGAAACCATTCTTTGAAGTCAAGTATTGCAAGAATGGAAAAAAAAACCACATATACTCACTATTAAACTGAAACTAATTGATCAACACTTCCATGCAAATGTGGAAGTAAAACTCAATGGAAATCAAGCAGGTGGGAGGGTGAGGAGGGGTTGGGTAAATTCACACCTAACAGGTACAATGCACACTATCTGGGCAATAGGCAACGTATAACATTGACCCAAACTGTACAAAAGCAAGACATGTAATCAAAACGTTTATACCCCCATAATATTCTGAAGTTAATAAAAAAGAAGTGGTAAGCCAGGCATGGTGGCGCATGCCTGTAGCCCCAGCTACTCAGGAGGCTGAGGCAGTAGGATCGCTTAAGCCCAGGATTTTGAGGTTGCTGTAAGCTGGGCCGACACCACGACACTCACTCTAGCCCGGGCAACAAAGCGATACTCTGTCCCAAAAAAAAAGTGGTACCTGAAGATATGACTATACTGCTGCAATCTCATAGTAAAACTTGAATGGATGAGGAATTGTTTCTTATGAATGAGCAAAGAATCATTCTTTTCTAGAGATGGAATTTCCTCATGATGAAGATGCTGTGAAAATTGTTGAAATAACAGCAAAGATTTAAAATATTACATAAACTTATTTGATAAACCAGCAGCAGGGATTGAGAAGATTAACTCTAATTTTGACAGAAGTTCTACTGGGTAAAATGTTATCAAACAGAATCACATGCTACAGAGAAATCTTTCATGAAAGGAAGAATTAACCCATACAGCAAACTTCTTTCCTATCCTAAGACATTGCCACAGCTACCCACCCTTCAGTAATCACCGCACTAATCAGTCAACAGCCATCAACATCGAGGCAAGACTCTCTACCAACAAAAAGATTAGGATTCACTGAAGGCTCAGATGATTGCTACCATTTTTTAGCAATAAATTATTTTCAATCAAGGTATATACATTTTTATACATAATGCTATTAAACACTTAATTGACTCCAGGATAGTATAAATATAACTTTTATATGCACTTGAAATAAAAAATTCATGTGTCTTGCTTTATTGCTCACTTTATTGTGAGATTTGCTTTATTGTGTTTGTCTAGAACTGAACCCACAATATCTCCAA
The DNA here is from genome assembly GCF_020740605.2 of Lemur catta. Classification (NCBI taxonomy): domain Eukaryota; kingdom Metazoa; phylum Chordata; class Mammalia; order Primates; family Lemuridae; genus Lemur; species Lemur catta. Next base: position 23,335,622 of record NC_059155.1, read on the forward strand.
GGTATACCTGTATATTTCTCAGAAGTATCTCAAACTCAACACATCCAGGACTAGACTTAATCTCCCTACTCTACCAAAAGAAATCTGCCCACTTCCTATTGTTCTTCATCTCTCTAAATCCTACCACCATCCACCTGTTCCTTGTGAACTTAAAACAAAATACCAAATCCTTAACAAGGCCCTGAATTAGCAACCATTGATATCCTTATCTCTGGCCAGCACCCTTCCTTATCAACTTAGATCCAGCCCCACTGGCTTTCTCTCAATTCTTCAAAATATCTCAAGGCCTTGCCACATATTGTTCCTTCTCTTTCTCTGTCATGTCTACTTATTCTTCAGAACTCGGCTTACATGTTTCTTATTGAGAGGAGATTTTTCTGACTTATAATCTAAATTAGATATCCTCATAAATTGTGACTATAAATTTGTTATCATGATTGCTTATTTAACATCCATATCATCATGAGATCGTTCATTCCATGAGGGCAGGGACAATAAGTTGTACATTATTGTATACACAGCACCTAACAGATAATTAAAAATAGTTATTGAAGTAATGAATGAGTGAATCAATGGTGATATTAGTGGGATTTTCGGTGTTAAGAAAAGAATGTCCGTTATCACATGAATTATTAAATGCAGTGTATACCTCTAAGTTTTGGCCCATTCAATAGGACATAATAAAAGACACAAGAGCTTTAATCATTGGAAAATAAGTGACAAAATTCTCAGTATTTGTTCACTGCTACCTAGAAAAACAAGGAGACTCCACTGGAAAATACATAGAACCCTTAAGATGATTTAATGAGGTAATTAGTTTTAAATTAAACATATATAAAGTAAATTTTTTTCTTACTAGAAATAACTAATTAGAAAGTAGACTATAGAATATATTCATTTCAAGTAGCAAGGAAAATCATGTAACAATTAGGTATAAATAACTTCAAGTTACTGATGTCAAAGCAAATGTGACTCTGGTGCTCTTCTCTGAAACCAGCTAAAAACAACAAGGAGAATGAAAAATGGAGAAAAAAAATCCTACATCCTCAATGAAATTCAAAAACAAACATGATCTCACATTATAATCTATGAATAAGGCTGTCCAATGCAGAGGAAATTTTACCTAGTTGAATGAGAAAATCAAGAGTAGAACAGAAGTCTCAGCAGATCTTTGGTAACATGGAAGGTTCTATAAAAAGGGGATACATATTCTTGGGAGCCAAATCAATAGTCTCTTGAAGATTTGTCCCTAACCTCTCTTAAAACTGTGGAATGGCAGAGGAATAAGGTCTAAAGAAAGGAATGCACAGACATGTTATTCATCAGTGGATGAGGTGGGGTTAAAAGGTCATTGACAGTCAGCTCTGCAATATAATTACACAGAAAACCTGTAATATACAGGCTGCGTTGCTAGTCAGTCAGTCTTATAGTGGTTCTCAACTGAGTGTGGTATAATGTTCCACCCCCTAGGGCTGGGTTTCTTAACCTCAGAATTACTAATATTTTGGACCATATAATTCCTCATCATGGGGGCTGTCCTGTGAACTATAGAATGTTTAGCAGCATTCCTGGCCTCCTTAGTTGTGCCCATCAAGAATGTCTCTAAATATTGCCAAATGTCCCTGCATTAGTCAGGGTTCTCTAGAGAGACAAAAATCAATAGGATGGAAATATATAAATATATAAAATGAGAGGGGGGAGGGAAAGATGAGAAGGGAGAATGGGAATTGGTTAACGTGATTATGGAGGCTGAAAGATCCCACAATAGGCTAGAGACCCAGAAAGTCAGTAGCATAGCTCAGTCCAAGTCTGAAAGCCTCAGAACCAGTGAAGCTGATGGTGTAATTTTCAGTTGAAAGGCCAAAGCCTTAGAACCCGGGGGCCTGCTGGTACAAGTCCCAGAGTCCAAAGGACAGAGAGACTGGAGTTCTGATGTGCAAGGGCAAGAGAAGAAAGGTGTTCCACATCTAGAAGACAGAGAGCAAATTCACATTTCCTCTGCCTTTTTGTTCCATCTGTCCCCCAGCCAATAGGATGGTGTTTGCCCACACCGAGGGTGGACCTTACCTACTCAGTCTGTGAACTCACACACCAATACCCCCACAGACACACCCAGAAATAATGTTTTACTAGCTATCTAGGTATCACTTAATCCAGTCAAGCTGACACCTAAAATTAACCATCACAATCCTTTAGGAGACAAAACTATCCAGATAGACAGCCATTGTCAGAGGACATTTTTAAATGTGTGGGGATGTTTTTGATTGTCACATGAAGAGGGGATGTAACTGGCATTTAGTAAAAAGATATATGTGTGTATGTGTGTGTGCATACACACACAAACACACACATACACATACCTTTCATTCATTCACTCTGCCGCATCTGCAAGTAGTAGAGTAACCCCTTCCTGAACGCAAATTTCCAAACCTGGCCAAGGCCTGAGCTGGAAGAAGAGAATAAATTTAAGACTAGATGTAAGAAAGTTTTCTTTAGATTAGATTGTTTTTTTGGTACCTAAAAATTGGATTTTATTAATGACTGAAAATGATGAAAAGGCTATGAGATTTGGCCAGTATGTCACTCAGGGGCAAGAAAGAAACATCCAACAAAGCATGCTTGAAAGTAGTGGTGAAAGAAAAATAAAATTGATTATTGGATTCATGAAGTCCAGTTGATTTGATAATTTAGTTATAAAAAAAGAATATCTGAGTGTACAGACTGAGTGAACACACAATATTCCAGAAAAAAAAAATGATATACACATATTAACGAGACAAATCTTTTTAAAATTAGCTAACTTCAAAATCAAAGATGAAATCTTATAGACATCATGAAAAGTAACCATTCATAAATAAAAATAAGAACTCAGGCTGGTCTCAATCTTTCTGCTAAAATACAATAGAAATGTATTTAGAAAATCCTCAGGGAAAGAGTATGACCCAAGAATACTATGCCCATTCAAGCCATCCTTTAAATATAAAGATAACTGAGAACCATTTCCAACATGGAAAAATTCAGGAAATAGAGTACACCTTAACAATTCTGAGATAAAAAGTACTTGAGGTCAAAATGAAGCCAAAAAAAGAAAAGAATGAAAAAAATGTGAAAGGAGTGATAGTGAGCATTAAATTCACTTAAATATAGAGCTAAAGTTAAACAATGATTGAAATAATAGAACACATAAAACATAGTTATATAGATACAGAAAAATTCATGAACAAAAAAAAGAAAAAGTTAACAATGGCAGATGATGGGAGGAGGCAGGCACTCTTTGTGAGTTGCCTATAAATATCTATTTTCTACTTCTTCCTTACTAGCAAAACTCAGCTTTTATATGGGGAAGTAACATGTCCAGCTAAAAGTATTCAGTTTCTCAGACTTTCCTTCAGTCCTGGATGGACATGTGACTAAGTTCTAGCCAATTAGATATAATTACAACTTGTTAGATGGCACCTCCAGGAAAGATTTTCTAAAGGGTAGAGACTTGGTTGTCTGTGGTCTTAGTCTATTTGGGTTGATATGACAAAATTCCATAAACTGGGTAACTTATAAATCACAGAAATTTATTTCTCACATCTCTGGAGGCTGGGAATTTCAAGATCAAGGCAGACTCAGTGTCTGGTGATTGCCCATTTTCTAGTTCATAGATGGGTATCTTTTCACTGTAGCCTCACATGGTGAAAGGGATAATGGTCTTTTGGGGGCCTCTTTTCTAAGGGCACAATTAACATTTATGAGCGAGTGTTCTGCGCTTATGACCTAATCACCTCCAAAAGTCCCTACCTCCTAATACCATCACCTTGGGTGTTAGTATTTCAACATATAGATTTGGGGAAAACACAAACATTTAGATCACAGCAGTTGTCATGCCCTTTGCTTTTGTTTCTTCTTTGAACATGAACTTGAGGCTGGAAGTTTAATACCATAAGGTGGCAAACATAAAAATGAATGTCTACATGCTAAAGACAATAGAGTAGGATTAAAAAAGCCTGGGTCTCTTATGACTTATTTGAGTCATATCAACTCTAGGTTGCCTACTCCTAGAGTTCTTACTGCATAGAATGAGCAAGCACTTATGTATTTAGCCATCATTAGTTAGATATTTGTAGATAAATGCATCCCAAATGATACTGGAATACTAGAGAAACATGGTACATGAGGAAGATATACTTCTCATGGCACACATTTTTGTATCGCTATGCTTTGCCATGTCAATGTCTTACATTGTTTATTTTTTTTAATTTTTTTATTGTTTATTTTTAATCTAGAAAATAGTAACCAAAATGTTTAGTAATAAGAATGCAGAATATATATAACAAACATATGTGACCTTACTGAAGAACCTGAAATAACATATTCACATATGATGACCTAAAAAGAGGTTAATTATCTGACAACAAAACTATTTTTTGATAATTTTTATTTCAAAATATTAGGGAGTACAAATGTTCTGGTTACATGGATGAATTGTATAATGCTGAAGTCAGGGCATTTAGTGTGCTTGTCAATATAATAGTGTATATTGTACCCAATAGGTAGATTTTTATTCCTCATGCCCTAAATACCCTCCCCCTTTTTAGTTTCCAATGTCCTTTACACCACTTTATGATCATGTGTACCCATCATTTAGTTTCCAATTATTAGTGAGAACATGTGGTGTATATATATATATATATATATCACAGTTTCTTTCTTCCACTCATAAATTGATAGACACTTAGGTGGATTCCATATATTTGCCATTGTGAATTGTGCTGCAATAAAGATTCAAGTGCAGGTGTCATTTTGATATAATGACATCTTTCCTTTTGGGTAGATACCTAGTACTGGGATTACTGGATTGAATGGTAGGTCTACTTTTAGTTCTTTCAGGAATCTCCATACTGTTTTCCATAGAGTTTGCACTAATTTACTGTTCCATCAATAGTGTATAAGCAGTCCTTTTTCACTGCATCCATACCAACATCTGTTGTTTTTTGATTTTTTTCATAACAGTCATTCTGATAGGGGTAAGGTGGTATTTAGTTGTGGTTTTAATTTGCATTTTCCTAACGATTAGTGATGGGGAGCATTTTTCCATATGTCTGTTTGTCATTTATATATCTTCTTTTGAAAAAACTCTGTTCATGTCTTTTGCCCACTTTTAAATGGGGTTATTTACTTTTATTTTGTTATTTCTTTGAGTTCTCTATAGATTCTGGAAATTAGCCGTATGTTGAATTTATGGTTTGTGAATATTTTCTCCCATTCTGTAGGTTGTCTATTTAATCTATTGATTATTTACTTTGCTGTGTAGAAAATATTTAATTTAATTAAGTCCCATTTATTAATATTTATATTTGTTATTACTATATTTACCCTTGGGGACTTAAGTCATAAATCCTTTGCCTAGGCCAATGTCTAGAAATAACTCTCCTATGTTTTCTTCTAAAATTTGTATGGTTTCAGATCCTGCATTTAGATCTTTAATCCATCCTGAGTCAATTTTTGTTTATGAAGAGAGACAGGGATTGTGTTTCATTCTTCAGCATGTGGCCATCCAATTTTCCTAGCAACATTCATTGAATAGGGTGTCCTTTCCCTAGTGTATGTTTTTGTCTGCTTTGTCAAAAATCAGTTGTTTATAGCTATATGGCTTTATTTCTGGGTTCTCTATTCTGTTCCATTGGTCTATGCATCTATCTTTATACCAGCACCATGGTGTTTTAGTTACATAGCCTTCTAGTATAATTTGAAGTCAGGTAGTGTGATCCCTCCAGATTTGTTCTTTTTACTTAAGATTGATTTGATTATTTGGGTTCTTTTTTGGTTCCATATGTAATTTAGGATTACTTTTTCTAGATTTATGAAAAATGATGTCGGTATTTTGATGGCAATTGTAATAAATCTGTAAACCACTTTGGGTAGTATGAACATTTTAACAATATTGTTCTTCCAATCCATAAGCATGGGATGTTTACCCATTTGTTTGTGTCATTTGTGATTTCTTTCATCAGTGTTTTGTGGTTCTCCTTGTAGAGATTGTTCACCTCTTTGCTTAATTGTATTCCTAGGTATATTATTTTCTTTTCAGATAGTGTAAATGGTATTGCATTCTTGATATGACTCTTAGGCTGACTGTTATTAATATATAGAATGATACTCGGTTGTGGACATTGGAATTTTGTAACCTGAGACTTTACTAAATTTATTCATCAATTCTAGGAGTCTTTTGGTAGAGTCATTAGGGTTTTTTAGACACAAGATCATGTCATTGGCAAATAGGGGTAATTTGGACTCCTCTTTCCTGATTTGGATGCCCGTTCTTTTTTCTTCTCTTGCTTGATTGCTGTGGCTAGGACTTCCAGTAGTATGTTGAGTAAAAGTGGTGACAGTAGGCACCCTTGTCTTCTTCCAGTTCTTTGGGGGAATGCTTTCAACTTTTCCCCACTCACTATGATGTTGATTGGGAGTTTATCACATGTGTAATAAAATTCCACACAAAGCAATCAGAAAACATAAAGTCCTTTCAAGCTTATGTAGGTAATATACAAACAGTGACCATAACTATGTTGAAATTTATTTCAAAAAATACAAAAAAACAGATATACAGAACTAGTTCTATGACCACAATGCAATACAAATAGCACTAAAAAAGAGAGCCAACTCCCATCTATTATTTGAAAATAAATCAATATATATAAATTTAAAAACTATATAGAAATATATAAAATTATATATATTTATAAAATTTTATTAACATAAAAATTTTATACACAAAACTATTTTATATATAAAGAGAAATAAATAGATGAAAGAAGACATCATAATGGAAATTTGAAAAGATTTAAAACTGAAAAACAATAAAAGTACTATGAATCACAACTTAGAGGATCCAGCTAAAGAAGTATGTAATCAATAAACGTATAGCTTGATAAGCAGGCATTAGAAAAGAATAAATATTTAAAATCTCAAGAAGTTATAAAAAAGAAGAGTAAATATAAGGAAGTTGGAAAGGATAAAATAATAATATGGAGATAAAACTAGTTAAATGGAAAATGAAGAAATAATACAGGGTTATCAACAAATCAAAGGCTGGTCCTTTGGAAAGAGTAGTATAGTAAAATATGGAAACCACATAGTAATTATGATCATCAGGAGAAAAAAAGGAAACAAAAAGAAAAATCCATGTTAACAATACAAGGAATGAAAAGATATAACTAGAGGTACACTGGAAACCAAAAATTTATAGGCTTAAACCCTAACTTGATGATAACAAATTTAAAAACATAAAAAATGAATTTTCTGGAAAAAAGTAACAGAATTAACAAGAAGTAATTTTTTAAAAAACCTTGAAAGCATCTATATAACCAATAAGGAATTGAATAACAGTTTTTAAATTCACACACAAAATCACCAGGACTAGACAATTTGATTGATAATTTCTACCTAAACTTCACAAAACCAATATTTTCTTTCTTATATCTTCAAAGACCAGATAAACTGCACAAATTGTTCTAGAACAGTGGTTCTCAAATCTCGTTTCACATTATAATTGCATGGGAAGTGCAATGGACTAGATATCTGTACTCCTTCAAAATTCGTATGTTGAAATCTTAACCCCCAGTGTAATTGTATTAGGAGGTGGGGCCTTTGGGAGGTGCTTAGGTCATAAGCCACCCTCATAAATGTAATTGTACCCTTATAAAAGGTACTCCAGTGAGCTTTCTATCCTCTTTTCAGCATATAGGGACACAACCAGGAGTCTGCAGTCTACAACTAGGAAGAGGGCCCCTCACCAGAACCCAACCATGCTGGCACCCTGATCTTGGACTTCTAGTCTCCAGAACTGTAAGAAATAAATGTCTATTGTTTATAAGCCACTCAGTCTATGGTACTTTGTTATAGCAGCCTGGACTGACTAAGATAGGAAGCATTTTAAAATACTGATGCCTGGTTCCACCTCTACACATTCTGATTTATAATCCTGGGAATCACTGAACTAGGGAATAAAAAATAAGTGAAGCTCCCCAAGTTACTTTCTGAGGCAGATATAAACTTGATACAATATCCAAACTTGGATAGTACAAGAAAAAAAATCATAGGTCAATCTCATTTATAATATAGATGCAAAAATTTTAAATAGAATATTAGCAAACCAGATCAAACATGCATTAAAAACACATGATGACAGTATATGGCTTAACCCAGGAATTCAAAGGTTATTTAACATTAGAAAAGCTATTGTTATAAATAATAATTTTAACAGATTAAAGGGGAAGTATCAAATGATAATGTGGATAGAGGTGTTCTAGAAAATCCAAAGCCCACTCGCGAATGAAACAAATTTAACAAACTGCAAATATGTGGGATCTTCCTTAACCTGACAGCCTCAAACCAACAGCAGATGTGTTATTTACTGGTAAAATATTCAAAATGCAGTATTCCTTTTAAAGTCAGAAAAATGGCAAGAATGACCACAACCACTGCTTGTATTAAGCATATAGCAAAGATCCTAATTGGTGCAAAAAGACAAAGAAAATAAATTAAAGGTCTATGGATTAAACATGAAGAACCACAATTGCTATCATTCACAGATGATAATGCCATAAAATAGTTGTACCCTGCTTGTTAACATAGAGAAAATGTTTTACAGTTCACAGTTGTTCCAAAGTTAATCAATAAATTCAAGGGAATTCCAATGAAAATTCGGAAAGATATTTCATAGAAATGAACCAGCTGACCCTGAAATTGTTTTGGAAACAACAAAGACCTAAAAGTAAGCAAGAAAATGTCAAAGAATAATAAAAAAGGAGAACTTGCCCTACCAGATATCAAGATTTATTATAAAGCTACAGTAATTAACATAGTAGTTGCTGAACCAGGCATACACAAATAAAACAAGGGGGCAGAATAGAAAGCCTTTAAAAAGACCAATATTTATATGGCAACTTGATATATGGCAGAGGTAACATTACTATTAATACTAAGAGTGGGCAGGATGCACTATTCAGTAAATGGTGCTGTGACAATTTGCTATTCATTTGGAAAAAGAAAATATTGCCTCACACCATATAAAAATAATTTCATGTGAATCAAATACCTAAAGTTTATAATCCAAATTTGAAAATTTTTAGAGCATGGATAATATTTTTATGTCATTGCATTAGGGTACTATTTTTAAACAAAACATAAAATAATACAAAACATAAAGGGAACAGTTGATAAATATGGCTACATTAAAATTTAAAACTTGAGTATGTCATAAAATACCATCAACTTAAATGACAAAGTACAGATTTATAAGAAATATTTGCTACACATATAACAAAGGATTTTCATCAAGAACATATCGACTATTCCAAAAATTCATAATTTTACAAAAGCAAACAACACAATTAAAAATGTACAAGTGATAAGAACAGGTAATTCACAAAGAGAACTCTAAATTTATATAATCATATGAAATAAGATAGTAAAAATGTATACATTAGAAATATAGGCACCTATCTGGATAAATCTTAAAAATATAATGTTGAGTGACAAAAGTCAGTTGGAAAAGGATTGTATTTAGATAAAATTTTAAAGCATGCAAAACAATACATTACAGTGCTCATGGTTATAAATATATATAGTAAGTATAAAAAGATGGAGGTAAATTACACAAATTTCAGCAGAATAAGGGAGGGCGAAGGTGGGCCTTTAGTTATAGCTATAATTGTTTATAAAAAATCTTAAGTATATGGCAAATTTTTTTTGTTCTTGTGTCTGTCTGGCTTTGGTATCAGGGTCATACAGGCCTCATAGAACGAGTTTGAGAGTATTCCCTCCTCCTCAATTTTGGAATAGTTTAAATAGGGTTGGTATTAATTCTTCCTTGAATGCTTGGTAGAATTCAGCAGTGAAGCCATCAGGTCCTGGGCTTTTCTTTGATGGGAACCATTTTATTATTGCTTCTATGTCATTACTTGTCATTAGTTTATTCAGGTTTTGGATTTCTTCCTGGCTCAATCTTGATAGGTTGAATGTGTATAAGAATTTATCCATTTTTCTCAGTTTTCCAATTTATTGGCATATAGTTACTCATAGTAATCTGTAATGACCCTTTGGATTTCTGCAGTATCAGTTGTAACATCTCCTTTTTCATCTCTGATTTTACTTATTTGGATCTTCTCTCTTTCTTTCTTAGTTAGCCTGGCTAAAGGTGTGTCAATTTTGTTTATTTAATCAAAAAATCAACTTTTTGTTTCCTTGATCCTTTGTATTTTGGTGTTTTTTTTATTTCAATTTCATTTGTTTCTGCTCTAATCTTTATTATTAATATTTCTGTTATTCTACTAACTTGGGGTTTGGTTTGATCTTGTTTTTCTAGTTCTTTGAGATACATTGTTAGGTTGTTTATTTGAAGCTTTTCTACTTTTTTGAGATAGGTACTTATTGCTATAAACTTTCTTTTTATTATTGCTTTTGCTATATCCCATAGGTTTTGATATGTTGTGTTTTCCTTTCCATTTGTTTTAAGAATTTTTTTTTTCATTTTCTTCTTAATCTCTTCATTTAATCACTTGTCATTCAGGAGCATATTGTTTAATTTCCATGTATTTGTAGATTTTCCAATGTTCCTCTTGTTATTGTTTTCTAATTTTATTCCATTGTGGTCAGAGAAAATACTTGGCATGATTTCAATTTTTTCGAAGTTTTTAAGACTTATTTTGTGGCCTAATATATGGTCTATGCTTGAGAATGATCCATGAGCTAAGGAGAAGAACGTGTATTCTGCAGCTATTGGATGAAATGTTCTGAAACTATCTATTAGGTCCATTTGGTCTGCAGTGCAGGTTAAGTCCAATGTTTCTTTGTTGATTTTCCGTCTGGATGATCCGTCCAATGCTGAAAGTGGACTGTTGAGGTTTCCAGAAATTATTGTATTGGGATCTCTCTTTTTAGCTCTGATTATATATGTATATTATATATATATAAAATATATATCTGGGTATTCCAGTTCGGGGTACAGATATATTTAGAATTGTTATGTCCTCTTGCTGAATTGACTCCTTTATCATTATATAATGACCTTCTTTGTCTCTATTTACACTGCCTTGAAATCTAATTTTTCTGATAGAAGTATAGCTACTCCTGCTCTTTTCTGATTTCCATTTGGATAGAATATCTTTTTCCATACCTTTGTTTTCAGTCTGTGTGTGTTTATATGTGAAGTGTATCTCTTGCAGACAACATATGGTTGACTCTCATTTCTTTATCCATTCAGCCACTCTATGTATTTTTTTTGGTGAGTTTATTTGGTTTACATTCAGTGTTATTATTGACAGGTTAGGACTTACTATTGCCACGTTATTATTTGATTTCTGGTTGTTTTGTTGTCCTCTCTTTCTAACTTCCTTCCTGTCTTCCTTTGTTAAAAGTTATTTTCTCTAGCAGTCTGTTTTAATTTCTTGGTTTTTATATTTTGTGTATCTGTTGTAGGTTTTTGAGTTGAGGTTGCCATGAGGCTTGCAAAAAAACATTTTATAACCTGTTATTTTAAGCAAATGACAACTCTCTTTACAAACAAACAAACAAACAAGCAAAGAGAAATCTAACAGAAATTCTATACTTTAACTCCAAGTTCCCCACTGCTTTTTAACTTTTTGTTGATTCCATCCATATATTTTTATGCTATCTTTCAAAAAGTTTTTGTAGTTATTTTTGATAGGTTTGTCTTTTAGGCTTCCTACTCAAGATATAATTAATTGCTTTGTGCACTGCAATTACAGAAATAGAGTATTCTGTATTTATGCCCTCACTGTTATCAGTTAATTGTGTGCCTTCAGATGATTTCTTATTGTTCATTAACATCTTCTTTCAGATTGAATGACTCATTTTATCATTTCTTGTAGGAGAGGTCTGATTTTGATGAAATCCCTCAGCTTTTGTTTGTCTGGAAGAGTCTTTGTTTCTCCTTCATGTTTGAAGGATATTTTTATAAAACCATATTCTATGATTAAGCTTTTATTCCTTCATGACTTTGAAGATGCCATGTCACTCTCTCCTGGCCTGTAAGGTTTCCACTGAGAAGTCTGCTGCCAGGCATATTGGAGCTCCTATATATGTTAATTTTTTTTCTTTTTTCCTGCTTCCCTTAGGACCTTTTCTTTATCCATGACCTTTGGGAGCTTGATTACTAAATGCCTTGAGGTAGTCTTGTTTGGGTTAAATCTGCTTGGTGTTCCATGACCTTCTTGTACATGAATATTGACATCTTTCTCTAGGTTTAGAAAATTACCTCTTATTATTTCTTTGAATATACTTTCTACCCCAATCTCTTTCTCTATCTCCTCTTTAATGCCAATCACTCTTAGATTTGTCTTTTTGAGGCTATTTTCTAGATATAGTAGGTGCGCCTCATTCTTTTTTATTCTTTTTTCCTTTTTTATTTTATGAATGTGTATTTTCAAACAGCCTGTCTTCAAGCTCACTAATTCTTTCTTCTACATGGTGAATTCTGCTGGTGAGAGACTCTGATGCATTGCTAAGTTTGTCAATTAAATTCTTCAGTTCCAAAATTTCTGCTTGATTTATTATCATTTAAATCTCTTTATTAAATTTATTTAATTGACTTCTGAATTCCTTCTCTGTGTTATCTTGAAAAAACTAGATATAGGAGGAACTTAGCTCAACATGATAAACGCCATATGTGACAGACCCACAGCAGGTATCATATTGAATAGGGGAAAACTGAAAGCCTTTCTTCTAATATCTGGAACAAGACTAGGATGTCCAGCTTTACCACTTTATTCAACATAGTATTGGAAATTCTAGCTAGAGTAATCAGACAAAAGAAAAGAAAGAAAAGGCATCCAAAATGGAAAGGAAGAAGTCAAATTATGCTTATTTGCAGATATATTCTTATGTCTAGATAAGCCTAAAGACTCCTCAATAAAAAATGATCAGTGCTGACAAACAAATTCAGTAAAGTTTCAGGATACAAAATCAATATACAAAAATCAATAGTATTTCTATATGCCAACAGTAAACAATCTGAATAAGAAACCAATAAAGTAATCCTATATACAATAACTACAGATAAAATAAAATACCCAGGAATAAACTTAATAAAAGAAGTGAAAGATCTCTATAATGGAAACTATGAAACATTGATGAAAGAAATTGAAGAGGTCACAAAAAAATGGAAATATATCCCATGCTTGTGGATTGGAAGAATCAATGTTAAAATGTCTATATTACCCAAAACAATCTACAGATTCAATGCAATCCTTATCAAAATACCCATGACATTCTTCACCGAAATAGAAAAAATAATGCTAAAATTTATATGGAACCACAAAAGACCCAGAAGAATCAAAGCCATCCTGAGCAAATAGAATAAAATAGGAGGAATCACATTACCTGACTTCAAATTATACTACACACCTGTAGTAACCAAGACAGCATGGTACTAGCATAAAAACAGATATGTAGACCAGTGGAACAGAATAGAGAATCCAGAAATAAATGCACACATCTATAGTGAACTTATACTTGTCAAAGTTGCCAAGAACATACATTGGGTAAAGGACAGTCAAAATTGTATATCTGTATGCAGAAGTTCCTGTTATCTCTCTCCATATACAAAAATAAAATCACATGGATTAAAGTCTTAAATCTAAGAACTGAAACTATGAAACTACTAAAAGAAAACATTGGTGAAATACTCTAGGACGTTGGTCTGGGCAAAGACTTCTTGAGTAATACCCGCAAAGCACAGGCAACCAAAGCAAAATTGGACAAATGAGATCACATCAAGCTAAAAAGACTTCTGCACAGCAAAGGAAACAATGAACTAAGGGAAGAGACAACCCATGGAATTGGAGGAAATATTTCCAAACTACCATCTGACAAGGGACTAATAACTAGAAAATATAAGGAGCTCCAACAACTCAATAGGGAAAAATTAAATAATCCAATTAAAAAATAGGCAAAGCACCTAAATAGAAATTTCTCAACAGAAGACATACAAATGGCCAATAGGTATATGAAACAATGATCAACATCATTAGTCATCAGAGAAATGCAAATCAAAACTACAATGGGATATCAGCTCATCCCAGCTAAAATGGCTATTATCAAAAAGATAGGCAATAAATAATGCTGGTGAGGATGTGGAGAAAGGGGAACTCTTGTACACTGTTGGTAGGAATGTAAATTAGTGCAACCACTATGGAAAACAGTATGCAGCTTCCTCAAAAAACTACAAATGGAACTATAATATGACCCAGCAATCCCATCACTCCTATTCCCACAGGAGGGAAAATGCTTACTATATGATTATAAGAAAAAAGCCCATTGCTGGGTATATATCCAAAGATGTGGAAATCAGTGTATCAAAAAGATACCTGCACTCCCATGTTTCTTACAGCACTATTCACAATAGCCAAGATTTGGAATCAAGCTAAGTGTCCATCAACAGATGAATGGATTAAAAAAATTGTGGCGCAGATACACAATGGAATATTATATAGCCACAAAAGTGAATGAAATCCTGTCATTTGCAACAACATGGATGGAACTGGAGAACATTAGGTTAAGTGAAATAAGCCAAGCACAGAAAGACAAATCTCACATGTTTTCACTCATATGTGGGAGCTAAATATTAAAAACAATTGATCTCACAGAGAAAGAGAGTAGAATAGTGGTTACCAGAGGCTGGGAAGGGTAGTGGGGTAGCTTGGATAAAGTGGGGATGGTGAATGGGTGCAAAAATATAGTTAGATAGTTACAATGAACAATATTTGATAACACAACAAAGTGACTATAATAAACAATAAATTAGGGTATACTTTAAAATAACTAAAAGAGTGGAATTGGTATGTTCCTAACACAAAAAAATGATAAATGCCTGAGGTGTTAGATACCTCAGTTACCCTGATTTGATTAATTCACAGTGTATGCTTGTATCAAAACATCACATGTACCCTACAAAGATATACAACTGTTATATACCCATAATAAAAATTAAAAAGAATGTAAAATAAAATAAGAAATAGCCAAACAATATTAGCATCTGTTTAATCTGAGTGGTTTGTTCATAGGTGTTTAGTATATTAAATTTATATGTTCTTCTTATATTTGAAATATATAATTAAAATCTTATTAAAATTTGAAACTTTAAATAATTGTGAGAAAGTATAGGTGAATATTTTTCTGCTCATGGAAGAAGAGAAGGCCTTTTATATATAAAAGCAAAAAATACATCACAAAAGTAAAGGCTGATAAATGTGACTACCTAAAATATCAAAACTATATAATAAAAACACATCAAAAATTTTAATTACAAGCTGGGGAAATTATTTGTAACATGCATATATAAATGATAAGTATAAATATAGTCAGTAATGTTAATGTAAAAAAGCACTTTCAAAATATATTTGCTCATCAAATTTTGAACAATATTAATAAATAAGAATATCATAAGGTTGATAAGTATGCAGTGAGATCACCACTTTTATCAACTGCTGGTGGGATTTTAAAATGGTTGACTTTTGTGGATAGCAACTGACAATATTAAAAAGAGCATTAAAATTTTTCATACTAAAAATAGACATTAATCTGATAAAAATGATGATCTCTAAGGAGATGACAGAAGTGACTTATAGTTTTTGTTTTACACACAGCTCCTTTTTTTGTACCTGGTTTATATTGCTTTTATAATTTAAAATTATAATTACTTTTTAAATTTAAAACGTTTTAATAAAAAACAATCATGTTTATCTTTTGGTCCCAAATTCTACTTCTAAGGACATCATCCTAGGGAATTTATTAGACATGCACTGAACTTGATATACCAGATAATTTTTATAAATTTTGTAATACTTTTTTTTATTTATTCAGGATATTATGGGGGTACAAACATTAATTTTGTAATACTTAAACATAGACATAATCTAAATATTAAACATTGAGGAATAATTAAATATATTGTGGTGTACAAACATGATGGAGTAATATGATGACATTAAAAATATGTTTTTAAAAATAATCACACAAGAAAATGCTTACTATATGATTTTAAGGAAAAAAAGGATAGCTCAATGATGCCATTTGGTGTCAAGCTAATGGAAAAAGGTTTTGCAATGTAATCTAAGTTCAGAAAAGGACAAATGGTTTTTATTGTAATAACGTCATGGTTATGCTGGCAAGGAAGCAATTAATCTCCCACAAAGATCCAACGAAGGATTTTGGCAAGAAAGAAATTCTCCCTGGGTGAGATGTGCTTTGTTTTGTTTATTTTGTTTTCTCAAAGAATTTAAAAATATCAAATAGGAGACTGCAACCCAGAGTGAAGGATCACCCTGACATTCTTCCGCCTCCATCCCCACTTCCAATTACGGGACTCAGAGCTCCCTACTCTCTTTCTACAGGAAAGAAAGGGCAGTTTTAACTGACAACTGATGCTGGACACCAACAGTTCGCAAGGAGAAAGAGCAAGAGAGTGAGAGAGAGAGCAAAAGTGCCAGAGAGTGAGAGAGAATGAATTGATATTGACCTAGGACTTGCAAATATCTGATTAAGGAATAATAGGCACAGAAGAAACACAGGAAGTAGGAACTTCAGGAGGAAGGAAATAAGTTAAAAGGACAAACAAATTGAAAAGAGAGTAGCTTGAGGAAAAGAAAGAGAAGGCATCCTCCTTCACACAGCTATAGAAAACTTCTCATGGGACAACATGAAAGTGTAGTCAACATACCCTCAGTAAATAGACAGGACAAGAGAGAAAAATCAGGGGTTCTCAGATCAATCTTAAATGCCCTCTGTATCCCCACCACTCTGCATGGTTTAGATTTATCAACAGAGGACTTGAGCAAAGAGCAGCTTGAACTCCTTTTGGTGATGTTTACTTGTGAGGGTCACAAGATAATAACTGGTATAAGGAGGGGAAGAATCATTCCTGCTCTCACAGGAGGACAAGTAATGGTCTATGGGGCTTGGGGGAGATGTGCCAAAGAGGCAATAACTAAGCCAGAAAATTTGTTCTTCATCTCCTCCTCTCCAGAGAATATCTAAAGACATATAATATGGGCCAAAAAAATAATAAGGAGCCTATCCTACAATATACATACACATAAATATATATTTCAAAATTTTTTATGCATATATATACATAGAAAAGGGGGAAAAAATGAGATGTCTTAAAATATTATCAATGTTTTCCTAAGATTTGTAATTATAGGTGATTTTTTTTTACTTATGCAGCACAATTGTTTTTTAAAATATTAACCAATGTATTTTTATCCATCTTGGTAGTACCTTTTTGTCCTGTAGTACATTCCACAATTAAAATTAGACCCTAGCACTGAAGCTTGTTATCCTGGGGAAGGGAGGACAAAAAATAACCTAGCATAACAAATAGTCAATTTTTTTTACATTGGCGTTTCAGAATAATATGGTAAAATTCTTAGCTAAGAGGAGAGTGTGAAGGCCAAACAGACTTTAGTTTGTTAGAGTGAAGCACTTGAGAGATATAAGGAGTATTTTGGAATTCCAAAATCTTGCCTTTGCATATCAAGAGCAAAGACTGGTGGACCCAGGATTTATATCTTGAACTATCTAGTAGGGAAGAATTCTTAATGATGTAGGAGCAATTTTCCAGCCACAAAAAGAGGAAAGGAGAATCCTTTTTATACTGTGAGAGAAATATGGAGAGAATTGAGAGATTCCAGCAAGAGACTACAGATGCTAATGTGTGGCCATACCCCCTGATTCTTTCCCCACATCAAAACCCATTGATATGAGGATGAGAATTGCAAAAATTTCAGATATATCTAAGAATTCTAAATATGCCCCACTTCCCAACTGCATCTTTTGGAGGAGGCTAATTCTAAGATTGCCTCAGGTGACCATGGAATGTCTGTGTTGGAGTAGAGATGGCAGTATAGCATCTTTAAGCAGAGAGGAATTGATATGTCACCACTTCCCCCAGAATCTCCCTTGACTTTCCAGGTGTCAAAATGGAGCAAGGAAAATGGCTAAGAATTGAGAAATGGTATGTCTGCCAGTGTGTTGTCATATCATAGGGAAAGGCAACTAAGTAGTAGAAGATACAGATTGGACAGCCAGAGCCTGACACCAGTAAATTTCACTGAGTTTCAGCAACTCTGCTTATCCATATGAGCTGAAAAGGGGGTTCAGTTGGTCTGAAATTACTGCCAAGCTTCCTACCCCACTACACACCTATTCCACCTTCAACCCATCACTAGACATTGCCCATACCAAGGGTGTTACACAAGTCAGCACATTAGCATGGAATGCACACAGGATGATACCCAAGACCAGTCTAAACAAGCTACAAACACCTCAGTGGAGGTCAATAAGAATAGAAGGTTGCCACTTAGACCCAAAGGAAGTTAGAAGACCCAGTAAAAGGGAAGAAGAGTTGAGCAGGGAGAATTATAAGGGACTGAGTTTAAAACCAGAAATTCTTACGAGGTATCTTATATTGTAAGACTAAGTTTGTTTTGGAAAGCTGAAATGCAGGCTAAAAGCTAGGTGAATTTCAGTTGTAGAAAAATAAAGAACATTATATTCTTGTACATTTGAGTTTGTGACTGTGGAATATTCTACTTGCTATATTCCTTTAAACTTTCTAGAAGCTTCCAAATCTACTGAATGTTTGCATTTATTCATTTGAACCCAAACAAAGCAAACATTAAAATAAACCTATCAACATTTTCAAAGATGCAGATTTATATATGCTACTTTTTAAAGTTCTGGACTGGTAGAAGTCTGCATTTACATCTAGAGGCACTGTAAAAGAGCGTGTCCTGCACTGGAAAGCAGAGTGTACAAGTTAGAAGCTAATAGTGACTTGCTAAATATATTTTAGATCAATATACATTAAATTTGTTAGATGCTGTTAAAATCCATAAATAAGCATTTAGAGAGAAAATATTTTACGTTAAGAAAAAGTGGGAATTCTTCCTTTCTAATAGGAGAGTGACATTTGATAAATACCTTGTAAAGGTATAAACAAAGTGCTATGGGAGCCATTAGTTCCTTTGAAAGGTTCATAAATCTCTTGCAAGTTAAATCTGCAAACCTAAACATATGAAGTGATGACAGTGAACACTGAATATTTCCCTTTCTTTGACAAATCCCCATAATGAGCATGTGACTGATGTTAAGGTAAAGAGGACATAATCAGGAATGTTTCCTGCCACCCTGAGGTATATGTGGTGTTACTAAGGACAGAGAAGAATATGCTTTTTCCTGTCATTGTTGGACTCAAGCCAGGGATTGCAAACTCTTAGTACTCTAGCTGACCTAGCCCCAAAACATGTTTATTTTGGCTCACAATTTTCCTTTAAATAAATATAAACATCCTTAGGTACATCATATGTTCTCCAGTTCACCACTGGACACACCATTCCCTTTTGAAAAATCAGCACCATGCAGTCATTAGGAATAGAGACTCTAGAAGTCAGAGTATATGAGTTGAAATTCAGTATCTATCACTTACTAGCCATGTGACCTTGGGAAAATGATTTAACCTTTCTGAGCTTTGGTTTTCTCATCACTAAAATGGGGATAGTAAAAGTAAGGTTGTAGTGAGAATTAAATGAGTTAAAACTTGTAAAGAACTTAGAATAATGCCCAACACACAGTAATCCAAATGAATATTAGCTTACCTCCACCCTAATTATGTGCTCTCCCTGGCCCCTGTAAGCATTTGAGCTCATACCTCTGGGCTTAATTTTATTCCCAAGAAAGCTTTCATCTTGACCTTTCATTAAGCAATTTGCGTGGCCCTCCCTACATGGTGTGAAATCAGGGGTTCCAAAGCATTCTATTTCCACATAGTCCCCTTATATATACCACATGACTGACCTATTGCCATTATCACAAAACTCTTCTGAGCTACCTTAAACTCTGGAGATACTACTAAGGGTACAAGGTACAGTCCCTGTTTTTAAGCAGACTACTGACCAGTGAGAGAGACTGGAATTGTACATGACAAGTAAGTGCAGTAGAAGATTACATATGCTAAATGCTATGTGGCTGAAGTCTGTTAGAGAAAGCAGTGATCATAGAGGGATGAGGTGGACCAGGTAGGGTCTATAAGAGAGTATGGGACTTGAACTAGTTCTTGAAGGAAGAAGAGTAAGACTTGAATCTGCCTAGAGAGTAGATAGAGGAAGGCATTCTGAAGAAGATCCATGTGAGAAAAATGTGGAGGGAAGAACATAATCTGAAAGCTTGAGCAATTATACACAGATTAAATTTGAGTAGGGAGTTGGTTATGTGTCAGAAATTATAGGAGATGAGGCTGGGCTCATGGATGAGAACTGCATTGTGGAGAGCACTGAATGCCAGATAAAGGGGCTATAGATTTTATTTTGAAAGCAGTGGGGAGTCAATAAAGATTTCAGATCTGGAAGAGGTTAGGAGAAAGAGGGAATAATTTCTACAAAAGAATATTTATGAAGACTAATCTGTTAGCAGGGTAGAGGATGAACAGGGCCAGTGGATAATAGCAGGGCAGTTAGGACATCAGAGAGGAAACATGAAGACTAGCTGGGAGACTGTTGCAATAAACAGTCTGAGATTAAGTTGACCTAGGTCTGAATCAGGGTAGGAACTGGAAAGGAAAGGAGGCAAGTCAATAACATTATTAAGAAAATGAAGGCCCTCAATTTTTTTGCCCAATTAAATTATATTCCTTCATCAAAATGAAGAATTAGCTCTTCAAGGACTCTGTTTCCCCATAGCTTTATGTGCATGTGTCCATACTGAAGTACACCAAAACATTCTGTTAACATGTCTATTTCTTCTTAACTTAAAAGTCCCTCTAGGTTATGGGGTTTGTCCACTTTTTTTTTTTTTTTTTTTGTCTCTCTAGAATCTAGCACAATGCCTGACACATATTAAAGTTTTAAAAAGTGTAAGACTGAACTGCAGATCAATAGAACTAGGTAACTTTTGATAAATGGAGAAACAGGAGTAGCTGTTGAGGCTGCTTTGTACTTGGAAGATTAAGAGAATATGACAAAAAGTAGTAGTTCTGGAAGAGGAGCAGATTTGAGGGGAAAGTGAAAAAATTTCCAGGAGCAAGAGGTTTGAATCTTTCTCTTTCTCTCTTTCTTTCTTTCCTCCTTTCTTCCTTTCTTTCCTTTCTTTTTTCTCTTTCTCTCTCTCTTTCTCTCTGTCTTTCTCTCTCATCTCTTAACAGGTAAAATTATTATTTTGGAGGGATAACTAAACTTCTAATAATTTTATATATTCATGTTATATAACAATTATAAGAAATAGAGCTTCATGGGGAATGGGACACAGGAGCAATCAGTTTGAGCTTAAACAATAGAAGGAGATAGAGCATCTGCATGATCTGGTGTATGAAATGGAGGGAGGAGTTAGGGAACCTGAGGTGGGGTACTTAAAGAGTGAGGGTGGGGTTTCTAAAAGAGTAAAGCATTCATTGGCCAATATAACAATCAGATTAATGTCACCATGACTTTCAACTTTGGGTTTGACCTTTCACTGTCCCTGAAAAGATAAAGTCACATACTATTGATGGAAATGTGAAAGGGAAAATTTCAAATATAGTTGTGTTACCTTTGTGTTAACCAACCTGCTATGGTCCACAAGTGTATTTCCATCTCCATAGGCCCAGGGACACTACTTATCTTAGGGACTATCATTTGAACAGTTAAAAAAATGCAGAAAACTGTCTCTTATCTCCTGGAGGTAGATGGATTTCAGTGTTAAAGGAGCTTATAAAATTTGACAATTTCCCAGTGGCAAGGCATGGCCTTTTTACTGAACTGCTCAAAACGTATCTGCTCCCTTTCATCCTGAGAGATAACCATGAAACGGTTTGGCTGCCTTCTAATTCTCTGGCAATAATATAACATGTCAATATGGCTCAAATGAGTCATCACCATCAATGAGACATAGGCCTTGCACAGGGTAGAGCATACACTGATGCTCAATAAATGTTGCTGGAATTAAACTGAATTGTACTGTAGTGGTGGTGATGAATTTGCCCTGATTTAGCCACACGTGGGCAAAAGCGACCAAGTTGTGATATTTTTGGTAAGGTTTAGGTATATAGTATGGCCAGGAAACGGAGCAAATGAACCTAACAAAACTATTGAGGCAGAGTTGGAAACTAGAAATTTCATGGACTTTAGACTAAGACATACTCAGATTTGAGTCCTAGCTTTGACACTAGCTCTGTGAACTTGGGTAAGTGTATTAACTTCTCTGAGCTTCACTGTTGCGTCTTCAAAATGAAGATTATAATATCTATCTCATACAGTTGTTATTAGGATTAAATGTTATGATCCATAATCATTTTATGATACACTTATGAGCATGGTATACTTATGAGCATCAGATAACAAAAACATCTGAATTCCTCTTCCAAATCACAGTGTCACTCTGGAACACAAGCTCTTGATTGTTATCACTGGTGACATTTCTTAAAACTTGATCCTAGAATAGCTAATATTGGCTAAAAGGAAAAGTTTATATAGATATTTGTGACCTTCCTCATGGATGATCTTCAATGTAGAAATGCAAGAGATAGCAAGAAAGATGGTCATCATTCCTTTTACTCTTTAAGGAAAAATGGCCTGCTTTACCCTATTGTACCTAAGGGATGATTCCAATCTAGTGACTGACTGGCATTGTTCTTAGGGGTAATACAAGAAGCCTTCTGGTTTGTGCTCAACAGCATCAATTGCATTTGATGCTGAGGTGACGTGGATAACACTCCAACTCTGCAAGTGTGCCATTTGTACTGCTTTGGTATGAGACAGAGAAAGGATATCTGAGCTACTATGCAAATATGCTTGGGTAAGTTGCTTGCCATTGTCCCAGGGCCTGTGCATAATTTCAGAAGAAAATGAGACATATTTGAATGTTCACTTTCACTAGATTAGGAATGTGCTACTTTCAATTTACAAAACTGCTGAAGCATTTTGCTCAATACTGAACTAACGCTGACTTATTTTCAAAAAAGACTACCTTACCATGTAATGCATTTTAACTGTGCAAAGGATGGTTGGGAATTCCATTCCTTCATTCATTATTGTGCATTTTTTAAAATGTAGCATCCAATGTAAAAATCTCAATGGACACAGTGTTTATATTCTCTTGTCAGTGTCAATATATTCAGTCTTATTTTTTAAAGAAGCAAGTTTCTCTCTGTTGAAAATAAAATCTTAAACATTAAGTTATTGGGGGGGAAATATCAGATACACTCTGAGAAGACCAAACTTTGTATATCCTTTACGTATTGTTCATGGTAATTCCAGATGTCTAATGGTCATTAGCCTATAATCTTTACCCAACTAATAGGATCTATTTATTAACTCCCCCCTTTTCAGCAAATGACCAACATTAGAAGTCAAGCTCATATCCTGGACCTCAATATAATGCCTGGCATTTGTGCATACATGTTTTCATTCATCCCTTCATTCATTCAACAAATATTTATTGAGCACCTATCTTTTATCAGGTGCATGGTATTGGGAATATAGAAGTGAATAAGACAGGTCCTTGGCCTCACAGAGCTTGAGGTCTAATGAATGGTACAAAGTAGACATGTTTTATGTGTTTGATAAATTAATAAATATATTCATTCATCTATAGTTCAAAAGTTAATTTATGTGCATGTGTGAGTATGTAATTATATGGTGTTTAGAACTAAAGAGGTGAGAAGACAACATGGGGGCAATGAATCTCTTATACCTAATCTCCTACACCTGTGCCACTGAAGCTAGTTCTAGCATGTGACCACTAATGGTAACATGATAACCCTGAGATCTTCAATTATGGTCATTACATTCTTATTTAGGCAGGAAAATAGACTCAGATACTTTGGACAAGAGTTGGAAAGAAAAGAATTTCCAAGTAGCCTTTAAAAAACAAATTATCTCAGAATCAGCAAAGATTAGTGGTTTGCAAAGAACATGGGATACGGAGTCAGAGAGCCTGGTTTGAATCTCAGCTCTGTTATGAGAATTTGGGTACCTCAATTTAATGTTTAAGATGGGGATAATTATACTGGCCCAAAAGAGTTCTGAGGATTAAATGAGACAATGCAGGTAAATCACTTACCATAAAGCCCAATACAAAGTAGTAGTAATAACAGTTGCTGTTATTGTTTTTGGTATTATGCTGATTTCTCACAGATTCAGTTAAGAATTTACTGCATTCTGACTACCCAGACCTCGTGGGCTTTCAAATGTAACCAAAAGTGAAAATGTGTCACAGAAAAGAAAATTTGATTTTGATTCTACTTTCTGATCGATACATCTCCTCCATGATGTTGTCTCTCTCTCTTTAGTTCTAAGAACTTAGTTCTAAGTTAGTCATCACACACACACACACACACACACACACACACACACACACCCCGAATTAAGCCAGAGATGATATACCAGCTGTGGACTGATAGTTTCTGCCTAATTTGTTGAGAAGGACCCTGAGATTGCATTAAGAATCAACATATAAAAGTAGCATGATTGATTAGTAATGTCGGTCGAGGACTCAGATTAGTAAGTGACAGCATGCTTACTCTACCTTCAAGAAAGGATAGGTCATTAACACTTCAGTATGATTTTAAATGTCTTGTTTTTAATTTTTGGAACACACATATGCCTTTTAAGTTTTAGTGTTTATTGTGGAATAAAATTCTTGGCTTCCTATTAAAGAAATTTCTGGCATTAGGATGCAAATAAGAGAGAGATTTTGTTGTGAGGGAAGCATTGCCTTTCTGAAACAGTATCATATGACATAATGACCTGTTTTACTCTTGCATAAGTTGGGCCTTAATTTTGTGATTTCACAGATGTATTTGTCATAGACAAATGTAAGACAACATACTTCCCTTAATAAAAGTTTCACTAACAACCTATTAAAGAGATAAGATTATATATTCATACAAAGGAATACTAATCAGCAATTAAAAATGAAAGAATTACTATACATGCAACAATATGAATAAATCTCACAGACATTTTGCTGAGAAAAAAAGGCAATACACAAAAGGGTACATATTGTATGATTCTATTTATGTATATGAATTTCTAAAACACGTAGAACTGCTTTATGCAGCAGTTCTCAGACTTGATTGTGCAATAGAGTCACCTGGAGAGCCTGCTAAAACACAGCTCTCTGGGCACCATTCCCAGAGTTTCTAATTCAGTTGGTCTGGGGTGGGGCCTGAGAATTTGCATTTCTAATGAGTTTCCAGGTAATGATGATGCTGTTGGTTCAGGATCCACAATATGAAACCCATCGATAGATGGTGATAGAAGTCAGAATAGTGGTTACCTCCTCTGTGCGTGTGTGTGTGGGGGAGGGTTGGTATTGATGGGGAGGGGACACAAAGGAACTTGCTGGAATGGTGTAAATGTTTTGTATTTCAACTGGGTGGTGATCATATAGATATATACATAGGTAAAATATTATCCAGCTATTCCCTTCAGATTGGTATCTTTTACTGCATGTAAACTATATCTCTAATTGGAGGAAAGAACATGGGCTTTGGAATCAAGCAAATAAAATTTAAATTCCCAGCTCTGCCACTTACCAATTCTGTGACATTTGGCAAGTTATTTCACTTAGCCAAGCCTTACTAATTTCACGTATAAAACAGGATTCATAATAGTACTACATCATAAGGTGGTTGTGAGAATTCAGTAAGATGATCCCTGTATGGTGCTGAGTACCATATTTGGCACAGAGTAAATACTTTGTAAAATGTTTGCTATTATTTTCAGATGTGAGTCTAAATTACAGGGATCAAGTAGTTTCTGTCTTCTCTCCTCTCCCCATGCTCCTATTTCTCCTCTCCATTTGCACTGGCATTCTTCATCTTAAAAAGCCCTCATTCATTAACTCCACCTTGACTAGTGGAGTTTCTACTGAAACAGAACTCTTTCTTCCTCCATAATGACACCAGCAGGCCCTGGCCTAAAACCACCTGCCTCCCTGCAGCCTATCAATCAAGACAGGTACACCTTGGTGCTCACCATGGGCACAGAGTGTTTCCTGAATGTTACCAAGAGTCCCTGGACTAAGTAAACTACCCATGAAATCCAATTTATGTTAGGGAAATAGATTATAAATATGGCTCAATGAAGACAACTCTCTGAGAAAATAATTTTGGCAGTGGTTCACTCCAAGGACACAAACTAAACGCAGACATGTCCAGGTCACAGATTTAAGCCCTTCTTCCCTGTTTGCAGTGCTCTCTCAACTTACAGCTTCCACATTTCTTGCTTTTAGACTCTTCAAATAATGTTAGTTCTAAAAATCCACTCTAATAAGGACATTTATTTAATTAATTCATTACTGCCCTCTTTCATCTCATGCTATGAGGTAAGACTCAGCATTTAGTTTGATTCAAGGCTTACTGCTTGAACCTTTTCTCTGTGCCAACCACTGTGCTATCTGATGCAGATATAGACCCAAAGCATACCTGATCCCAACCTTTAAGCATTCTGTGAATGGGGTAAGAAAGCCATGTAAGCAGATGATGATAGTTAAAGCAAGGTGTTTGAAGCTAACACTCAATGGAATACTGAACATTCTAAAAAAAAAAAAAAGGAGAAATAAAAGATAACACTGAAGAGGAGTATCTAAATCTATATTGGAAGGCAGGGCCTATGGGGGAGTGCTAAGAAAGCTTCCTGAAAGAGATCACCTATAAAGATCCTCAGAATCAGAGGAAGTAGGCTAAAGGCAGGAGCTCATTTCAGTATAAAGGCAGAAGAGACAAGATGTTTGGATGTTTGAATGAGGATGGGAAAGGATATTTAAGGACAAAATTTCATTTGCAGGCAGTTATAAAATATCCCAGAGAGGATCAAGGGACAATGGGCCTAGTTGGACCTAGAAACAAGCACGGATGTAGCCATTTTGTGAAGGGTCCAAGCTTATCCAAAGCAGAGTTGAATCAAACCACTTTGTTGCCACACCTTTTTGTATACTTCTACCCTCTATTACTCAACCCCCAAATTAAACTTCCTAGGCCTGGGGATAGAGGCCCCAAGAGCATAGATGCTACTATTCAACTGAGAGGACTTTGAAAATAGCCCCATGACATACAGATCAGAAAGCTGTAGACACCTATGAGTCCTGCTCTGCCCTCCCCCACTCCATTTCCACTCAACTTAGGAAAAAAATAACCATTTATAAATTGGGGAGTTGAAAAGCCAAGAATAGGTGTAATAAAACATGTTGCTTTTGAAGATTGATTTTGTGCTTATTAGTGGGGAAAAAGCAGCCTCACTTTTATTGCAAAGCCCTGCAATTGATTAGACAGAGTGAAGACTCATCATTTTTTCCCAGTGTTTTTATTAAAATGAATAAGGCATTTTGTTTTCCACAAGATTATTATGCAATAGCACAGCACATTTTTCCACCCCTCTGTTTTATAAGGTTTTTCCTGCAGGCAGGCCTGTTATGTAACCCTAACCTTGGCCCTTTATAATCGACATGCGCAGAGGTAGTAACTCACTGTCCTCCAAGGAAGCACAATTGGGTATCGGACTGAGGTGGGGGGGTGGGGAGAGGGGATGGGTGCATAACTACATGACAAGTGCATTGCACACCGTCTGGGGAATGGTCACGTTTGAATGTTCTGACTCGGGGGGATGGGGGTGGGGGGAGGGGATGGGTGTATAACTACATGATGAGTGCATTGTGCACCGTCTGGGGAATGGTCACGCTTGAATGTTCTGACTCAGGGGGATGGGTGGGACATTGGCAGTGTATGTGGCCTGAACTTTTGTACCCCCCATGATGATAAGCTGAAATAAAAAAAAAAATGCCATCCCTGAAAACCGGGGACTGTTCTCCGGATTCTATTAAGAGTCCCATCATTCATCCTCTGGCCATATAATGATACCCTTTGAAAAGTGGTGACTTGGAGGATCAAACATTTTCCCTCTCCCCTCATGTTCAGAGAGAAAAAGAGCTGACCCAAATTCCACCAATACTTTATATGGAGGGTAGATGATAACCAACAGAGAAAAACACAAACAAAAACATCAGGAAGTAAAATTGTTGTACGTGTGTGTGTGTGTGTGCATGTGTGTGTGTGTGTTCACGTCTTTGGGGGGGGGGAGAAAGGAAATCCTAAATGAAAGCCTCCTGAATCCTTTATCTAAATCACAAGGCAAAGGGAATCCTTTAGCCAGGTGATGTGTTTTGCTTCAAAGAAAAATAACATCCTGCCATATATGCAGTATTTTGGCGACCAAAATAGCAGTGTGACCTTGAGTAAGTTAATTCAGTTTTCTGGGCTTCAGTTTCCTCATCTATAAAAAAGATGAATAGAGAGCATCAAAAGACCCTTCCAACTATGATGTTTCGTATAACCTTAAATTGGAATTCCTCCATATTAATGAGAAATGAGGCTTAGGCCTAGTCTGAAAATGATATCATTGCAGCACAGGCCAACAGAACCGCTTCAGTTACCATGGTATAGGTTCAGGACTGCTGCAATGCCCAAGCCCAACTTCGGTGAGTAACATATTTGCAGGGATCTGGATGGTTTCTAGGCTTTGTTTTATTCTTTAGCCACAAGCGTTACAGTATTCCTCCCAGCTGCTCCATAAAGCATATTCTCAGCCCCAGAAGAATCTGGTGAAAAGGTAACTGTAGGTTCAATTCCAAGCACTGGTCTCTGATCCCTTGAGCCTATAATGAACATTCTTTCTCCTAGATGCTTCCTATAGCATTCATTCTCTGTAGCACTCTTTTGTAGGTACATTTGTGTTGCATTTTTCATGTGTATTTCTGAATATGTGTGTGTGTGTGTGTGTGTGTGTGTGTTAGAGACAGAGAGACAGAGGGAGAGAGAATCTGCCCAACTAGTCTCTAAACTCCTCAAGAGTATAGAAGGTGTCATCTATCTCTTTCCTCTTTCATCTGAGTGACAATACAAAATACTTCTTAAGGATGCTGGCCCTGAAGCCAGGACCTCTGGCTTCACATCTCAGATCCATCTCTTACAGTATGTATATTTAACAAGTCATTTAACCTCTCTGAGACTCAGTTTTCTGATCTGCAAAATGGGGATGGTAATAGTTTCTACCTCATAAAGATCTTGTGAAGATTACGTAAGTATAATATGAAGATGAATTTACATGAAGATTTTATGTAAAGCACTTAAAACATTGCCTGGCACACAGCAAGTATTTAATAAATATTAGCTACTATTATTATCATCTTATTTGAAAACTCAGAAAATGCAAGCCACACATGGGCTAGAAGTGACTAAGCCAATCTATCCCATACATTTGCTTTATTATTTTATGATTTACTTAAAAGATTGTAACAGTAAAACATGTTCATCTAAAGAATTTGAAATAATTGCAGACATCTAAAAAGTAAACAGGGAAAGTGACCCTTTAAGACGCTGCCCCAACAGCAACACTCATATCTTTCCAGATTTTTAAAATGCAAATATAAGTATATGCCATTTGGGGTTGTTTTTAACTTTACAAAATAAAATTGATATCATACAGTCTACTGTAACTTGCTTCTATATGTGAACAATGAATCATATAAATACTTCCATGTCCCTGCATCCAATACACCTCATCTTTAAATGGCTGCGTAGTATTTCACCACATGAATGTGCTATAATATAATGCTTAAACATTCTACATCAGTCTATTACAACTAAATCTACAATAACCATCTTTTGTATATGTCTCCAAACACACATGGGGGTATTTTTCTGGGATATATTCATAGAAATGGAATTGCTGAGCTGATGCGAAGGCTCATTTTATAGAAGCTGCCAAACTATCTTCTAAAAGGTTCTGCCTATTAATGCTCCACAAGCAGTATATGTGAATTCATTCTCCCCACATCCTAATACTTATGAGTGTTTACTTTTTGTCTGTTTAAATAACTACAGTGATACTGTGATATTTGAATGGGAACTTTTCCCCAACTGCTAGTGACAACCAACATTGAAAATCTTACCCAAGTAAGCAGCCACTTCCTTAGTGCACAGGGATGGTTTGCAGGAGTGTTCCAAAGGGTCCTTTGCCATATTTGATAGTGATACGAGTGCCAATGCCAACTAGATTGATTCTACCATCATATTTTGATGGCTATCCCTTTTCTCCAGTAACTGCAGAAAGTTGCTCCCTGAGACATTGTGCACAATTTGTAGAAAGTATATCACCGTTGCCTACAGAATTGCATCATGCTTTCAGTGCTGCTATATCTTCATTAGGATTAACTTTTCATGAGCTATGGCTCTTACCCCACTAGATTTTAGTTTTTCTTTTCTACCCCAACACAGTTCTTCCACCAAGGGGAAGGAATGGTACTAGCATTTTCCAGAATCTACTATGTGCCAGGAATGGTATTAGTTACTTTACATATGTTATCATACTAAAGCACCAAAATAACTCTGTGAAGCAAAGCAAGTGCTCTTATTGTCCTTATTTTATAGATGAGAAAACTGAAACTGAGGCATAGAAAGTTTAAGTAACTTGCCCAAGGTCACACATATAGTAAATGGAATACACAAGATTACAACCTAGGGCTGTCTCCTGCCAAAGCCCATCCCCTCTCCATTGCACTGTAGTGTCTTTCAATTTTCTGGAAGCATTCATATTTTTGCATTATCAGAGTTCTTAAGAACACCTGGGTGGAATCTTTTGTAAAATGAATTTATTAACCAATTAATTCCCAGTGTGAGCAAAGTGCCATTTTGTGTTTCTGAAGTTAGAAAGACATTCTGAAAGTGATTTTTCATTTCCACTACAAAGTTTTAGGTTCATTTTAGTGAACAGTCTTTGGGCTTTGTTCAGGCTGCTGAACATCCAATTATGGCCCCTTGTATCACCATTTAGAATGCAATCAGCAGTGAATTCAGGGGGAAAAAATCAATGCTAAAGAAACAACACCAATTGGCTTTTCAGAAATTCTGTCTCTGTCAAGATGGAGGTACTTAGAGTCAGGCTATGGATTAAAGAGAGATAAAGTCAGTTTCTGACCCTCTTGCCTACCTCTGCCTCTCCCCCCGGAGTTAGAGGTGCCATCTCCCTCAGTTACCCAGAGCCCAAGTATTAACCTTGCCCTACACCTCTACCTTCCCATCATCCCCTGAACCACACTTTCAATAGCGTCTCTCACTCTATTGGCTCATGTTTCAGATTTAACCCTTGACTAACACTAAGTAATCCAGGGCTTTCTCAAATTCCACTTTAGTGGATAATTACAACTGAGGAACTCAGTGCATCTAATGTGTTTCCCAAAGGGTACTGACATTTTAACAAAAAACCTTCAAAAATGCCATGCCTTAGCCCAAAAGATAGAAATATTTCTAAGCTACCTTAGTTTTCCCCATTGTAACTAAGCACAGACAAAAAGAGACACAGATTGAAAGTACAAGTTTATCTGGTCTCCTTCTGTACCGTGATGCACAAATCTCTGCCCCAATAACACTCAGTAGCTAGGAATATAGCCTCTTGATCCTGACAGTCACATTCATTTGTGTGACAAATTACTATTAATATATTTCTGAAACAAAAGTAGCAAACTCCTCTAGTATTGTCCCCTTGATGGCAGACTTCAATGTCCCCTTTCAATGGTCAGACTTCAAAATCCTCACTGAATCTTACATTCTTGACCTACCAAGATTGTCTCATTGAGGCTAGTCCATCCCATGGCATGGAACTTTGATAGGAAAAAGGTACATTAATGAATGCACAGGAACATTGGCCCAGGTTATTTGTTTCTGTGGGAAATTACATATTTTTGTCAAACTATGTATGAATTTAGCTTTAACATCTAACAAAGAAAGGAATGCTAAAGGTTGCCTTGGCCAAATATTTTAGCAATCTTCAAATCATACCACCTAGGTAATTATCTACCTCACCCAAGAATGTGGTCAGCCCTGATTGAATTAATCTTACTAAAATGTGGTGGTACAGGTTAGTGGCTAAGAATATAGTCTCTGAAGTCATTCACACTCAGATTCAAATCCTTGCTCTGTCAGTTACTAGCTATGTGATCCAGAGTACGCCATGGAGCCTTCCTGAGGCTCAGTTTTCTCACTTGTAAAATGGGAATGATAATAGTGCTTACCCCATAGGGTTGCTTATGAGGATTATATTCAACAAGTGCATATATTTAAAATGCCTGAAATGGAGTAAGCACTCAATAATCACTGGCTACTGATAATAACAATACCAATTATAACAATATGCATTTTCTTACATACTACATGTTCTAGGCTAGAAAGCCAAAGTGGTTTAAGCCACAGACCCGCTCTGGGAGCAGTTAATCATATATTCACTTCCACCTCAGACTGTGAGAACCATCTGACATTTGCTGCTGAGAAAACCTGTTAATATAAGTCCCCATTCTTTTGTTGTGTTCTACCAGCCCCTCCCACCATAATGAATTGGCTTTGTGCCTTCAGGTCATAAATGATAGAGTCTAGTAAGCCAGACTGAAGAAATAAGCCTCTTGCCAAGAATCACCCTTAGCAGAGCTGCTGCTGCCTTTGACCCTTACCTAGTATTTGATAAGAGAATCCCCAGAAAGCAAAAAGCCATTCAAAAGCCTCACCAGTTTTCAACAATGAGGAAGATGCCACCATCCTCTGGCTGAGAGCAAAGAGGCTGCTGTTTAGAGAGCCCCCAGCTAAACTGGGTTTCCAGTACTGGAGTGGCTGGCAACTCTGCTTTGATAGGAATTGAAGAGGAGCTGGATATGGATGTTTACAGTGTACATTTCATGGTATACTTCTTTTACCCAGGGGACAGCCTGATGCCTGGTTGTCTGACCTGTGACCAGGGAGTCCCTCACATGGGAAACTTTGTAATACTGGTAGATGCCCTTGTGGCTCTTGTTTGACCTGTGTCCAGTTTATGCCTGCCAGACCTTCACTCTGACACTGGGAGCCTGACCTTGTGTTCTCCCTGGTATTCCAGGGACACCCTGGTCTGGGGTAGCCTCTGATTCTTCAAATGGAAGGCACAAATTCAATATACTACCACAATAGGAAATAAGTTCAAAGATTATTATTTACACAGCCTGGTCAAGGAGGACATAATGAGTCAGAAGGGCAGTCCTCTCTCCCCAGATCAAAGAGGCAAGAATGAAGAGTCAGAGAGAGAGGATAAGGGATTAGGATATGGGTCACTTTAAGCTCACAAGCAAAGGCATGAATGGTGCATTTAAAGGAAGCAGTGGGGAAAGCCAGAAACCCAGTCGGCTTGGAAGAGGTGTCTCTAGGATCCTATCTCTGGCCACTCGCTTGAGCTAGTTGGGTGCAGGTCAAACTATGTCAATGGTGACTGAGCCCTGTTTCTGGTAGGAGAAAGTCAAACCTGCATTCAAAATGGATGCTGATCTTATTTAAAAGTCTAAAAACAATAGATGCTGGCGTGGATGCAGAGAGAAAGGAACGCTTATATGCTGTTGGTGGGACTGCAAATTAGTACAACCCCTATGGAAAACAGGATAGATATTTCTCAAAAAACTAAAACTAGATCTCCATTAGATCCAGCAATCCCACTACTATCTATCTACCCAAAGGAAAAGAAGTCATTTTATTAATCTCAAAATATCAAGGGGGTACAAATGTTTTTGTTACATGGTTAGCTTTATAATGCTTTAGTCAAGGCTATAAGTGTGCATATCACCTCAATACTGTTCATTGTATCTATTAGGTTTTGACAAAATGGATACTGAGGCAATAGAAAATTATAAGAATTTACTACAGCTGCCTAGTGGTCATTATTTTTCCCCAGTTTGCATGGCAGTTGCTCTTGTGTCAGGAGGTGTAGTCCAGGTACTGCCACCTATGGACACCAACCACTTTCTCTCAGAAATGAAACTACAAAATATCAAAAATGAAAAAAACCCTATAGGCTGAGAATAAAGTTATTGAACTAGAGCCTCGTCATTTTGAGAAATTAGGAAACAAAGACCCAAATATAAAATGTGACTTTACCCTTTGCCAGTGAATCAGTCCCTGGCAAAATTGGGCCTAGAACTCTGATCTGTTTCTCAGCCTAGTCATTGAGGAGTCCAGCTCCAGACCAAAATCCTATGCTGATCTTACATGCCTGGCCACAGGTAATTACAAGGCTTTGCTTGGCAGGCCTCACGGGGAGAAGCTGCTCTGTCCACACCAACCAGACTTGGTGTACAACCAATCAGTGCATTGCAATTTTCTGCAGGGAGTTACAGTCAAGGCTCAGGATGCTCCCTTTAAGTCAGCTATGCTCACAGACATATGTGCATACCCAGCCCAAGCACCTGCATTCAGAGGCCTCCTTGTTGGGGGCTTCAACCAAGGCACTTCAGGCATCTCCGCCTAGGTCTCCTTATTAGTGGTCTTGGCTGAAGAACTTTTCTCTGCTTTGACTCAGTACCTTTTCACTCCTAGCCCTTCCAGTTCTCCTTATCGCCAACCCACAGGTCCATAAAGAGGAAGGAGCCTTTAATCTGGGGCTCCTCTGCAAAGAGAACTACCCCCATGTCTACTGTATCCATCTGACCCTTGCCCAGAGCCATTCCAGGGGGGAAATGGAACATTAGGGAGTTGGTATCATTTTGCCTCTTGCTTTCACTATCGCAGTAAGTCAATAAAGACTTGGTTGTTAATTTCAGTTTGGCTTATTATTTTAATTGAGCACCTTGACAACTGGCAGCTTGAGTCCTCTTTCTAATGTACTATTCTGAACTTCTGTCTCAGAATGCCAGGGGCTATTTTGAAGGAAGCCTATTTTGTTGCATTTAAAAGTAACTTCATGAAGTGCAGAATCTCTAAATTGAATATAACCTTGTGACCTTATTAATTAATTAACATACTTCCAAATTAAATATACTATGTGACTTTATTAATCTATAGATTCCATATTTTGGTGGTTTTCAAATTTTAAGTAGCATCAGAATTATGTGGAGACCTTTTGAAAATGTATATCATTGGACTTTAAACCTAGACATTTGGATTTAGTAGGTTTAGAATTGGGATCATGAGTAAACATTTTGAACAAGGATCATAGTTGAAGAAATATGAATTAAGGGAACTACAGGGAAATAGCCTTCAAAATATGAATCCACATGGAAAAAATAACCTATTATTCTGTACACACACACAAACATAATTTCTCTACCTTGAAATATCTAAACAGATTGGACAGGTTCCAATCTGCTTTTAACCAGATATTTGATATCTGCTAGGTACGCCCTGTAATTTATTAGAACTATTTTTTAATAAAATATAAAGGAATATCAGACACAAACTGGGACTCTTAGTGATAATCTTTCCAAGAGAAATCTCAATGTTTGTGTGGCAGGCTGAACTTAGCAAAAATCAATTCAATCCTGCTTGATGCCATATTTCAGTAACAGAAGCTGCTTCTGTATAAAAGAAAAATGTCTGGAAAACTCAAATAAGAGCAGGAAGATCCCAAATGGGGCCAAAGCTCTTGGGATGTAGAAATGATGAGAGGCCTTAATTAGGAGTTGTTAAAGTTCACAGCCTTTACCTGATTTTACAACAGGAATCATAGACTTCCCTTCTGATCTCTTTTGAACTCAGTGCCTCATCAGCAATTACATATATACATCTGCAGATGTTACTCTTCTGCTTTAAATTTTCATTAGTTCCTCATTGCCTACTGGGTAAAGTGTAAAGTCCTTGACTTTGATACTGGTGAAAACAATTTTAGATCTCTTTTCCCACCATTTTCACCCCACACTGTTGGTATTCTGAACTTCTTACAATTCCCAGGCATTCTATGATCTTTCACAGCTCTCTGCTTTTGTTCATGCTATTTCCCCTGCCTAGAATGGCTTTCTTATAAATCTCTCTGATGATTCCTTACTCATTTTTTCAGATCCACCTTAAATTTTACCTCTTTTATGAAGCCTTCCATGGCATAGAAAATGCTGGAGAGGCTTGCTGGAATTCTCACCTTGGGCTCTGTAGAGATTTCATGACTACACTGTAGGAGCCACTTAAAGGTTATGTGTAATTCTAGCCTACTAAGCAAAAGAAAAATAGACTCTAGAAGGGCAGAAATATTGTCTTTTATCCATATGTCCTATTGAATACAGAAAATATATGTATACCATGGAGTACTACTCAGCCATAAGAAACAATGGTGAACTAACACTTCTTGTATTATCCTGGATGGAGCTGGAGCCCATTCTTCTAAGTGAAGTATCACAAGAATGGAAAAACAAGCACCACATGTACTCACCATCAAATTGGTATTAACTGATTAACACTTATGTGCATATATGGTAGTAACATTCATCAGGTGTTGGGCATATGGGAGGGGGGAGGAGGAGATGGGTATATACACACATAATGGGTGTGGTGCGCACTGTCTGAGGGATGGACACGCTTGAAGCTCTGACTCGGGTGGGGCAAAGACAATATAGGTAGCCTAAACATTTGCACCCCTGTAATATGCTGAAATTTAAAAAAAAATAAAAATATAACACTGGCACAAAAGTCAAAAGTCTTTATCTTTTCTCTAAGTTCATTCCTCCTTCTAAGCTCCCTATTATAAATTATGACATCACTATCTTCTCAATGTCTCTAACTCAAAAACACAGACTTCTCTCTTTGATCCTCTTCTCTCCTCCATGCAACCCATGTCCACTTAGTCTTTACATTCTGCAGCTTCTACCTTATAATCATCTCTCAAGTCTATCATTATCTTCCCATCCCCACTAACATCATCTCTTGCCTGAATTATTGCAACAGCCTCTTATAGATCACCTCCTCCAATAGATCACCATTTTATCCATACTTCAGGCTGCTATGAAAGTAATTTTTCTAAAATGCAAACTGATCATGTTACTTTTCCAACTCAAAACCCTCTAATAGTTCCCCTTACCATGGCATGCAATGGCCTTTTGCAGTTGCCTCAAACTGTATTTTCAGGTTCATCTTTTGCTGTGATTCTATGAAATGTTCATGCCATCTAACCCTATGTTTTGCAGAGTTCTTGA
The DNA here is from genome assembly GCF_020740605.2 of Lemur catta. Lineage (NCBI taxonomy): Eukaryota > Metazoa > Chordata > Mammalia > Primates > Lemuridae > Lemur > Lemur catta. The sequence continues at coordinate 23,372,624 of NC_059155.1, forward strand.
GAGGCACGTGCAATTTCACCCAACTATTCTTCTGCACATGTGGATGTTTTATGCCTTCACTGTTTTTTCATGCTTTCTGCCCCAACTCTTACTAATCCTTCAATACCCAGCCCATATTACTTCATCTTATGAAAGTTCAAGTTTCATTCAAACTCCACAAATCCAAGTTAGTCCACTAACCATTTCTTTGGTCCTTCAGCCATGATTTATAAATATTTATATCTGGTTACCAGTCTGTATTCCCTGTTAGACTGTGAGCTGCTGCAGGGTAGTGATCTGCCTTCATTCATCTCTGTCTTAGCACCTACCACAGAACCTAACCCAAAGTCACTCCAAAAACATTCACTTAAGTGCCTCCTAACTGTATTTTTCACAGCTCTTACTGCAGAAGGGCACATAAGTTCAGTAAATGTTTGTTAAGGAATTAATTCCCTGATGGGTTCCAAGAGGCCTCCACTTTATAACATATTCTTCTCAACAACAAACAAAGTTCTAACACACATTCAAACTGTCTTACCAGAAATTGTTACCGAACATTTAAAGTTGGTTTATTTTTGTTTTTGTAATTGAGGCAGTGTCTATGTACATAAAACAGAACTATCATATAAATCAAGCCAAGAAACCAAATGCAAATGGAAATAAATCAGTTATGATATTTAGATTCAGTGTGTTCATGTCCACCTGAGGAAATGACATTAAAAGGTATGGTCAGCCCAGTAGCTTGTCTCTTCCATTTAAAACAGACAAAACCAGCCATTAAAAAAATCTGTCATAATTCATTATTTGTACATGACGTTTTCTTATCCATTCACTCCCTTGATTTTTCACAACAACCCTGAGAAATTTGCAGGGAGGTTTCACCACATTTCTTTGTCTCTAAGATGCCACAAATTATAAAAATGCACTACTAATGTAATCATAACTTTTCTGAGAAAAAGATAAATGTCATGTTAAATGGATCATAAAACTTATTCTAATTTTAAAAACTTTAAAGTGTGAAAACAAAACTTTTGACTTAGACATGAGGATATGTGGTATGATCCCCTTTTGAAAATAGGGAAAATGAGGCCTAGAAGACTAACACCCATATCACATAGCTGTTAAGTAAGGGATACAGAGAAGGACTTGATTCTTTTGATAGCTAAGACATTCTTTTCATTCTACTAGATTTTCCTAATGTCTGTTCAATGGAATAATAATGTTGTAGGAATTTCAATAAGAGGGAAAAATACTGTAATTAACTCAATTTGAGAGACTCAGAGTTAAAAAATAAATAGGTTTCCCAGGAAACTCACTGCTAGGTATATATCCAAAAGAAGAGAAATCAGTATACCAAAAAGATATCTTCACTCCCATGCTTACTGCAGCACTATTCACAATAGCCAAGATTTGGAATCAACCTATGTGCCCAACAATAGATAAATGGATAAAGAAATTGTCATATATATACCCAATATCATATATATACCCAATATTATACCCATAAAAAAATGAAATCCTGCCATTTGCAACAACATGGATGGATCTGGAGAACATTATGATAAGTGAAATAAGCCAGGCACAGGAAGACGAATCTCGCATATTCTCACTCACATGTGGGAGCTAAAGGTTAAAACAATTGATCTCACAGAGACAGAGAGTAGAATGATGGTTACCAGAGGCTGGGAAGGGTAGCGGGGAAGGGGGATAAAGTGGGAATGTTTAATGGGTATAAAAATATAGTTAGATAATTAGAATGAATGATATTTGATAGCACAAAAATGTGACTATAATCAATAAGTTAGGGTATACTTTAAAATAACTATAGGGGTGGAATTGGAATGTCCCTAGCGCACAGAAATGATAAATGCCTGAAGTGATGGATGCCCCAATTATCCTGATTTGATTAATTCACATTGTATGCCTGGAAGAAAAACATCACATGCACCCTACAAATATTTACAATTATGTACCCATAATAATTTAAATTAAAAAATAGGTTTCTTTACTATATAACTTCTCAGAGTTTCTCCTATGCTAATTAATGTACATTGTGAATTCCCAAGACAGGACTATATATACTATACAACATTGCACAAAGTTATTTGACCATAGAACTTTTTCTTCCTTTTATAAAGTATCTTGTGGAATTAGTGCTCTATGGAATACACTTTGGAAAGCTATACTATACCAAGATAGAATTTTATCAGACTCCAAAAGTCATGAACCACAACTCAGATTTGTTTACTGTCACTTTCAAAGATCAAGCAAGGATCCCCAACCTATGGTGAGTGGTATAATCATTTCATTATATATTACAATGTAAATCTAACAGAAATAAAGTGCATAATAAATGTAGTGCACTTGAATCATCCCGAAACCATCCCAAAACCCCCGCATCCGTGGAAAAATTGTCTTCCATGTAAACAGTCCCTGGTGCCAAAAAGGTCAGGGACTGCTGTAATATGGCATAGCACAAAGTGGTAAATGCAATTGCCTGACTCTTGATTCAATTTGGCTCTTAAGAATGCTGAAGTGAGAAGCTCCATTCAAGAAAAATTGAGGAAGTAGCCATCAACATAGTCATCAGCCAAAGCATTACTAATCTGGCATTTGTCATACAATAAATATTATCTAGAAACAATTGGAGTTCTCTAAAGAGAGCCTCCCACTAGGAATATAATATTTGTCTACATTTGGGACAATATCCTTGAAAATGTCTAGCAGATTTTTCATGCTGTTTTTCAGTAGCACCCACAGAAATGTCTACTGGTCACTAGAAACATTCATTCATTCATACAACAAATCCTGAATCCCTAGCATTTGCCAGGCATTATGCTGAGCACTGGGGATACCATGGTAAATAGGACAGATCAATCTCTGCCCTCATGATGCCCTCAATCGAGTCTAGGAGAAATTGACATATAAAATGCCATCTAATAAACATTTCAACTAAGTCTGGACGTGTAAACTGCTGCAGAGCACAGGGTATTTACCTGCATAATTCATGCCTCAAAAAGTCTTAATCTGAAATATCTGAATCAGAGATGCCAAAGCAGAGCCAAGGGCTTAATTTAATAAAATGATTGGCCCAGCTTCACTGCTTACATTGCCAGCAAAGTGCTGCTCTTACCAATGCTACCCAATTCCAAACACAAACAAAAATGTCTAACATCTTCACCAATGACACAATTTTATCTGAGATCACAGCAAAGAACAAATAACATTTTAAAATGTATTTACAGAAATCAACCCGCCAGGTCCTGATGAACAATTGTTTGTTTCAAAGATATTAGAATTTTCTCCAAGTTTAGTAATTCAGTGGGCTCACCATAAGGAAATTAGAGATATAAAATACCTGCTAGAATGCTACCAATCTGTCTTCCAGCCAGTGCCAAATAGTAGCAGAAGCACTGGAGTCCCTCATAGTATTAAAGTATTAAACACTATTCTGCTGCCTAGAGTTTTCTTTGCCTCTTCTTTTCATTCATATGCCACCTGATATGTTTCCCTATTTTGTTACAGAAGGATACATTAACCTAATAGCCACCTTCATTGACTGACCATTTTATGCCGTTTTTACCCTTAAATGATATGCTATAATTTTTTAGGTATCTACAAAGCAAGTGAACACGCTCTCCCTCTCATTTTGATGAATTACAGTAGTCTCCACTTATCTGCAGTTTTGCTTTTTGCAGTTTCAGTTACCTGTGGTCAACTGCAGTCTGAAATGTTAAGTGGAAAATTCCAGAAATAAACAATTCATAAGTTTTAATTCACTTTTATTTCAGTATGTTGTTATAATTGTGCTATTTTTAGTTATTGTTGTTAACCTCTTGCTGTATGTAATTTATAAATTAAACTTTACCATAGGTATGTATGTATAGGAAAAAACATAGGATTGAGTACTATCTGTGGTTTCAGGCATCCACTGGAGGTCTTGGAATGTATCCCTTGCAGATAAGGGGGAAGTATTGTAGTGTTTTCCTTCCCATCTCCATCTTATTTGTGTTCTCCCTTTTTACCACCGACTTTCGTTTCTGATTCCAGAACTTTGATGATGACAATTATAAGGGAGGATTTAGGACAAATGTACATATCTGTTGAAAAAGTCACAGGGCACTTGTTTGTGGGGTAAGTTCAAAAGAGTGTTTTCTTATGTTTCTTATTCTTAATCTGATGGAACCATGCTAACACCACAGCAAGTTATGTTGAGTGCTTCTTGTGTGTTGTGCTGGCAGAGGCTGAGCTTATCAGGTGATTCATGAGCTTTCCTAAATTCTGGCCTGAATACTGTTATTTAGGTTTATGAGAATGGCTTCAAGGGCAAACGACATGGAAAAGAATAGGTTCATTCACTTCCAATTAGTGCTTGCTGAGGTACTTGAGCTATGAGCTCCTGTAACTAAGAGGCCTTTAGTGAACACAATGAGCAGGTAATATTTTATGTGACAAAAATTATAATAATAGGTCTTGTTAGTATTTTATATCATATCTTATTGTAAGATCTAGAGGGCTTACTATTTGCCAAACACTTTTCTAAAAACTTCACATTCATCAACTTATTTAATTCCCACTAGTGCCCTATGGAGAGGTGCTATTTCAAAATCTCAACTTTATAGGTGGAAAAACTGAGGCACAGGGATATTTACCCATAGTGACAATTAATAAATGACGAGACTTAGCTTTTGTAGTCACTATTTCAAACCTCCCTCCCTCCTTCCCTTCTCCTGCCCTGCATCACAGGCAACTACATTACCAGGTTTCCCTGTCTGCTAACTTCTGAGCAGGTTTGGTAGACAGGGGGCACTGGTAGAAAATTGTAGACAGGAGTTGAGGAAAAGCAAAACTGGAAAGCCCTCCTTCCATAGCCCCACATTTATCTGGGTAGCCCCTACCTGGGTTTTAGCTTCAGCCAGAGAGCCTGGCTTCCAGGTCCCGATAACACCACCTCCTTCCATTGCCCCTATAGCCCTAGAAGTGGAAGCAGCTTCCTTGTGTTGCTAATCTCTTGATGCCCTCACCATTTCCTGCTTGACTTCTCAACGAGTCCGTCACTCATTTAACCAAGCACCTGTATTAAATTCCCTTCAGCTGAATGATCTAGTTTCTGTTTTCCTGGCATGACCCTAACAGATATATTAATAGCTTTGAATTCAGACAGTCTAGTCCTAGAGTCCATGTACTTAAATGCTATGCTATCCTACCCTTCCATGGAAGAATTTCATTCCACAGAGATTTTCAAAGGGTCTAAGAGATGAATAAACCAGCCTGGAATCTACCTTCTTTAAATTATGGTTGACCAAGGGTAGCCCATAACGACCCAAGGGCCCCATTCTTGACTTTAAAGTCTGTAAGGACAACAATTGTGCATGTTTTATTCATTGCTATATCTCCAGTACATAACACAAAGCCTGGCATCGTAGGTGCACAATATGTGTTTGTTGAATCACTATCTGACAGCCATTTCATTTTGTTCTCATGTAAGTAAAATTGATAATAAAATCTGTCTCTTGTAATATTTATTCAGCATTATATGTATAATAATACACTACATGTGTTATTGTATGGGTTAATACCAAACATGGGCTTAGGAATCAAACTGGGGTTAAATCTTAGCTCCACCATTCACTACCTATATGAATTTGGGCATGTTACTTAATCTCTCTGAGCTGCTAAAATTAGAATAATATTGGGATTTATTTCTTAGGGTTGTTATAAGAATTAAATGAGATAAAATATGTAATGTGCCTAGTAAAGTCATGGAACATGGTAATTACTCATTAAATGGAAGTAGATGTTGCTATCACTGTTGTGCTGTTACTATTACTACTATTGTTGGTGCTGTTATTTATACTTCCCCCCTTTTGAAAGGCATGCTTGTCTTGTAACATTTTCTCAGGAGGTAAGGACTGTTTTTAACTGATTTTCTTCCTAAAAGACCCTTTAGCCTCTGATTTCTCCATGCTTCCCTGATATAGAGAGGCTGAAGGCCTTTAAAATTGCAGACTAAAGCCAATCAATTCCTTGAGCCTCACTGACAGTGGAAAAGACTTTAAATTATTTTCTCACTCCTAAGCCTAATACCAGTGTGTCTGGGGCAAGCCCAGAGTTACCATGTACTCTATAAACTTCAACTTCCTTATCACTTCCTGTTATGTTTAGCTAGTGTATACACATAACTGGGATTCTTCCCGTTTCCACATTGCACTTCTGTTTCTTTAGTGTATCTAGAGCCTGAATCCCTGACTCCCTGATTAGCCTTTGCTGATGGGGCATAATCCTCACTCCTTGCTCTCAATCAAATAGACCTTGTAGAACCTCAGTGCTACCATAATTCTGCATATAGAGCTAGCCATTGCTTGGAAACTTCTGCTAATGAGCACCCATTTACCATCCAATCATATTAGGCCACCCTCCTTCTTGGAAATCTACGCTGGCTAGGTTCAAGCGTGCTACACTGCTATGAACACTATGACACTAACTGTTAACTTGCTCTTTAAGAAGCTATTGCTAAACTGGTTTAGTCCCACAGCCCTGACCATGTTCTTTCCTAGATTAATTTTCTTCCCCACCGGCCCTCTGAAGTCCTAGTTGGTTTTGTAGCCCAGCTTATATGAGTTATAACAGTGTTTATCCCAGCACAATATGCAGTTAGGTGCATCCCACACATTGTATAAATGAGAATGCTGATCTATTGGACCCAAAACCATTCAGCCAGTTCTGCTCATTTGGTTATTTCTCTGCATTCATTCATTCAACAAATATTTATTGAGCACTTCCTGTGTATACTGTACTAGGAACGAGAGATACAGTTGTGAATAAGAAAAATCTGTAACTTCAAGGAACTTATCTTCTGCAGGGTTGGGGATCACAGAGAAAACTTTCTGCAAGACTCCCAGGCCCTCTGCTGTTCTTTCTATTTTTCTAGAAAATCCTTTCAAATATCATATATCATTAATCTACTGGCTCCCACAAATTATTCCCTTGCAAAGAAAGTGAATTTTGTGCTGCTAATAACATCAAGAGTAAAACTGATGAGCACCTTTATCCACCCACACACTCACGCACCCACACAGTAAGTTATCAGTACTAAGGGGAAATCATTATTCTCATTTTATGAAAACTATGCCCCCAAAGTGTCAAAGAATCTATAGATTTGGTTTTAATTAAGAATGGAAGAACTGATGACCAAGTTAATTGGCCTCACCAAGTCAGACCTTTGACCACATTCTGTAAGTTAGGAAAATAAAATGAGTGTGATGCCAGACCAGCCTTCATGTCAGCAGCTACTCTCTCCAATTTAGCTTACAATCCATTCAGAGTGTCTAATCCAATCCAAAGTAGCTAGAATGACCAGACAAATTTTCCAAGAGTAAGAGACCCCATCACTTCCTCTAGTTTGCATCTTTCATTGTCAATAGATAATTAATCACCAGGTTCCACCTCAGCGCTATAGGAATTTTTTCTAATGATTTATTGTATGAATAACTAAGGAGAAAAAGTCTCCAATGACATAATATGCATAATGTGCATTTTAATTGGAAGGCAATTTAGATATTTATTTAGGCCATGCTCATGTGCAAGTTATTTCTAATGACGGAAAGCTGCTTTGGTGGAACTAATTATGATAAATTACTAACAGCAGTTTCAAACATTAAGCGTTCAGCTGAAGTGATCAATAGACCAAAAGCCAAGCTTAGACATAGTTCTGAATGCTTTATTTTATTTATTTATTTATTTTTTGAGACAAAGTCTCGCTTTGTTGCCCGGGCTAGAGTGAGTGGCCGTGGCGTCAGCCTAGCTCACAGCAACCTCAAACTCCTGGGCTTAAGTGATCCTACTGCCTCAGCCTCCTGGGTAGCTGGGACTACAGGCATGTGCCACCATGCCCGGCTAATTTTTTCTATATATAGTTTAGTTGGCCAGATAATTTCTTTCTATTTTTAGTAGAGACGGGGGTCTTGCTCTTGCTGAGACTGGTCTCGAACTCCTGACCTTGAGCGATCCACCCGCCTCGGCCTCCCAGAGTGCTAGGATTACAGGTGTGAGCAACCGCGCCCGGCCTGTTCTGAATGTTTTATATGAACTTCTCATGGAATTAAAAAAGGGCCCCCCTTATCCTGTTTTACCAGAGAATGAGTACTCCAAATGCATTAAGATCTTCTAAGCATTAACAAGGCTGCCTTATGATACGGATATATGAGCCCCTGGATCCCTAGACATGGAACCCTCGACTTTCCCATAATGCACTTAATTCTCAGAAGAACTGGGGTGCTGATACAATGTTGAAATATCTCAAGTAAGCTTAAGTTTTCTCATAAATCAATTTTGTCTTGGTACAATAGGTGCCAGGCTTGATGGGAACAAGTTGGATGAAAATTTAATTTTGCAAATTGTTCATTTAACCTCACATTCACTGTCAGTGAGAAAATAAAACAGGGCAATTTCCATATGGCCACAAATCAAGTGCAGCAGAAATGTACTTAGAACCATGCAAATCCCATTTAAAAATGGGTTGGACAATGAGAGTCTTTGCTTTCCAAAACAATCTTGCTCAAGATTGAAGCTATTTTCTACTTCAGATCTCATCACAAAAGCACCCTGGTTCTGTGCATTGTAAAATACTTTAGGTTCAGTAGGACCTCCCACTTTTGCTTGGCATTTTGATGGCATGGACCACAATGAAGACAGACCATGCCTGAAAATGCTGCTTCCCAACCTGGCAGAGAATCCTCTGGGTATGCAGTTTTTAAATATATTTTTTTATTTAAGAACTTCAAAAAACCATAGCAAATAATCCAAATCCATTCATATCCACAGCTCATTTTATCAAATAAAAATATCACAGATACAAATGAAGCCACCCATGCATCTCTTCCTGTTCGTACATCTTCCCTTCCTCCTCAGAAATAATCACTATTATAAATTTGATGTTTACTATTTCCATGCATGTTTCATACTATTTTATACATATATATCCGTTAACAAAATATAATATTGTTTTGCATTTCATGGTATCATACTGTATTTATTTTTCCATAAGTATTTTCTTTTATTCATTCAACATTGTGGTTTTTGAAATTCATCCATGTTGATGCACATAGCTCCATTTGAATCATTTGTACTCCTGTATGTATTTCCATTGTGTCCATATACCACAAATTTATAATCTTTTCTCTGTAGATACACGTTCAGGTTGTTGCCACCATTTTGAAATTACAAATAATGCTGCTGCGAGCATGTTTCCTGGTATTCATGGGCAAGATCTTCTCTAGGGAGTAAACCTAGGTATGGAATTATTGGACTGTAGGGTATATCCACATTGTCAATTTTACCAAATAATGCCAAATTGTTTTCCAGGGTGATTGTACCAATTTACATGCCCATCAGCAGTGTAAGAGGGTTTCCATTGCATATTTCTCAAGCTTTTTTTCTTTTCCTCAGAAAGTTATTCCTTTGTTACATCAACATTACTTGCTTGTTCAGTTCCTATAATACTGAAAGAAATTTTTTTAAAGTGGCCACGAGTCAGTCAGCTTGATTAGCTGGGCTCCATCTGGGGAGCCAAGTAAATCACTTCAGGCTCCTACAATCTCAGAACAAAAATGTGAAGCCCAGGAAAATCATCTTTGGTACATTCTACCCTTCCCTCTGCACTTTCAGCTCTCATTGATTTGATGCCTCTGCTCTGAGCATAGCCATGCCACCTCCAGTTACCACTTATGTTCCAGCCAGCTCCCATTCTCATCACATTTTACCTGGCAATCACTACTCATGCATTTATTCATTCAGCCAGCCACTCAATTATTTAACAAATATGTACTGAGTGCCTAAGATTCTCTAAATGCTATATGATGGGGTTAATAATGGAGGCTATATGATATGGTTAATAATGGAGGCTATATGATGTGGTTAAAAATGAAAGGAAGTGTCAGAGTAGACAAGACCAGTACCTCTTCTGCCTTATGTTCTAACTTTGTTCTCTTTGCCAGAAAATCTGATCAAGGAAATCAAGGTGAGTAAAAAAAGAAAAACAAGTATTAATTGAGCACCTACTATGAGCTAATATATCCATGATTGAAAAATGACAGTATGTACACTCTTGTGTGTAACATTTGTAAGTAACATGGCCATCAATGCTGTGACACAAAGGAAAGTTAGTAAGCCAGCCATCATTTATTGAGTACTGATATGTTTCAGGCACAAAGCTGTTATCTCCTTTTAATCCTATAACAGCACTGTGAGATAAGGATTATTATTTTCCCATTTAGTGAAAAGGAAACTGAGCCTCAGAAAAAGTCAGCAACTATCCCAAGGTCTGATAGTAAGAGACTGATCTAAGAGTCAAATCCTGATCTAACCCTACCAGTCCATGGCCTCTTATGGTTGATAGTAGGAATTTTAAACACCATGAACCAGACAAGGAAAACGCAGTTTCCCAATCCAAGCCACTATATGCAGGCCAGACAGACAGGATGTAATTTGCTGATGTAATTTTTTGCCAAGAAAACATCAAAGGAATCTTTAATCACTGTGAACGGGCTGAAGTTCCATTGCCCATTATAGATGGTGCCTCCCTCAGGACAAGGTCATGGTGCACAAGTCTTGATTCACTGCCCAGGCTGGTTTTGTGTCTAGAACTAAGGACTGTATCTCTGACTTCAGGGTCCTTCCACAGAAAGTTTCCCTAGCATCCCCTAATAAAGGATAGTGCCAAGGCAGAACTAGCTATGAGGCCATAGGAAGTCCCTGAACTCTTTTCACTGCACAGGACTTCTCTGGACTTGGCAACTACTAGGAAAACTGGGTGAAAGAAAAAAATGACATTATGGAGTCAGTTCCAGAGAATCAACAAAATGGCAGCTGGCAACAATATTGTTGCCACTGGGAAGAACCTGGAAGTCTGATCTCAGTTTAAATGTCACCTCTTCTGGAAAGCCTTCCCTCACCACCCAAGTCTGGGCTAATGCCCTTCTTGTGTGCTTCCACAGAGCTCTGTGCTTCCCCTACCATAACACTGACCTCACTATATTATAATTTTCTGGCTGCCTACCTGCCTCTTCCATTAAGACTGTGAGATCCATGAGAGGAGAGATCATACTTGCCATTTCACTCTTATATTTGTAGTGCCTAGCACCATGGCTGGTACAAAATAGATACTCAGTGGGTGTGTACTGAATTAATTAATAAATGAACAAATGAAACTAGGGCTAAAAAGTCCAACACCCTTTCTTCTCAGAGGAAGAGATCCAGAAGTGGTCTGACTGAAGCATTATAAGAAGCTGGAAAGCAGGATTCCATTGATCTGCAAAGCAACCATAACACTTAATTAGCATTTACTATGTGCCAGGCATCCTTTTGTTTTATGTTTATTAACTCATTTAATTCTCACAACAATCCTATGAGGTTGGTGCAGTTACTATCTCCAATTAACAGATAAACAAACTGAGGCTTAAGAAAGGTTCAATGACTCACCCAATGTCATTTAGCTAGGAAGTATGGAAGCTAGAATTTGAACCCAGTGTGGCTCCAAAAACTGTGCCCTTAACCACTTGGGTAAACCGTAAAACTACCAAGGTCTTTCTTGATTTTTGTCCCAAGGTGAAGTGCTGATAACTCAACAGCCACTGTATTTCCTATGTCTAGGCCCTAAAACCCTTATTAAACTAAACTCTGTACCCCTTTAAGAGACATGACCCTATCCCATGATTTATATTCTTGGACCTAATACATTTCAGTTGTTCTGCAAAAATTCCATGCTAAGATCTGCACAAGAAGGCCTGTAGTTTAGTCATACTTATACTGCACCTCGAGTAAATTAGCTTAGCTTAGGCTCTGGCATAAGACAAAACTGGGTTTGAAACAAGCTCTATAATTTACTAATGATGAGACCTTAAACTATCTAAACTCTCTGAACCTCAGTTTCTCATCTGAAAAGAGATAATATTAGTATCTATCCCAAAGAATGCTCTAAGCACCAAATGTAATAGATTATGTAAAATGCTTAGTACAGTGCCTGGCACAGAGGGACTGTTCAAAAAATGTTAATGTCATCTGTGGGATTTATTTTCTTCCTCTGAAAAATGACAATCCTACTATATATTTCCCAGGATTGTTGTGAGGACAAAAGGAGATAGGGAAAGTATGCCCAGCAAAAGGCTATGTTATGTTATTGCCTCCCTCTTCCTCCCATGTCCTTTTCCTTCACTGGCAATCCGGCTTTAGACTTACCACTATACTAAAACTACTCTTTAAAAGGTCACCTATAACTTCCAAAATGCCAATTCTAATGCTCTATTCTCAAGTCTCATCCTACTTGCCCTGTCTACTACATTTTTTTTCATTATTGACCACCCCTCTGCCTTAAATTTCTCCCTTCTTGCTCACAAAATTACATTCTGCTACTGCTGCTACATAAAGATACCTCTTGCACTAAAAGCTCCTTTCTGCCAGCCTCTTCAACACGTATTTGTTTGCCAAGGTTCTAGCCCTGGCACACTCCACTTCCCACTGAGCCCACGCTTGCTGGGCAATCACATCTCCTGCAGCTACAAGAGCTCAGTCTATGTGGATGAGCCCTAAATTTATGACTCTGACCTTAACCTCAATTGAGCTCGAGTACTCAATCTGCATTTCTTGCTGAATATCAAGCTTGGAAATCTCTCCTTTCTTTCTCCTTAAACCAGAACTTCCTCCTATGTTTCCTGTTTTCAGTTAATGGTCTAACCACTCTCCCAAGGCACCAGAGCTTTAAATCCTGGTGATCTCTTTCAGTTGTAGTCTTTATTATTTTTTGTTCAAACTTGACTAGTAGTCACCAAATAAGCATCACTTATTCCAGTCTCAACCTGCTTTACCACATCCTTCAGCTAGCCTCAGATTCATAGACCTAATAAAGCCATTCCCAGGTCTAGAAGTATGCACAGACACCACAATGACAACTTTAAAAGGCCAATGGCATTAACCCAGAAATCTTATCTTCAAAGTCCTTTACTAATTCAAGCCCCTTTCTAAACTTAACATAGTATTCCCCTTGGCGTTTCCAAAAGTAGACATAACCTTCACCATAGAATTTTATATGTTGAAGTTATTCTCTCTACTTGGGCTGTCTTACACAAGTCTCCCTTCCTTCAAAGACAGCCATGTTTTTAAAAGCATACTTATTCTTTTTTTTCCTTTTGGTTTTTATTTTTTTATTATTTCAGCATATTGTGGGGGTACAAAAGTTTAGGTTACATACATTGCCCTTGCCCCTCCACCTCCCCAAGTCAGAGCTTCAAGCGTGTCCATCCCCTAGATGGTGCGCATCACACTCATTATATATGCATACACCCATCCCCTCCCCCCCCAACATCTGCCCGACACCCGATTAATGTTATTCCTAAATGTGCTCTTAGGTGATGATCAGTGAAACCAATTTGATGGTGAGTACATGTGGTGCTTATTTTTCCATTCTTGGGATACTTCACTTAGAAGAGCCCTCCTAAAATCCCACCTCAATCACATAGCCATCTCCAAAGACCTCAGTGGAAATTTCTTTCTCTCTTTCCCTTACAATCTCACAGCACCTAATTTTTACCTCCTGTATAGAGCTTTCCATATTCCATCTTATAATTATTTAAATATATACCATTATCATGGACTAGATTATAAGCTATTTAGGGACAAGGAGAATCCTATATGTTTTTTATCTATGAATTTCCCACAGAACCAAACATAGGGTTTCACACATGGTAGAAGCTCAGGAAGAGTTGTGTTTCTGGGGTGTGTGTGTGTGTATGTGTGTATATGCACACACATTTTAGTGGAATTGAGCCTATGCAAGCTGAACCTCCAGGAACTCTACAATCTTTCTCAACAAAAAGCCCTATAGACCCCCATGTGCTCCCTGAGTAGGTAGACTTTAGAAGCCTATGTGAATTAATGGCCTGGGTAGGAGATTGAACCCATAAACCCCTACCTCATTATCAGCAGCCTATAACCAGCAAGTGTAACTTACCTCTATCATAGCATTTATCACACTTTGTAGTAGATGTCTCACTGATGCCCTCTACACTGTGAGATCCAAAAGGGCAGGGGCTCTTAGCACTGGCTTCCCAGGGCCTGGCTCAGGTCAAAAGAGTCTGTTGAATATATCCATGAATAAGTGAACTGACCTATATGGCTTTCAAGTTCACAACTTTCAACTTGATAAGTTTAAAAATTATAAGCCACATAATATCACAATTTGGAAAACCATCAGCTGAGATAATCTTAGAATTTCCCTAGCCTAGCTCACTGCAGCCTTAGACAAATGTATTAACAATGGCTGTTCATAAAGCACAGTGGGCAGCCTGTCATCATGGGCTTACTATCATTAATATACCCTTCAAATTTAAAGTGACACCATTATGGTAAGCATTAATAATTCCCTGCATAATAATAGCGATAACAGGAGGTAGTTTTTGAAAACTATTGCCCATGTTTTAATAACACATCCTGAATGTTGCGCTTAAAGCAGTCTCCTGAGTAGAAGAGAAAATGGAGCTATTCTGATAATAACAGTTTATAGTAAAAAGTTACTTATGTGTATCTTTTATTTTTTTTAATTTCTGGGTAACATCACTATGGAATCTCATTTTTCAAAAGTACTGGCATGAACTGATCTCACTTGATAATGCTGCAATCATAGAATGGCTACAGTCCAAACAGCTCCTAAAAATTATAGAGCCCCAGAAATGTCAGTGGCCCCAAAATACCAAAACACAATATATGGCAATCCCTTATCTATTAAAAGAGTCTGCTTTGTACCAATAGACTATTTAGGAATGGACAATTTAGAAAAAAATACTGAGGTGCAGTGAATAAAAGCAATGTATTTGGAGTCCACCAGATATAGGTTTGAAACTTTGGCTTGGCCACCTCCCTTTGGCAAGTTACTTAACACTCCTTCTAAGCTTCTTGTAAGATAGAGCTAGTAATGCCCATTTCATTTTGTTGAGAGGATTATGTGCCGTAATATGCATAAAACACCTGACACACAGGAAGTACTCAATATGCATTAGCTAGTATTCTCATTTTGAGTTGGTATATAGCATAAGTCCAAAGTTGTAAGTTTAATCTGCATATAGATCAGTTCCCATATTTATGGACATATTCAAGAAACTCTTTTGCCCTGAGCCAGGACCTGGGAAGCCAGTGCTAAGAGTCCTTGCCCCTGTGGAGCTCACAGTGTAGAGGGCATGAGTGAGACATCTACTACAAGGTATGTTAAATGTTGTAATAGAAATAAGCATAATAGGGCTTAAAGAATGTTTCTTGGAGAAGATAGTGCCTAAGTATAGACTTGAAAGAAGAGTAGCTATTGCCAGGATGGAGAAAAGGGGAAGAGAGCCTTTTTGCAGAGGATACAGCATGAGAAAGATTACCTGATTTTTTTCTGTTGTAACAGACTAGACTCCCAATTCCGTTCAGTCCTTTATATAGAGTCCTTTAGACTCTAAGCACTTAGAGAAAGACAGAATAGCTGGGTCAGGGAAAGCCCATCCTATTCCTGAAAGAATAACTCAAACTGTTCACCCTTGTAGCATTATCTTTCTGTTATTAGAATAGCAAATTATTCATATATGGTTCTCAAAGACCTTCTAGACACCAATAAACTCAGAATTTAATGCAAAATACAATGCTACTTCATATAAACTTGACAAATATTTTTAACATATTAAAGATTAATTCTAAGAGATTTTAGGAAGTATGAAGATTTGGGCTATATAGGAAAACTACTATATGAGTCTGAATCAGGAGGATGATCTTTGTCAGCTATTGTCTAGATCAGAGACCTATTTGAACACATGTGCAAGAGTTATAGGTGTGCTAAGATATTGACCACCTCCAGAACTCAGGGGACCCAGGGGGTGGTGGCTGGGACAACCAGATTCCTGGGCTATTCAATTTTAGCAGTGATAGGTCTTTTCCTTTTACTCTAGTGTGAAAATAATATTATTCTGTCTGTACCATGACAAGACAGGAACTGAGAAACATTGCTATGGGGTTCCTCCTCTAACGGTGAAAATGTTAGCCTAAATTATGTTGGAGCTAGAGAGTTAAGGACATTGTCATCATCATTGTCAGTGACGCCATCATCAACATCTTCATCAAAAACATCATTATCACTAGTAGTATATCTATTATTAAAGAAAAAGGATCCTTTATTCTAAAAGAGTCTCTTGGGTTCTCCCAAATATCTTGCTCTGCCCTTGGTGTCTAGTGATGACCAGGATTATAATTAATAATATAGAGAAGACAGTAAATCTTAATCAGAAGCCATTGTGACTGTGACTAATTCTTGACACTCCCCAAAAATGAGTACGTGTTGAGAGTAGTTATTCATCTGTCAGCATATGAAAAAGTCCTAAATATCACTATGTATATGCATGTAGGCAACAAGAAGAAGCAGTCTCTCTTTACACAAGAGTAAATAAGTATCCCATCTAGAAAAAGAATAATGGAAACAGAAGTAAGAAATCTTGAAACCCCCTTTTCACTGTCCCTTCCTCTCTACTTAAAACAATACAAAAACTAACCAACCTACCTTTCTACGTATCACAGTTTGGGCTTTTGTTCCCCCCTCTCTCCCGGCACCCGGCAAAGCTTGTTTCCAGGGCCATTAGGGGAATGTTTCACCTTGGCCAGGTTACTCCGGATTTGCAGCTCTGCTGTCAGTCCAGGCCAGACTACCAGCAGAAGCCTCCTAATTGGCTGTCAGTAAGTCACTTTTATGCACAGCCTTTTCTTTAAAATCTTTTCCGCTTCAGGAACATGGCCTTTCTAAAACAGCCTCAAAACACATTGGAAGTGTAGGTGTCCGGGTGGGAGTAAGAAGGGCTTGGAACCACTCGAAACTGGTGCTTCAACAGTTGTGAATATTCCCAAAATGTTTCCACTGTGAATGTGCTTCAGTCATGTTAAGACAGTCAAAACAGTTTGACAAGTTTCTGTTTGGCTCTGGTCTCAGCTACTGTGTTCATGACCTGATTAGCTAGTGCCTACAAGGGATTGACAAGAGTGGCAAATCCACTGAGACAGCTCTTTGTAAAGTGAATTTATGGCTGTGTAATACAGTGATTAACCCTCAGCACCCACAAGCTGTTACCCAGGGCACCGTAACTTCTTCAGAGCCAAGGAAAGCAGAAGAGCAAAATCAAACATTTTCAACATGTAAATGTGTCCACCTTCCAAACACATATTTTGCCTTTGAATATGACTTTATTGCTGCCAGTTGGACTTTGGAGCTGAATTCAAATCTTGCCTCTGCTACCTAATAGCTGTTTAACCCTATGTAAGACAATCTGAGTCCCATGTTCTTATCTGTGAAAGTGAGACTTCCTCCCAGGAGTATTGTGAGTTTACATGTAAACTCACTTTACATGTGAAAACACACAAAATTATTGTGAGTTTACATGTGAAAACAGCACAGTAGGCAATCAATACATGTTAATTTCCTTCCTTTCCTGGACTAAAATGTTTGAATTAAGACTTGCTACCATTACTACCACAAGACACAGAATACAGAGAAGGCTGCCCTATGCAGAATGCCAAAATGATATCCCAAATCTTAAAAGCTCTCCCTTCCAAGTAGCTGATGCTGGTTTTCCCAGTGGGATGCAATCTGCCATCACATCCGTCATTGGTAGGAAGTTACTTCTAAGACTTAGTATTCTTTTTGGCTGCTCTTGGGCACTGAACTCTGAAGATGAGATATCTGAGCAGAATTCTTTTAACCCTGTCTTTGCACATGCAGCACTTAGCCTTCTTAAAGGTCTTTCCTCTGCTGCTACTGACTGACTGACCCTCTGGCACATAAGTGCTGACAAATGCCCTTGTTCTTGAAATAATAGACTTTCAAATCATATTGCCTAGAGAGATGGAGTACTCAGAAAGGAAGTGGGGCACGACAAAAAATCAAATTGAGCTTCTATTTTTTCACTATTAGGATTTTTACTTGTAAAGTTGAGCTATCACTAAACCCTGAGATTGCACTGAGCCCCTCTTTAGCCTCCCACCCCTCCTTTTGCTCATCTCATTGAAATATTTACCATACTATATTGATATACATCTCCAAAATCCTTTAGATCAAGAACTGTGTCTTGAACTTCGTCATAAACCCAGCATCGTACATAATGCCTGTCATATTGTAGGTGCCCAACTAATATTTGTCAAATGAGAGAATAAATGAATGAAATAATGAATATTGGTAAAACAGTTTACAAATGTTTTCAGTAAGAACTTCAAGACATTCATAGCCTCCTCCTCTACTCCCCAATTTTTGTCTAAATGTACATAATCACATATGAGGAAATAACCCTTTCCCCTCTTCCCTGAGAAAAAATAAACTAATTAGTACTAGAGTCCTAATATAACAATTGTGCTTTTTGGCCCCCAGCTAAATATATTCTCCTATTAGTCTATTATTTAGCTCCTGGAAAAAAAGAAAAGAAATAACTGAAACCCACACGCTTGGCACTTAAGGCTCTCTATTGTGTGCCATCTTTTTGACCTCCCATCTCACTGTTCCCCAGCCTGAACGTATATTGCAAGCATGCCATTCTTCTCTAGGTCTGATTTACAAAGCAAGCCCCGCTGAGAATGAGTCTCCACAGATACTGTGTCTGCATATCTGAGGCTGGCACTAGTTGAATGGTATTACCTTGAATCTAACAGCAGACCTCCAATAGGCCCAATAGGATTGTTGGGAACTTTGAATGAGATAGTGTATACTAGGCACTCAGCACAGAGTTTGGCATATATTAAGTGCTTGATAACAGGTGAGCTAGCTAATTTCCTGCTCCTCTGAGTGAAAGGGCATCAAGCCTTCTTACCTCTTCAACTTATTCTTTAGTGTACCTTCAAACAAAAAGACCCAAAACAGTGTCACTTACTACAATTCCTTCTACATTATTCTTAATTATTGTTGCTCTAATCCAAAAAAGGTTACTAGACAAACCACAGCTGTATAAAATCTCAATTCATTCATTTTTGTCCAGCCCCTTGCTAATGCCCCTCCTTTTTTAACCAATGTTTTATTTGAAGAAGTTATTGCCCTTCGTACCAGAGACTTTGCAGTTTTTAACAATCTATTATACCTTTACCTTTTTTAAAGGAGCCAGAATTCTATTTTTCTTAAGAATGTTTAAAATCATATTGAAACAAAACAGTTTCTTTTAACAAAGCTATCTGCAGTAATTGTTTCCTTATATACCATGTGCTCATTTCTGCTACCCATACTCACTCCACCTTAATTCATAATGAAGCTGTCCCTGCCAACACCGATTTACTCTTATTTTCCCTTCTTTTGAACTCTGCCAGTGCTTGCTAAACAAATCCCACAACTTAGCCTTTCCAATCTATAGTTTCTTGGAAATATCTGGAGTTTCCTTGGGTAGATACTCATTTTTCATATACTTCTTTTGAATTTCCCCTAATATGTTGCCTTAGGTTAGATAGTTCTTGGCACAGAATAGGGATTTATTATATTCTGTTAAATGAACTGAACTTTAGGTAAGAAATCATTCCTGGAATGGGTGGGGCTCAGGTAAGGATGGCTCCATTCTCCTTGCGGCCTATTGCCCACTGTTGCAATTTCTCTAGCATCTAGTGGCTTCTGCCCAAAGAAAACACCCTCAACGCTGTTCTACCAGGCCTAGACAAAGCTGGGAAGAGATGGCTCTCTTAGGTGATTTTCTTTTCAGTATGGTAGTTTAGCAAAAAGTCCAAGGAAGCAGCTGCTCCTTCCCTCTAAATTTTCTTGTTATTCTTCCTGTAAAAGACAGACTGTCATCAGATAAATAATCTCCAATATATCCAGCACCTGGTAACATAGGTTTGCTGCCTTAATTGGGAAAAAGGCATTTAATTAGCCTGAAAAAACAACTTAGTAATCAATGAATACATTTGGACCATGAGGGAAAATAAGTACATCTATATAGTAATAAATGGAGAGAGAAAAGAACCACAATTTAGACATTAGAAAGCATCATTCAGATTTAAGCCTATGTGGGATACCATTTCATGTTCAAATTAAAAGAAAGGATGCTATTAAATAAATGCATTTTTCCCTCCCCATGTGAAGCTTTTACACCACCAGAGGTTTCTAAAGAATGAAGAATACATTCCACAATTGAGTGTCTCCTATCTGACACTGTCCTAGAAGTTTGGGGCAAATTCCCATGATGTTGGAGCTATCCAAAGATAAAAGTGCTGTAGTAAGGCAGGGAGGCTCAAAGGAGTTCTGGAGATTGCTTAGGGAAGAAGGGGTAGAAAGAATAAACCAACACACATTACCTCATTTAATATACACAATAACTCTTTGATATGGGTACAATTATTATGCCCATTTTAGAGATGAGGTAACACAAGTTAAGAAAACCAAAAATAACTGGAATTATAAGAAAGTTTAATACTATTTAATTTTCCCCATTCATTTTATAAATGCAGGGAAGTACAGATCAGAGAGGGGAGGTGTTTTTATTAAAGTTACACAGCTACTAAGTAGCAGTATCAAGATCTGAACCCTTCTGACTCCAAATCTAGTACTCTATCCACTATGTCAAGCTCCTGTCTTCTCCAGCCAAAATTCAATACCTCAACCTCAATGTGTCTCTTTACTTTTTAGCCTCAATTTGTCTGTAGATGTGATTTAATATTTCTAGCTTGTATTCCTCTGTTATTCAAATAGTATTTCTTGAGTGTCAGATACTCTGCTAGGCACTGGGCCTTAGAATGGAGAATAAAATAGACAAGACAAAATTCCAGTTCTGTTGGCATTTAAAGTCTATTGAGCAACGTAGACATTACCGAAATTATCAACAAATAGATAATTACCAACTATGAATGTAATTAAGGAGTACTGCATAGTATATGAGTATATAATAGAGGGAATAATTTGGTCTGGATGGGGTATGTTCAGGAAAGGCCTTTCAGGGGAAACGAATTTTAAACAGAGATCAGAAAAACAAGTAGGAGCTGGTCAAGCAGAGTCCAGTATTACTGTTTTAAGACCCATGTGTTTGATGGTTTTATTGACTCAATAAAATTTAGTGTTTATCCACTTAAATATTATTTATATTGCTAAAGTCATTTCATTTTCAACCATTTACTGTGGAATCATGAGCAATCAGATGCTTCAGAAAACTGTTTTGATGATAATTATGGAAAAAGAGCCAAAGTCAGTCTCAAAGAGCACAGTTGATTATCTCAAATATTGATTAGTTAGCTTCACCTAAAGAATTGTTGCCTAAAAGTTTACAAACTGTCTTTAAGGCAAGGACATAACTTGAACAAAGGCACTAAAATACCCCTTCACAAATCCCAACTGAAATGATCAAAGTCTGCCTACTGGTATTATTAACAATTACAGTTCCCCTCCCATGTATTTCTGCCAATTGTATCATAGTACTAATTTAAATTTATGTCAGTTAGTCATTAAGTTTAAGATAGTATAAGATCATTATTGTAGCACATAGATAAATAGAGAATATAAGGAGAATCTACTCACATGTTTGGGAGGCATATATCAAACTGAGATAAATTCTCCTCATTCAAAAATGAGTTAAACTGACTTGAGACCAACACAAGGTCAATGAAATTGTGTTGCAGCATAAAAAGCGGGGGAAAAGCGAAGGAAGTGGTGGAGGAGGAGCATACTGTTAAAAAAGATTTGCACCGGGTGATACAAAGGCAATATATGTAACCAAAGTGTTTGTACCTCCGTAATATTCTGAAATAAAAAAAAGAAAAGGATTTTCTGTAGGAAACAGAAGTTAATTAAAAATAGTCTCTGCTTTATACAGAACAAAATTCGAGGAAATTTAAACTCTGAAATAAGCAGATTGATTAAAAGGCAAAACAATTTGATTTAAAAGGGAAATTGGCTGACTTGTAGAATGTAAAGAAGCAAATAGTGTTATAACAGATTTTTTAATGATATTATATCATTTTCATTTGGCATTTAATAATGAATGTGCTCTAACATCATTTTATGTTACTTCCGTAGACCTATGCAAAGAAAAGAACTAAAACTAAACAAAGATACTCTTCTGACTAGCAAGAAAATACACAAATGTATATACCTGTTGGGCAAATGGTAATATCTTTGAGGTTGTCAGTGAGTTAAATATTACAAGGTTGACAAGCAATTTCAATTTTCTGTGACAAACATAGTGAAATAACCATTGACATTAACATTGTCCCAAGGTTAAGGGTTACATTTCAGAGGGGATAAGACCAATCTTTTAAAAGTAGGATATCTCAAGAGAATTTTGTGCAAACAAACTAGTCAAAAATTCAATTTTATGATGACAAGATACAGATTAAGTATTGATTTAACTTTAGCAAGCCCTTTATCCCACCTAGCTGATGGTTTTTTTGTTCTTTGTATCTGATTTGTAAATATTATCCACCTAGTCCTTATCTTTACAGCAGAGAATGACATGTGGTCTCACTCTTTGCATTCTCAAAAACATTTTTGCCACAATCCTTTAGAAAAATAGGCAAGAGAGATGACAAGACAGTTCACAATAAAAGGAATGCAAATACTTGTTAAACATTTGAAACATAAGAAAAATGCAAATTAAACCTACATTGTGATACAATTTTTCATCCATCAAGTTGATATAAATCCAAAAAAATTAGTAAGATCACTCTGTTGCTGGGGCTGTGGGAAAGCAGGCCCTCTTATACATGGGTAATGGGAATGCAAGATGATACACTCCTATAGAAGGGAATTTGGCAAGATTTAGCAAATTATACATTCATATACCCTTTAACCCAGCAATCCCACCTCTAGGAGTCTATCCCAAAGGTACCTTGTCAAAAATATAAAATGACATATGCTGAAAGCTATTCAATGCAGCAGTATTTGTAATAGCAAGACTGAAAACACCCCAAATGCTTATCATTAAGGGACTATGTTAATAAACTGGG
The DNA here is from genome assembly GCF_020740605.2 of Lemur catta. Taxonomy (NCBI): domain Eukaryota; kingdom Metazoa; phylum Chordata; class Mammalia; order Primates; family Lemuridae; genus Lemur; species Lemur catta. The sequence continues at coordinate 23,395,565 of NC_059155.1, forward strand.
ACATCCATACAATGGAGCACCTTACAACCAGAAGAAAGAAATGAGGCAAAGCTCCTTATACTACTATGGAGTGAACTCAAGAATATATTGTAAAAAAGTGGGGTGCAGAACAGTGTGTTAAATTATACTAGGTTTATATAAGAAAGTGAGAAGTTATGAATTATGGATATCTATATCTATATTTGCTTATATTTTTAAAAAGATACAATGGAAGGATAGATCAAAACTATTTTTAAAAAGTGGTTACCTATAAGGAGAGAGAAGGAATAGGATGGAAGAGATAATGAAGTAAGCTAGACCTCTGATAATGTACCTTATTTTTGCTTTTGTTTTTACTTTAGAACAATGTAAATGTTTTACATAATTATAAAATGAAATTAAATTAGAAAAGCAACTGTTAAAAAAAACCAAAAAAAGTAAATGAAACAAATGATCTTGATTATATATCAAGTTGTTGGCCTACCACAAAAATAATTATTCCATCCTAATTGTCCTTCGGATGCACCCTAAGGACAAAAAAATTTTTTAAATAACTGCAGAGGATTTTCCAATTGCTTTCAGTAATCACTTTGTTAGTAATAATATTGATTGCTTTCAATAATCACTTTGTTAGCAATAATATATTTATTTATTGCTTAGAAAGTATACATCGTAAAGAAGCAATCATATTTGTACAATAAGAATCCAAGATTTTCACCATAAGATAAAAAAGAAACACACAATTAAAGAAATTAAATAAAACTCATACATTTGAATTGAAAATATGACCATAAAGTCATGATCTATTTTTCTAGCCCTGTCCACTGGAAAGGTAGAAAATATGGTGACTATGTTCTGAGTACTGGAACAGCAGACAGGATAGAGTGGCCCCTGCAATGCCCAGAGCAGTGCGCAGTGAGGAAAACAGAAAAGTAAATATGCAGGTATAGTTAAGTAGGTGGCATCTAGTAGGATAGGTAAGTGCCACAATAACCCAAGAGGAGTTGCTCTATAACACAATAAATTAAAAATGAACCACATAAAGGATGTAAAACATAGAGATAATTGCTATGCCTAAAGAAGAGACAGAGCAAATGGAAAAGAAGCAAGAGGCAAAGACATAAAGAAGAAAGCTTTCCTGAGATAAAGACGTAAGTCAGCAGATGAAAAAGGCTCACTAGATACCAGACTGAATTGACTTTCAAGTGACTAATTTCTAAACACATACATATGATTTTTTTTACCTCCACAAGTATCCAGATACTTTTTTTCCCAAAAATCTGGGGGGGGGTTATTTGTTTATTTTTTAATTTCAGAATATTACAGAGGTACAAATGCTTTGGTCACATAAATTGCCTTTGCACTGCCTGAGTCAAAGCTGTTTATCCACCTCAGCTTTCTCCTCTGCAAAACCAAATGACTATGAATAATAGACTACATGTTTACTATAAGATACATGTGTGAAAACTAAGTGGTTCATAAATATTAAAAGTAAAAGAATAGACAAGGATGAACCAGACAAATACAAACAAAATGAAATCTAACTTGTCAATATTAACATTCAAGGCAAAAAGTAGAATCTAAGGCAAAAGCACTTAGAAAGACAAAGAAAGTCAATGTGTACTGATTTTTTTTCATGACTCAGATTCTCAAAGTGAATTTTTCATTAATGTGTCAAATAATATGAGACTGAAATAGGTAAATAATGATTAAAATATAAAAGATATCTTATTCATACTGATAACCAAAAATAAAATATCTTTTAGCCCAAAAAGTAGGAAACTCTATGAAGAAAAGTACAAATTTTAAATGGAAAATAACAAAAAATAAATCATAAAAACAGGGATAAATCATTTTCCAGAATAAAAATGCTTTTATTAAAAACATGTTGATTTTTCCCAGATATGTAAATTTAATGCAATTATAATCCAAAGCACACAGATAATTTTTTGAACCTCCACAAAATATTTTTGAAGTTTACATAAAGAACAGGATGAATTTGCACTACTAGACAATGAAGCATGTTACAATATTTTGACAACAGAAAGAGCAGAAATAGCCATATCAGTGAAAAAATTGAAAAGCCCAGGAGGATAAACCAGTATATTTAAATATTTGGTGTGTAATAACAATGGCACTAAAATGCATTTGGGACAGATTAATTATGGTGATGCCATGATTGGTGAAATTTTTCTAAAAAATATGGAGTTACAATATTGCCAAATGAAATGAAAAATTATTTCAAAAAAAAATTTATGAGTATCTGTCATTTAGGTAAAAACACTTTCCTAAGTCTAAAGATGAAAAAAGAAACTACCTAGGAAAAATATGACAGATTTTATCACATAAAATATAAAACTTCAGTATGTCAAATAGCAACATTTAACAAAATTAAAAGGCAAATAAGAAAATATTCAAAACACATACCAAATGAAGATATGTGTATTACATATAATCTAATATATAACATGATCTTACAAATCAGTAACAAAGGAGAGTATATACCAACAGACACATCGGAAATGAAAATGAACACTTTATAAAGTAGAAACACACAAAATAAAACACAATAAAACAAGACCAACTTGACAGGTGAAAAGTCATATCATAATGGTTGAAATTATAATATTCTATAATTGTGAGAGGGTAGTGAAATAGGCACTTATACTATTATTCATAAGAATGTAAATTGCACAATGCATCTGAAAAGCATTTTGTTATGTCCACCCACCCCAATGCCCCCCAAATATGTCATACCTTTGAGCCAGCAATGCAATTCCTAGGAATTTATAGAAGAAATAATGACATATTCTTAAAACACTTATGATATAAAAAAATAATAATAATCAATACTTATGGACAGCTTATAATGTTTTAGACACTATGCTATGCATGATCACTTTAATATCCATTACAAACTTATAAGATCATTAATATTTTCAATTTCATTTTGCACATGAAGAATATAAGGGTTAGAGAATGTAAGTGACTTGCCAAGATCACAAAGCCAGTGAGCATAAAATCCAGGATTCAAACACAGACTCATGTAGCAGCGCCTAAATTCTTAAACTATCCCCCTATTGTTGTAAATAATACAGTGCTTAATAAATTATGATTTATTCCCATGAAAGAATTCCATACAGCCATTAAAATTATAGTACATAATAGGTAGTGACAGGAATGTGCTCATAATTTACTGTTCAGTGAAAAAATGTTTTCCAGTCCGTGGCCTGTTAGGAACTTGGCTGCACAGCAGGAGGTGAGCAGCAGGTGAGCGAACAAAGCTTCATCTGTATTTACAGCCACTCCTCATCTCTTGCCATTCCCCCCACCCTCCCAATACAGGGAAAAATTGTCTCCCATGAAACTGGACCCTAGTGCCAAAAAGGTTGGGGACCACTATTTTAGAGCACATATTTTATTTTATTTTATTGTTTCAAAATATTACAGGGGTACAAATATTTTTGGTTACATGTATCTATTCTGTTATACTTGAGTCAGGGTTATAACTGTGCCCATCACCCAGAAAGTGTTCATTGTACCCATCAGGCAGGTTTTCACCCCTCCCCTCCTGCCCCACCCCGCTGCTTGATTTCCACTGGCTTTTACTTCCCTCTGTGTGCATGTGTGCTCATTTGTTAGTTCCAATTTAATAGTGAGTACATGTGGTGTTTTTCCATTCTTTAGAAACTTCACTTAGGATAATGGTCTCCAATTCCATTCAAATTGTTGCAAAAGACTTAATTTGTCCTTCCTCATGGCTGAGTAGTAGTCCATTGTATATATATATATATATATATATATCATATTTTGTTAATCCATTCATGAAGTGATGGGCACTTGGGTTGATTCCACATCTTTGCAATTGTGAATTTTGCTGCAATAAGCATTTGCATGCAGGTGTCTTTTTGATAAAATGACTACTTTTCCTTTGGGTAGATACCCAGTAGTGGGATTGCTGCATCAAATAGTAGGTATACTTTTAGTTCTTTGAGGTACCTCCATACTGTTTTCCATAGAGGTTGTACTAATTTGCAGTCCCACCAACAGTGTATAAGCATTCCTTTCTCTCTGCATCCATGCCAGAAACTATTGTTTTTGGACTTTTTAATAAAAGCCATTCCAACCTGGGTAAGGTGATGTCTCATTATGGTTTTAATTTGCATTTCCCTAATGATTAGTGATGTTGAGAATTTTTACATATGTTTATTGGCCATTTGTCTATCTTCTTTTGAAAAGCTTCTGTTCATACATTTTTCCCACTTTTTAGTGGGTTGTTTGCTTTTTTCTTGTGGATTTGCTTAAGTTCTTTGTAGATTCTGGTTATTAGCCCTTTATCAGATGTATAGCTCGCAAATATTTTCTCCCATTTTATAGATTGTCTACTTGCTCTGTTATTTCCTTAGCTGTGCAGAAGCTTTTTAATTTCATAAAGTCCCATTTATTTATTTTCATTGTTTCTGTGATCGCTATTTGGGTCTTCTTCATAAATTCTTTGCCTAGGCCAGTATCTGGAAGAGTTTTTCCAACATTTTCCTCTAGAATTCTTATGGTTGCATGCCTTAGATCTAAGTCTTTTATCCATCTTGAATTAATTTTTGTGAGTGGTGAGAGGTAGGGGTCCTGTTTCATTCTTCTGCATGTGGCTATCCAATTATCCCCAGCACCATGTATTGAATAGGGCTTCTTTTCCCCAGTGTATATTATTGTCTGCTTTGTCAAAGATAGGTTGGCTGTATGTGGATGGTTTTATATCTGGGTTCTCTGTTCTGTTCCATTGGTCAATGTCTCTATTTTAGTGCCAATACCATATTGTTTCGGTTACTATAGGCTTGTAGTATAGCTTGAAGTCCAGTAATCTGATGCCTCCAGGTTTGTTCTTTTTGTTTACGATTGCTTTGCTATTCAGGCTCTTTTCTGGTTCCAAATGAAGCACAGAATTCTTTTTCTAGATCTGTGTAATATGACACTGGTATTTTGATGGGAATTGCATTGAATCTGTAAATCACTTTGGGTAGTATGGACATTTTAGCAATCTTATATCTAGAAAACCCCAAAGACTCTACCAAGAGACTCCTGAAATTGATAAATAAATTCAGTAAAGTCTCAGGTTACAAAATCAATGTACACAAATCAGTAGCATTCTTATACACCAATGACAGTCAAGCTGAGAGTCAAATCAAAGTCTCAATACCATTCACAACAGCTGCAAAGAAAATAAAATACCTAGGAATATACTTAATGAAGGAAGTGAAAGATCTCTACAAAGAGAACTATAGCACATATTTTAAAATGTACATCATTCTCATGATACAAAACCAAAAAGTGGCTCTATCTTTGCCTACAGAGACAAGATCTGGTAAAAGCAGAAACAAGATCAAGCTTATTCTGTCCATCTTTCTCCCTATAGCCACCTTGTACTTCTGACATAATGCAGGCAACTGAGATTACACCCATTGTGAGCAGGCAGCTGAAATCATTGGTGGTGGCTTCCCTGGGATTCCATGTATCCATGTTTTCTGAAAGCAGTCTCCTGACATCCTTTACTACAGTCTTTCCAATGATTATATAAGATTTTAATTCCCTGAGTCATTCTCTTGATGTACCTCTCTATACATATAAAATACCCAGCGTGACTTCTACTTTTCTAAATGGACACTGATTAATACATGATTTAGTATCAAAACATGATTATACATACCTGCTAAGAGATAGCAAAGGCACCATAATCTCCTGAAAGGGATTGTACATTGTTGTATGGAATAACATTCAGTTTTTCTTTAACCTCTTCATGAGCAGTACCTCTGTGATTCACTAATAAGAGGGCTGTAGTAACACCTGTAAAGAAAACAAAATTACTAGCACTAATTAACCCTATTAACTCAGGAGAGATGTCCCTAGACAGAGATGTTGGATTCGAGTATCTTCAGGACCCTATTCCGAGGGGAAATTGGTCTTAGTCCACTGAGGTTTACGGTAAACAGATCTGGCTTTTTTCATAATAATTAATCATTGTTATTATTATTTATAGACAGCTTTATTAAATAGAATTAAACTGAAGATAAGATTAAGCAGAATTCAAACTAAGTCAAGTTGAAAGCCTAGAATAAAGGGCCAAAAGGAAACAGCAGTGCAAGATCATAATAATAATAATACCTTGGATTTATATAGCTCTCATCCTCCCACAAGCGCAATGTGAATGTGAACCGCATATATAAGTGGATGAAGAAGCAAATGCAGTTTTCCTTTCTCAAGTCTGGATTTAAAAACTCTGACAGAAAAGACTAGCAAATGGAGAATCAAGATCTTAAGACCAATTTGAAAAAACTCCTCATGGAAACACATATTTCAAAAATTTATTTGCCATTCCTGTTAAAGGCACAGCATTGTCAAAATAAGGCAAGACTTGTATGTCACAGAGAAGATCAAAATAAATGAACATATTAAAGTTGCTATATCAGTGTAACCATTTCTCAGATATGATAATTAAAATGCTACCTGTCCATGAAATTTTCCTAAGTTGCCTCAGCTACTAAGAGATCTCTGAACTCCTGAAAGGGTTTTGCACAGGTTTCATAGGGCACACACTTAGGCCAATCTACCTTTTACTGGAATCATTTATGTATCTGTCCAATCCCACTCACTAGACCACTAGTTTCCAAACTTTGTGTGCCTTAGAATCACTGTAAAAAATGTATTTAAAAGCTAGATTTGGGGGCTTTATTCTCAGAGATTCTGATTCAGGGAGTCTTGAATGGGTCCAGGAATGTGCATTTTTAAATAAATATTTCTGATAATCTGGTGTGAGTATTTCATACCTAGACTGTGACTTCTTTGGGGATAGGGACCTTGTTCCATGTAATATACATCTTGATATTACTGACGTGCTGTATACAATGCTATGCATATAATAGGTTGTTCAATAAATATTAAAAAAATTGATGAATGAGCATGAAATAACTAAATGTACCGTGTTCTCAACTTAAAGGGCAAGAGAAACAGTGTAGTCTTCAACTGCTGTGCAGTTCAGAGAAAGGTAATCTTACAGGCTAAAATGATGGAAGGTTTTTTGGAGGTAGGTGTTCCTTAAGCTGAACTCTGATGAAAAGGGGTATTTAGAACAGGAAAACAAAAGGCAGGAGAGACAGGAGAAAGAGTAATAACACAAAGGTAAAATATGAATACATGGAGTATGTTTAGAGAGCAGTTATTAGAAATTCCTATGTCTATATTTTTCCCTCTTTTAAAGTCAGAAGTTATAAATCTTTTTTAATTTAATACATAATCAACAGGTTTTCACTCTGCTCTTCTATAAGAACCAAGTGATTTCCCTTTTAATAACATGATTCCCAAGTGTCTTTAGTTTAAAAATTCAAACTCCTTGGCATAACAGACAAAGCCCTTTAGGATCTCTTCCTTCCACATATTTATCCTTCCATATGCACATACATGTGTGCATGTCTGCATACATGCATGCACACACACATACACAGTATTACTTGCTTTCTAATTTTACTAAATGGCCTGCAATTCTTAAAGATATAGTAGTGGCTGTATGCCTTCTCCCACCCCTGCACCCTATCTCCTAGCCAGAATTATTCCTCACTTCAAAACTAGGATCAGGATCACATCCTCTAAGACCTATTCCTTGACTATACATCAAGGACCCTCCCAGCACTAAAGTTCTTCCTCAATGCTACCATAGCTTCCTGTGCAACCCCAATCATATCACATGTTATACTGTATTATAATTTACTCTAGCTTTTTTCCTACAAATGTATCATCCTCCACAAATGTAGAAAAATTAAGATAGATTATCTATAGCCTGGGAAATCCTCTCTGTGGTAGGCAGCCTCTGATTGCCCCCAGTGATGCCCTTGTGTGGTTCTTTACCCTACTACCTTGTGTAGGCTGATTTATGGTCTTTTTGTAATGAGCAGAATACAGCAGAAGTTATAGGATTCCACTTTCAAGACTAGGTTACAAAAAGACTGTGGCTTCCATCTTGGGTACTGTAGCATATTCATTCTCTCTCTCTTTCTCACACTCATCATCATCATCATCATCATCATTATCAGTTGCCATGTTTTGAGGCACTTAGGTTCATGTGACAAGAAACCCAGGCCTGCCAGCAATCACACAAATGAACTTGGAAGCCAATTGTCTCAGTCCAGGCAAAAGCTATGTGAGTGGGATTTTTTTTTCATTTTAGAATATTATTGGGGTACAAATGATTTGGTTACATATGGAAATAACATTCATTGTAAGTCAAGAAGGTGGGAGAGAGGAGGTGGGGATGGGTGAAATCACACCTAACAGGTACAATGCACACTATCTTGGGGATGGGCATGATACGTGAATGGGATTACAAGCAAATTCTCCAGTCCAAGTCAAGTCTTGATATGATTATTGCTCTGACCAATGGCTTGGCTATAACCTCATAAGAAACCTCTATTACAATCTTGAACAAAAGTGGCAAGAGTGGACATCCCTGTCCTGTTCTTGATCTTGGGAAGAAAGTATTCAGTCTTTCACCATTAAGTATGAATTTAACTGTGGGCTTTTCATAGATAGATGCCCTTTATCACATTTAGGAAATATCCTTCTACCTTCATTAGATGAGTATTTGTTTATATTATCATGAAAGTGTATTAGATTTTGTCAAATATTTTTCTGCATTGACTGACATGATCTTAGAGTTTTTTTAATTTTATTGACATGGTGCTTTACATTAATTGATTTCAGGATGCTAAACAAACCTTTCATTGCTGGAATAAATTCCATGTGATAATGGTATGTAATTCTTTTTCTAGGTAGCCAGCTTAAGTTTGCTAGCATTTTGTTGAGGATGTTGTATCAACATTCATTAAGAGATATAGCCGGGCGCGGTGGCTCACGCCTGTAATCCTAGCTCTGGGAGGCCGAGGCGGGTGGATCGCTCGAGGTCAGGAGTTCGAGACCAGCCTGAGCAAGAGTGAGACCCCGTCTCTACTAAAAATAGAAAGAAATTATCTGGCCAACTAAAAATATATATACAAAAAAAAAAAATTAGCCGGGCATGGTGGCTCATGCCTGTAGTCCCAGCTACTCGGGAGGCTGAGGCAGTAGGATCGCTTAAGCCCAGGAGTCTGAGGTTGCTGTGAGCTAGGCTGATGCCACGGCACTCACTCTAGCCCAGGTAACAAAGTGAGACTCTGTATCAAAAAAAAAAAAAAAAAAAAAAGAGATACTCATCTACAGTTTTCTTGTGATGTCTTCATCTGGTTTTGATATCAGGGTAATACTGGCCTCATAGAATGAATTTGGAATTGTTTCCACATCTGCTACTTTATTGGAAAAGTTTAGAAGAATTGGTAATAATTCTTCATTAAATGTTTGGTAGAATTTGGCAGCAAAGCCTACTGGGCCTAGGCTTTTCTTTGTGAATAGTTTCTGATTACTAACTTAATGTTTTTACTTGTTATATATTTATTAAAATTGCCTATTTCTTCTTAAGTTTTGGTAATTTGTCTTTCCAGAAATTTTTTCATTTCGTTAAAGTTATCTAATTTATTGGTATATAGTTGTTTATAACATTCCTTTATAATCCTTTTTATTTATGTATGGTTGATAATACTGTCCCATCTTTCATTTCTAACTCTAGTAATTTGAGCCTTCTTTTGTTTTTTAGTCTATCTAGCTAAAGCTCTGTCAATTTTGTTGATCTTCTCAAAGAACCAATTTTTTTATTTTATTGATGTTCTCTATTGCTTTTCTATTCAATTTTTTTTCATTAATTTCTGTTTTAATGTTTATTATTTCTTTCCTTATGCTTGCTTTAGATATAGTTTACTCTTCTTTTTCTGTTGTTTTAAGGTTATTGTTTTGAGATCCTTTTTCTTAATACAGGTACTTAGAGATAAAAAAATTTCTCTAAGCACTGCTTTAGCTAGATCCCATAACTTTGGTATGCTGTGTCTTTATTTTCTTTCATCTCAAAGCATTTTCAAATTTTCTTTTTGATTTCTTCTTTGGGCCATTGGTAATTTAGGAGTATGTTGCTTAATATCCACCTATTTTTTAGTTTTCCAAATTTCTTTCTATTATGATTTCTAATTTCACTCCACTGTGGTCAGAGAACGTACTTTATATTATTTCTATCATTTTAAATTTATTAAAATCTGTAGTTATCTCCTAGCATATGATCTATGCTGGAGTATGTTCCCCGTCCACTTGAGAATCATGTATGTTCTCTTGGGTGGAGAGTTTTAGATATCTTTTAGGTAGTTGGTTTATAGTGTTCAAATCTTTTATTTTCTTGTTGATCTTCTGCCTAGTTGTTCTATTATTAAAATTGGAGTATTTAAGTGTCCAGCCAGCTATCATTGTTGAACTGTCTGTTTCTCCCTTTAATTTTGGCAATTTTTGCTTCAGGAATTTTGGTGATCTATTATTATATATATATATATGTATGTTTATAATTGTTATATTTTATGATGAATCGATTATTTTAGCATTATAATAGATCTCTATTTACCTCTAGTAACATTTTTTAAAGTCTATTTTGTTTGATATTAGTATAGTAGCTCCAACTTTCTTTTGGTTATCTGTGTGATATGTCTTTTTTCATTCTTTTACTTTCAATCTGTTCGTATATTTGAATCTAAAGAAACAACATATAGTTGGATGAAATTTATGTCAACAACATATAGTTGGATGAAATTTTTAAATCTATAGTAACAATTTCGGTTTTTGATTGGATTATTTAATCCATTCACATTTAATTAATTAGTTGGATTTATATCTGCCATTTTACTTTTGTTTTCCATATATTTCATATCCTTTTCATTTCTCATTTACTGGTTTCCATTAAGCGAATATTTTCTAATGTAGCATTTTAACTTCTTTAATTATTTTTTTCACAGCTCACTGCAACCTCAAATTCCTGGGCTCAAGCCTCCTGCTTCAGCTTCCCAAAGTGCTGGGATTAGTGGTATAAACCACCATGCCTGGCCAGTATAGCTCTATTCTCTTTTCCCTTTGTAGGTTATTATTGCTATACATATTATATTTATAGATGTTTCAAACCTGACATACATTATTATAATTGTTACTTTATATAATTTTATGTCCTTTAAAGTATCTGAGAGAAGAAAGGAGAGCAAGTATATATGTACAGCTTTTGTTATTTTAACCCTCTTATTTGCCATTTCTGATTCTCTTCATTTCTTCCTGTAGATTTGTGTTCCTAGTTGGTGTAATTTTCTTAGCCCAATACAGCTATGTTCCCACCTACCTCCTTTATGCTGTTATTGGCAAATATGTTACATTTCTATGTATTATAGGCCCAATAATAACATTATATACATATTATTTTATGTAATTGTTTTTTAAATCACTTAAGAGAAGAAGAAATATGCATTTATTCCATCTTCTATAATTACATAATTACCTACTCATGCTTTTTATTTCTTCCTGTGGATTCAAATTACTGTTAGGGGTTGTTTACTTTCAGCCTGGAGATTCCTTTAGAATTTCTAGTAAGGCCTTTCTGCTAGCGACAAAGTGTCTCAGTTTTTGTTTATATCAGTACATCTTTTTTTCACCTTCATTTTTATCCTTGCCTTCACCTTTCAGCGTCATTATTATGCTGTATCTGTTTGCAAATATCTTTGCATTTATCTGACTTAGAATTTGTTCAGTTTCCCAGATGTATAAATTAATATATTTAAATAATATTAGATGCATTTGGGGAGTTTTCAACCATTATTTCTTCAAATATTTTTTTCTGCTCCTTTCCCTCTCTACTCTCCTTCTGGTACTATTATTATGTTTATGTGACTGCATTTAATAGCATCCCATATTTCTATGTTACAAAGAAGAATTGAGGCCTTTCCATAACAAGGGTATGGAAAATCTCCAGGTGAGTTGGGGTGGGGGGACAGCTTGACCTCTTTTTAGGTCAGAGAGGCTATACTTAGATTACTTGTCAAATCATTTGGAAAAAATAAAGAATTGTTATTTCTTTCCCAGAAATAAAAATAATTCCCATATTTCCCAGGAAACACTGGATTTCTACAGTTATTATTCTCAAAATTTCCAGACACCGTGCCCTCTAATAGTTTAAATGAACTTAGCAACTTGGGAATGCAGTCTGAAATCCCAGGAATATTTAGTGGGAATCTACTATGTGTAGAGAACTATCATTAAACATTCTGTAACAATAAAAAAAAGTCAAAGACATGAGGAGCTTGTGAGATAGTAGGAGAAAAAAATAGATACTCCTGAAACAGCTAGAAAAAATCATTTTTAAACAATATTAATTAATTCAAGAAATATACTACTCTATAAATGGTGTAGCAGGCATGAAAAGCATATTCTGAGCATGGCAGTTTAGTGAGGGAAGGCTTCTAAGAGGGGTCATGTTCTGATGTAGGTCTTGAAAGAGGTGACACAGACTAAGGTTTACATGGTTTAAAAAAAATTGCAACTAACATTTATATGGCAGCCAAATAATCTAATCCTAATTTATCTGTTTGCATTCATATTTATTTTCAGAATAGAAAATACATTCTTTTATTGCAGAATAGAGTAATTTAAATACTTTTTAGAATTTTGAAAAGAAAGAAAATGAAATGATGGTATCATTAAGTTATAGGCAGTTGTTCAAGTAAACATAGTGCTATATATACTACATTCTTCCTATCTTGGTTATTTACAAACTAGTACCTTTGGTATGTAAATTTTGTTTAATGACACTTGCCAGACATTTAATTATTGGATGTTACACAGAATGTGTAAGACATTTTTTAATTGTAAAAACTTAAAATTTTGTCATCCTGTCAACAGCCACACTTACAATATGTTCCCTACCATCATCTTTTTTTTTTTAAGTCAGAAGCTGTAGATTCACCTCAGTTTAATCCATGATGTACAGGTTTTCACAGCTAACAAATAAACAAACAGGAATGTATATTGTAAGTGCCTAACACCACCCCCAAAATATTATGAGATTTCAACAGGCCCAATTTACTGCACACTGAAATTGTGAAAATGATAAAGGGTAAAGGATATTATTTTTATTACAGTGAAAGAGAGAGAGCACTAGGTTTTTTAGGTCTCTGTCTTCATGAAGCCTAAACTATTATCTGAAATATGAGAAATTCAATTAATTGGTCTGAAATAACACCCAATATGCATGCTAGACTTCTTTCTCTCCAATCTCTACTCACCCCCACCCCCTGTCCAAGCTAACTTCCATTATAGTATTGTGACAAAGAGCATGAGCTATGAAGTCATATAGCCCTTGGTTCAAATCCCAGATCTGCTACTTTGTGGCTATGTGAACTTAAGCAATTTATTTAACCTTTCTCGATTATACCTTCCCTATCTGTACACTTGGAGCATTGAAATCTGTTTAATGAATTTAAGTGGACTAAGTGAGTTAATATATATAAACAAAATTATGTTTATGTACAATGCCAAACATGCAATGAGTGCTCAATAAATAGCATTTGGTGCTTGATAAATATTTGGTGACTAGATTGAATAAATCTAACTGTCCAGATATTTTAATTTATAAAAAATCTAATGTAAATGTTTCCTTTAGAGTAAAGTGGATGAGAACTGTGGTATTTATTCAGTAAGGTGAGAATTATACCAAACTGAGATTACTGGGCAACCTGTAGGGCTTCATGATGAGTAAATCACAGATTGTCACAATATGGTCATTACAAGAGCTTCTGCTCATACTTTCTTTATAGCACAAGAGCTTTTGTAATTTGAGTAATCTAAAGACTCCCTCTTTGTAGTTCTCATCACAGTTGGCAGAGTAATCATCAACTAATCTTCACCCTCTGCTCAAGGTGAACTTGTTTCTGGGGTAACTAGGGGTTTCAGAATTAAAAGGATTTTTCAAAATTTTTTTTTTATAATAAGATAAATTCATACAACATAAAATTCATTGTTTTGAGTATCTTAAAGCTGACACTCTAATGGTTTCTAGTATATTCAATTTTTTTTGACACAGTCTCTCTCTGTCACCCAGGCTAGAGTTCTGTGGCGTCAGCCTAGCTCACAGCAACCTCAAACTCCTGGGCTCAAGCAATCCTACTGCCTCAGCCTCCCAAGCAGCTCGGACTACAGGTATGCACCACCACACCTGGAAAATTAAATGCTATTATAAATGAAATTGTTTTCCGTAATTTTATTTTTGAATTGTTTGCTGCTAGTGTATAGAAATACAGCTAATTTTTATAAATTGATCTTGTTTCCTGCAACTGTGCTGAACTTTTATTAGCCCTAGGAGTTTTTTTCTTGTTGTTCTTCTCATTTTTATGGTTTCACTAGAGTTTTCTATATATGAAGTCATATCAACTACAAATAGACACAGTTTTGCTTTTTCCTTTCTAATATGAACACTTTTTCTTTTTCTTGACTAACTATCCTGAAGAAGATTTCCAGTATAGTGTTAACTCGAAATAATGAGAGTAGACTTCATTGTCTTATTACTGATATTAAAGAGAAGGCATTCATTATGATGTTATCAGTAGGTTTTTCGTGGATGCCTTCTATCATTTTGAGTAATCTCCCTCCTATTCATAGTTTGAGTGTTCTTATAATAAAAGGGTGTTGGATTTTGTCAAACAACTTTTCTGCATCTGATGAGATAATCATGTAGTGATTTTCTTTCATTCTATTAATATAATGTATTGAATTTATTGAACTTCATATGTTGAACCAGCTTTTCACTCTTTGGATAAAGCCCACTTGGTCTTATTTAGTGTATAATCCTTTTTAAATGCTGCTGGATTTGCTTTGCTAGTATTTTGTTGAAAATTTTTACATTCATATTCATAAGAGCTATTGTTCTGGGGAGTGACATTAGAAAGATGATAAAATTGGAAGCTCTGGACCTTCCCTCCCTTCCATAGACACACTGATTTAACAACAATGCATGGACCAATTCTCTCTGTGAGGAATCTAGAAACCAGTTGATGGGCTCCTGTACCCTGGATGAGTTTGAAATCAGCCACATAAAAGTCAGTAGGAAAATCTGAGACTTCTTGCTATAATCCATTTCATCACAGTGTTACACAATCAGGAGGAAATTCTCAGCTGCCAGCTTCTCACAGGGGACAGAACAAAATAAATAGACCATATATTCAAAGTTCACATTTTTCCAGGGTTTTATCAAGGTACTGGCTTCAGTATTACCAGTCTCAGAGTATAGATAAGACCTGGCATACTCTAGATACATTGGGGCTGCTTAACACACACACACACACACACACACACACACACACACACACACACACAAATGTGCTTAGGACATGTTGCTGCCCCAGAAGACCCGCAGTACAGCAGATAGACACTAGAGGGAGTAAAACATTATGTAATCCTGAAAAAAGACAAGAAAGAAAGAAGAAAGAAAGAAAGAAATCAGTAAATCCCTCTAATTGGGAATTTATGTACTCAAATCCAGAGGAGACTCATACACAGACAACATTTGAGAGCCCCCAGAATCTCTGACTGGAATTATTGGTGAAGGTGACTCTTTTATGAGGTCAATCCATGAGGACTGGGAGACGTGGATTTTTTTCTCTGAGCAGATACCAACACAAAGAGTCAAGGAAAATGAAGGGGCAGATAAACATTTCCCCAAAATAGGAACAAGATAAATCTTAAAAAAAATCAACCGTAGTGAAACATAGATATACGAAGAGAATACAAAATAATTGTCATAAAGATGCTTCATGAACTAAAAAGAAAAAGGCATAAACAAAGTGAGGATTTTGACAAAGAATAGAAAGTATGAAAAAAGAACCAAATAAAATCTAGGAGCTGCAGAACATAATAACTAAATTTAAAAAGTCACTAGAGGGGCTCAATAGCAGATTAGATCAAGAAGAAAAACTCAGTGAATATAAAAACATTTCATTTGAAATTGTGAAGTCAGAGGGGCAAAAAGAAAAAAATAATGCAAAAGAATGAAGAAAGCGTAAGAGACTGATGGGATACAATCTATATCTATACAACCAGATCTATGAATTCATTAGGGGAGTCCCAGAAGAAGAATAGAAAAAGGGCCATAAGTCTTTCATATAAGAAACAGTGGTTTAAAACTTCCCAAATCTGGAGCAGGAAAAAGACATACAGATCCAGGAAGCCCAATGTTCCCCCAAAGAAGATGAAACCAAAGAAATAAATGCTGAGACACACTATAATCAAATTGCCAAAAGTCAAAAACAAAGAGAGAATTTTGAAAGCAGCAAGAGGAAAGTGACTTCTCATGTTTAGGGAATCACCATAAGATTATCAGCATATTTCTCAGCAGAAACCTTGAAGTCCAGAAAAGAAGTGAGATAATATTATCAGAGGGCTGAAAGAGAAAAATCTGTCAACCAAGAATACTATACATGGTAAGAGATGTACTTCAAAAATGAAAGAAAAGAGAAAAATTTTCTGAGTCAAACAAAAACAGAGACACTTCATCTCCATTAGACCTGCCTTACAAGAAACCTTAAAAGGAGTTCTTCATGTTGAAACAAAAGGATGCTAAAGAGTAACACAAAAGCATGTTGAAAGTGGCTAAATAATTATAGCTACAAGAATATGTTAAGGGATGCCCAATATGAAAATTTGTAATTTGAGACATCAGTAACAAAAGTGTGAGAGGAAGAGAACTAAAAGTGTAGAATTATTATATGTGATTGAAGTTAAGTTTTTATGAGCTCAAAATAGACTGTTATAAGATGATTTATGTAAGCCCTATGGTAACCAGAAGAAAAATATCTATGTAAGAAACATGTCTTATTAAGTATGGGCTGCTATGACAAAGTACCACACACTGGTTGGATTCTAAACAACAGAAATTTGGTTTTCACAGTTCTGAAGGCTAGAAATCCAAGATCAGGTGCCAATATCATTGAGCTCTTATAAGGGCTGCCTTACTGATTGCAGACTGCTGATTTCTGGTTTTATTCTCACATGGAGAAAAGAGAAAAGAAAGCTCACTAGGGTCCCTTTTATAAAATCACTATTCCATTCATGAGGGTTCTACCCTCATAACCCAATTAAAATCCAAAAGTCACACCTCCTAATACCATTATATTGAGGGTTAGGATTTCAACATATGAATTTGGAGAAGACATTAGCTTTTGGTCCACTGTAATACATAAAAAAAGAGAAAAAATAAAAACATAGCAGTACAAAACAATCAAGGAAATACAAAGGAAGACAGCATGAGAGGAAAAGAGGGACAAAAGAATCATAAGATAGAAGACTATAAACAAAATAGCAATAGTAAGTCTTTCCCTATCAGTAATTGCTTTAAATGTAAATGGATTAAACTCCCCAATTAAGAGACATAGGGTGACTAAATAGATAAAAAACAAGATTCAACTATATGCCGTCTACAGAACTCTCACTTTAGCCTTAAGGACATAGGCTGAAAGTGAAGGGATAGAAAAGATATCCCATGAAATAATGATCAAAAGACAGCAGGGAGGTTGTATTTATAGCATACAAAATTAATTTTAAGTCAAAAATGGTCACAAGAGACAAAGAAGAACATTATATAATAATAAAAGTATCAATTCATCAGAAAGGTATAGCAATTATAAATATATATGCACCCTATGTTAGAGCACCTAAATATCTAAAGTAAGTATTAAAGAATAAAGGGAGAAATAGACAGCAATACAATAACAGTAAGAAACTTCAATAATTCACCTTGAAAAATGGATAGAACATCCAGACAGAAAATCAGTAAGAAAGCAGTGGACTTGGACACCACTGTAGACCAAATGGACCTAACAGACACATACAGACCATTCCATCCAACAACACATTCTTATCAAGTGCAAAGGATAGATCAAATATTCTCCAGGATATAGCAGATGTTAGGCCACCAAAAAAGTCATAATAAATTTAGGAAGTATGAAATCATATGAAGTGTCTTTTCCAACCACAATGGAATGACACTAAAATATCAATAGCAGAAAGAAAACTGAAAAAAATTCACAAATATGTGGAAACTAAACAATATACTCTTGAACAATCAATGAATTGGTCAAAGAAGAAATCAAAAGTGAAAAAGGAAATATCTTGAGACAAACAAAAATGAAAGTACAACACACCAAAACTCATGGGATGCAGTAAAAGCAGTACTAAGAGAGAAGTTTATAACAATAAATGCCTACATCAATAAAGAAGAAATATCTAACTTTACACCTCAAAAAATTAGAAGAACAAACTAAGCCAAAATGTAGTAGAAGGAAGAAAGTAATAAAGACAAGGGCAGAAATAAATGAAATAGAGAATAGAAAAGCAATAGAATAAATGAACCAAACTAAGAGTGGTTTTTCGAAATAATATTGATAAACCTTTAGCAAGACTAACAGTAAAAAGATAAAACTCAAAATCATAAATGAGAGAGGAGACATTGCAACTGATTCCACAGAAATAAAAAGGATCATAAGAGACTACAATGAATAATTACATGCCAACAAATTGGATAACCTAGAAGTGGATAAATTCTTAGAAACATAAATTCCTAGAAACTGCCAAAACTGAATCATGAAGAAATAGAAAGTCTGAATAGATCTATAGCTAGAAGGAGATTGAATCAGTAACTAAAAACTTCCCAAGAAAAAACAAAGCCCAGGATCTGATGGCTTCACTGGTGAATTCTACCAAATATTTAAGGAAGAATTACTGCCAGTCCTTTTCAAACTCTTTCAAGAATTTGAAAAGGAGCAACTATGTCAAAACTCATTTTATGAGGCCAGCGTTACCCTAATACTAAAGCAAGACAAAAACACCACAAAAAAGAAAACTGCAGGCAAATATCCTTAATAAAAATATATGCAAAAATCCTCAACAAAATACTATCAAACTAAATCCAACAATACATTAAAGGGTATGCACCATGACCAAGAGGGATTTATGCATGGGATGCAAGGATGTCTCAACATACAAAAATCAGTCAATGTGATACACCACATTCACAGAATGAAGATTAAAAATTACATAATCATCTCAATAGATGCAGAAAAGGCATTTGACAAAATTCAACAACTTTTCAATATAAAAACTCTCAATAAGCTAGGAGAGAGAAATTATCTCAACATAAATGAGAAGCTCACAGCTAACATCATACTTAATGGTGAAAAGCTGAAAACTTTTCCTCAAAGTTCAGGAACAAGGCAAGGATGCCCCCTCTCACCACTTCTATTCAACATAATACTGGAATTCCTATGCAGAACAATTAGACAAGATAAAGAAATGAAAGGCATCTAAATCAGAGAGGAAGAAGTAAAATTATCTGTTTGCAGATGACATGATTTTATTCGTAGAAAACCCTAACGACTCTATAAAATAAAATTGTTATAACTAATAAGCAAATTCAGTAAAGTTGGAGAATAAAAAATCAGTGTACAAAACTCAGTGGCCTTTCCATACACTAACACTGAACTATCCAAAAAAGAAATTTAAAATATGATCCCATTATTATAGCATCAGAAAGAATAAAATACTTAGAAGTAAATTTAACCAAGGAGGTAAAAGACTTGTACACTGAAAACTACAAAACATTGATGAAAGAAATTAAAGAAGACACAAATACATAGAAAGACATCTCATATTCAGGGATTGGAAGAGTTAATATTGTCCATACTACCCAAAACAATCTAGAGATGCAACACAATCCCTAACAAAATCCCATGGGCATTTTTTATAGAAATAGGAAAAAAATAATTTCAAAATTTATATGTAACCACAAAGACCATGAATAGCCAAAGCAATCTTGAGAAAACAGAACAAAGCTGGAAGCACCCCACTTCCTGATTATAAAATACATTACAAAGCAATAGTAATTAAAACAGCATGATACTGGCATAAAGACAGATGTATAGACCAATGGACTAGAATAGAGAGTCCAGAAATAAATCTTTTCATATATGATCAAATGATCTTCAACAAGAGTGCCAAGAATACATAATGGGGAAAGGTTAGTTTCTTCAACAAATGGTATTTGGGTAACTGTATATCATCCACACACAAAAGAATAAAATTGAACCCTTATCTTATACCATACACAAAAATCAACTCAAAATAGATTGCAGCTTAAATATAAGACCTGAAATTATAAAATGCCTAGAAGAAAACATAGGGAAAATGCTTCTTGACATTAGATTTGGCAATGATTTCGCGGACATAACACCAAAAGTTCAAGCAACAAAAGCATATATAGACAAGTAGGACTACATCACATTAAAAATCTTCTGTACAGCAAAGGAAACAATCAACAGGTTGAAAAGGCAATCTATAGAATGGGAGAAAATATTTGCAAACCATATATCAGATAAGGGGTTAATTTCCAAAATATATAAGGAACTCCTACAATTCAACAGAAAAGAATAAAACCAAATAACCCTGTGGAAACTGGGCAAAGGAAGGACTAGACATTTTTTTAAAGAGGACACACAAATGAGCAACATGTATATGAAAAGTTGCCCAACGTCACTAATCACCAGGCAAAAGCAAATGAAAATGACAATGAGATATCACCTCACACCTGATAGGATGACCAATATCAAAAAGACAAAAGATAATAAGTATTTGCAAAGATGTGGGGAAAAGGGAACCCATATATACTGTTGGTAGAAATATAAATTGGTACAATCATTATGGAAAACAGTATGGAAGTTCCTTAAGAAATTAAAAATAGAACTGCCATATAATCCAACAATCCCACTTTGGGGTATTTATCCAAAAGAATTGAAATCAGGATCTTGAAGAAATATCTGCACTCCCATGTTCACTGCAGCATTATTCACAGTAGCCAAGGTGTAGAAATAACCTAAATGTCAATTGATGAATGAATAGGTAAAGAATATGTGGTATATACATACAATGGAATATTACTCAGCCTTAAAGAAGGAATTCTTTCCTATGTGACATTGATGAACCAGGAGGACATTATGCTAAGTGAAATAAATCAGTCACAGAAGGACAAATACTGCATGATTCCACTCATACAAGGCAGCTAAAATAGTCAAACTCTAGAAGCAGAGAGTAAAATGGTGGTTTCCAGGGGCTGAGTAGAGAGGGCAATGGGGAGTTGCTCTTCAATGGGTACAAAGTTTCAGTTACGCAAGATGAAGAAATTCTAGAAATCTACCGTGCAACACTGTCAGTTACTACTACTGTTATTTTGGTGGTGTTATGTCTCCTTGGTTTTTCATGTTCCTTGTTACCTTATGCTGATGTTCTTGCTTTTGAAGTAGGGACTTTTTTCAGTCTTTGCAGACTTGCTTTGTCTGAGAAAGCCCTTCACCAGTCAGCCTGACCAGAGATTCTGGGCAGGCCATCTGGCATGGTCCAAGAAAAAGCTTATTCCTGGAGTCCTTGGGCAGGCTGCCCTGGTACCTGGGCCTGCAGGATTGAGTCTGAAGTCTCCTTGGGCAGGCTATCCTGTTTCCTGGATCTGCAGGATTGAGTCTGAAGTTTGGATCCACTGGAGTGTACCTGTTGATTTGGTCTGCAGGGATGGCCCTGTAGTCTGGGTCCACAGGGGCTGACCTGGTTCTGGGGTGGACCTTGAGCCTGCTTCTACAGGGGCCAGCCAGGTGTTGGGATTGTCCTGGCACCTGGGTCCACTGGGATGGGTCGGGAGTCTGAGCCCATGGAGACTTACCTGGCACTGAGGCAGGCCTAGTGTCTGGGACCACTGGGACAGGCCTGGAGCCTGAGTCCTTGGGGGCTGGCTTGGTGCTGAGGTGGGCTTGGAGTCTGAGTGTGTGGGGATGTGTCTAGGTCCAAGGGCCACAGCGACTGGCCTGGAGCCTGGACCTGTAGTGACAATCTTGGTGCCTCAGTCCACGGGGTCTGGCCTGGCACCAGGGTCTGCTAGGGTGGGCCTAGACCCTGGATCTGCTGGAGTAGGCCTGTATCCTGGGTTCTCTGGAGCCTGGGGCCATAAGGACTTGCTTGAAGCCTGAGGTGAGCATGGTACCTGGGTCCACAAGGGCTAATCCTGAGCCTAGGATCATGAGTGCTGGCCTGGTGCCTGGAGCCACTGAAGTTGGCCTGGAGTCTAGGGCCATGGGGACCTGCCTGGAGCCTGTCTCTGCTGGTGCTCACCTCGAAGTTGGGTGCGCAGGTACTGATCTAGAGGCTAGGTCCACAACGGCTGGCCTGGGGCCTGGTACCTTGGGGACCAGCTTGAGACCTGTAGACAGGAGTGGTCCTGGCACCTGGGTCCATGGGGGCAGATCCAGTGCTGGGGTTTACTGGGACAAATCTGGACCCCAGAGTCTGCTAGAACATGAAGCCACAGGGGCCAGCATGGCACTGGGCAGGTCTGGAGCCTGTATCTGCAGGTGCCCACTAAGTGTTTAAAGCCAGGGGTACCAACCTGGTGCTTGGGAGGACTGAAGCCTGGGGCTGCATGAAGCTGGCTTGGTGCTGGGTGAGCATCTATCCTGTATCTACAAGGGCCAACCTGGAGGCTGGTTCTGCACATGCCAGCCTGATCACTACAGGATCAGCCTGGTACTAGGGCAGGCCTGAAGCCTGGGATCATAGAAGTCAGCTCAGTGCTGTGGTCAGTCTGAAGCCAGGGGCCACTGAGGCCACCCTGGCTTTGGGCCAAACCTGGAACCTGATTGTGTTGGAGTTGGCCTGGCACTAGAGTGGTTTTGAAGCCCAGGGACACTTTGGTCTTACTGGCTATAGGCCAGTCCAGACCTGGGGCTGTTGGGGTCAGCCTGGCACTGGGGCAGGCCCAGAGATCGAGTCTGCCAGGCTGGCCTGGAGCTTAGGGCTGTAGGACCTTGCCTGGCCCTAGGGCAAGCTTGCAGGCTCAATCCTTGGTACTGCTCTGGAGCCTGAGGCTAAAGGGGCTAGTCTGGTATTGGGCAGGCCTGGAGACTGTATCCACAGGAGCCAACCTGCAGCCTGATGACCAGGGCTACAGGGGTCAGCCTGGTACTGAAGTAGGCCTGAAGTCTGTGACCACGGGGACCAGCCTGCTGCTGGGGGCAATCTGGAGCCTATTGATGATGATGATGATGATGATGATGCCACTCTGCTCAGGCAGAGATTATTTTTTTGCGTTTTCTTTTTTTTCCTTTTATTTCTAGTTGACACATAATAATTGTACATATTTATAGGATATAGAGTGATATTTTGATACATGTATACAATGCGTAATGATCAAGTCAGGGTAATTAGCATATCCATCACCTTGAATATTTATCATTTATTTCTCTATGTCCTGAAAATTTGAAATCTTTCTTTCAGCTTTTTGAAAATATATACTAAATTACTGTCAATCATATTCATCCTATAGTGCTATAGAACACTAGAATTTATTCTTCCCATCTAGCTGTAATTATATATCCATTAACCAACTCACCCTTTTTAGCCTCTAATAACCACAATTCTACTCTCCTCTATGACCTCAATTTTTTTTTAGCTCCAACATATGAGTGATGGCATGTATTTATCTTCATTTCACTTAACATAATGTCTTCCGGGATCAACCATGTTGCCTCAAATGACAGAATTTCATTCATTTTTATGACTGAATAATATTGTATATTTTCTTTATCTTTTCATCTATTGACTCTATATCTTGGCTACTGTGAATAGAGTTGCAGTAATCATGGAGGTTCAAATATTTCTCTTCGATACACTGATTTCCTTTTCTTTGGATAAATACCTAGTAATGAGATTGCTTAATCATATGGTACTTCTGTTTATAGTATTTTGAAGACCCTCCATACTGTTTTCCATAATGGCTGTTGTAATTTACATTCCCTACCAACAGTATATGAAAATTACCTTTTTTCTGCATCCTTGCCAGCATTTATTATTTTTTGTCTTTTTTATAATAGGCAGAAATTTGAAGCACATAGAGTCCACATTCAGCCTAGATTCAGTGGAAGAATACTGGAGTAGAACCAAACTGGTACTTGAAAAAACAACTGCTTTTTGAAGTGTATCTTGAAAACTACCTTAGTGCTTTAAAAATTATCTATAATACAAAACAGTTTTGAAATACAACTGAGACTTAAAGAGATTCACATAGTTTATTCTAGTTACAGAGTTCATAGTTTGTTTCAAATCTCTAGCTTGGAGAAAGGAAAAATGTTTCAGCTTGGGCCTGTTTCCACAGGTCCTAAATTGTAAAGGATGATGGAGCCCTCAAAATTTTCACCTTCAGAGTACTTTTCAAGACCTAAGTTCCCCTAAAATGGCTGTTTGGAGGGTAGAGTCCAGCCTGATTTTTGCAATAAAACAGTATCTATTTTCTCCTCAAAGTCTACAGATGGTAGGAGATGGTGAACTCTCGTAGAACTCTTCTCTGAGCAGTTTAGAAACTAGAAGATGGTATACACTCAGGCTTGGGACTGACCTTTCTTTAGAAATACCTGACATAGTAGGTTGCCCAGTATCATCTTAGTTCCTTGGAAAAGTAGCCCAACCTGCTGATTCTACATTGCAATGGTTCTATTCTAAATGGCTTCCCATTCAGGAGTTGTTCCACTCCATAAAGAGCCATAGAAATATGGAGTGAAGGTGTGAGGAGAGGGAGGAAGGGGGTGGACAGTTCAACACACCAGAGTGGTCTTTTTCTCAACAACTGCCTTAGCAAATCTGACCACCATTTGAATTCCCTCTACCCTGGGGCTAAGCAATAGGGAGAGAAAATAAGATATATATTCTTATAAAACTCAGAAGTTGAGGGAGGAAAGGAAAAGAAAGTCCTGACACTGTGGTGGCAATGTAAGAAGTTTATTTTCAAGATGTCTCCCATTCCCACACTAAATCTCCTCTCAAGGACTTATCTCTATCCAGAAGTTCACTATTTACCTCTCCTTAGTTGGTATTCAGGCATAAATATGCTACTCGGCAGGTGTGACATTGAGTACATAACTTGAACCTTTTTGGGTCTCAGTAGCTTCATCTGTAAGATGGGGAAAATAATGAAATTTATCTTACAGAGGTCTTATAAGGATTCAAGGAGATAATAAAGCAACTAAAAAGCACCTAGCTCCATGCCTGATATAGAAAATATACTTAGTTAAATGTTTACTCAATCCAAAGTCCATCTGATGAACTTATGTTTCCTCAGATGATAATGAGCACTGTGTCTATGTGTCCTCCTTATTATATAGCATGCATGCATTTGAGCAGAGTCTTCTACTGTCTCAGATTGAAGGATTCACTAATGATGCATACTTCAGGAAAGAAACAGAGCAATAAAGAAGATTTTTGGTGGAGTGTTGAGGGAAGGGAAGAGTCTTTCCATTTTATCCATGAAGAGAGAATAGTAAAATAATTAGCCTCAGGTGACCCATCAGGGGACAAAGTTCTAAGTCTTTGTATTAACAAAATTGAGGTCCATGAGCCAAACTGGAAGTCAAAAACCTGGCAGCAGTAGTCATAGTGTCAACTCAGCTAGATCCATCCTATGTCTATGGAGGGTGGCTCATGCCAGTGATCTAGCATTTTGGGAGGCCAAGGAGGGAGTATTGGTTAAAGCCAGGAGTTCAAGAATAGCCTGAGAAAGAGTGAGATCCCATCTCTACGAAAAATACAAAAATTAGCCAGGTGTGATGGCACACACCTGTAGCCCCAGCTACTCAGCAGGCTGAGGCAGGAGGATCTCTTGAGCCCAGGAGTTTGAGGTTGCAGTGAGGTATGATCATGCCACTGCACTCTAGCCATGGTGACAGAATGAGATCCTGTCTCAAAAGAAAAAATATATATATAAGACTTTAGACCCAACAACAACAACAATAACAACAACTTGGGGCACTAATTAAGCATTTGCTATGCTTTAGACACAGTGCTAAATGTCTGTACATGTATCATCTAATCCTCAAAATCACTTTATGAAGAATGTGATATTATTATGCACTTTTTACAAACATGATAACTAAAGCTCAGTGAGGCTGTATGTTTTGCCAAAGATCATACAGCATTGAAAACTAGATCAATCTGACTCCAAAGTCCATGTTCTTAATTATTACACAGACTCTCAGTGGGACTGTTTTCTCTTCCTGCTCTCATCATTACTACATAATAATCCACTCCAAAATTAATGACACAAAAATACTTTATTATGCTCACAAATTTTGTGGATCAGAAATTTAGAAAGCTCACAGTGGGGATTGTTTTCTTGGCTCCATGATGTCTGGGGTCTTAGCTGAGAAAACTCAAGTGGCTTAGGGATGGAACAGCTTGTGTTAGAGAATCCATTTCAAGATGGCTTTTCTACTTACATGTCTGCTGTTTGATATTGGCTAATAATTGGTATCTGGATCTTATCTGGGCCTTTCAGCTAAGGTACCTAGATGTGGCTTCTCCATGTGACCTGAGCTTCATTCATCATGGTGCTCTGAGAGTAGCTGGACTTCTTATATGATGGTTAAAGTCTCCAAAAATAAATGTTCCAGTGGACAAGGGAGAAAACATATTGCCTCTTGTGACCTATCCTTGTTAGTTATATAGCATCATTTCCACTCTTCTCTTAATATTTGCATAATCCTGCCCAGCTAGATTCAAGGTGAGAGGAATTAGACTCCACCTATTGAAATGGGAGTGACAAAACCACATTGTAGAAAAGCATATGGGATGAGAGATATTATTGCAGCCATTTGGAAAATATTAATAGGCCATACACACTCCCAACTACTTTTCAGTCTAGATTGCAGGCAAGCAGTTGAGGTAACTTTGCCAGTGCCTGGCCTATTTCTTTGTACCTTGCTGTGTTTTTTTGGGTGCATAAATATAGCCTGAGGCACTACAGAAAGAAAGTTTACCTCTTTACCCTCAAGAGAAGAAATATCTCTTATATAAAAAATGCTCCAAGGCGTGTAAATATTGGTTTCAGCTGGTTCTTACACCAGAAAACAATCATGCTTTGAGCACCTATTCTGTTTTAGACTGTGCTAGGAGCCAAGACATTTAGCAGAAGTAAATTATACGATCTCTCTTCCTAGAGCTTGGTAAGATTTGCACAGTACTGGAATAGAAATTAGATAACTTTTTTGCCATTTCCCCCATGATCTTGAACAAATCTACTTGTCTTGTCACTTTGTTCATCTAGCAAGGGGAGAATCTGCCTTACCTAGTACACAGGCTTCAGGAGATGACAAGAACTCACATTTTAAAAGAATGAAGCACTATTTAGCAATAATAAACATGAAATGTAATCATCATTGTAAAGAAGCATGTCTCCACCCCAATCATCATACAAAGTAGATACCAAACTTTACAGAAAATGATCCACAGAATACTGGAAAGAGCCATGTGGATTCTGAGGAAGTATTCAGGAGTGAGGGATGCATGAGTGGAAGACTCAAATATGGTAAGTGAATGTATTAATTAGCTATTAATATTGTTGCATAACTATAATGTCTCCCCCAAAACTCAATGGCGTGTAAGAATAGTCATTTATTCTCATGGTAATGGGTCTTTGGGTCACCTGGGTTTGTCTAATCTAAGTTGGTTAGATTTGGCTACAAGCTGTGGGTCAGGTCCAAGTCTGCTCCATGAGTCTTTTTTCCTCCTCAGACCAACAAGGTACTTGAAGCAAGTTCAACTCATGGTGATGGCAGAAGTACAAAAGGAGCTAATCTCAACCAGATAAGCACATTTTCAAGCTGCTGTTAGCAATGTATCCACCAACATCACATTGGCCAAAACAAGTCACACAGCCAAGCCTAACATTAAGGAACAGAAATGTATATTCAGCCCATCATGAGGCCATTGCAAAGATGTGAATATATAATACCACTAAAAGGAAATAAAGAATTATGATCAACAATTCAATCTAACACAGTAAAAGAATATAAGAAAGGGTAGTAAAAACTAGAGCCTAGGTCGATAGTATACATGAGACATAGGGGTGAAGAGAGGGACAAGAATTGTGGGGAGAGGAGTTAACAAAAGACATGTAACCCAAGGCTATGTAATGGATGTTTCTTATTTTCGGGACATAGTGTTTGGAAGAATTTATCTCTTCAATTGTTTACTTAAAAGGAGAATCTGAATCAACATGAGGTATCTCTGTTGCTTAGATATGCCCTAACAAATCTTAAAAGACTAAATTAATTGGCAAGAAAAGAATGAATATTTAGTGATTTCAATGTAATTTCTGGGGCCTTCCTAAAACCATCTGTGAGGTGAGTCTTGGCAAAGGAGCAAATTAAATAATGGTGTCATTAAGCAACATGCATATTCATGCAGATGCTGTTGTTTACACATTCTTTTCTGTCATGGCCAAAAAAACACAGCACCATTTATGTGCAAATCACCACATAATGATTCTGCCACACTTCTAAAAGATTGAAGGGGGTGTTATTAAGTGCAGGCTTCCAAGTCCCTAGGAATTACAGTAAGCTATCCAAACTAAAGGTCAGTTGGTGGCCTCCACTGGATTAAGTAAAGGGCTAGAAAAACTGTGAGCACAGAGAGGAAAAGCATCTGTAAAACACAAGGGCCTGGGGAAAGATGAATCAGAGGCCAAGTAAGCCATAGAAATCAAGAGGCCCCATTGAGAAGAATGAGGCAGTAACTGCTGTTACTGAGTGTTTACAATGTGTCAAATACCATGCTATGTATTTTATACGCATTACTTCAACTAACACTCTTAATCACTGCTATGATTTGAATATTTGTCCCCTCCAAAATTCATGTTGAAATTTAATCACCAATGTGGCAGTATTGAGAAATGGGGCCTTTAAGAGGTGATTAGGTCATGAGGGCTCTGTCATTAAGCCATTAATGGGTTAATGGATTAATAGGTTATCATAGGAGTGGGACTGGTGGCTTTATAAGAAGAAGAGAGACCTGAACTACCACATTTAGCCCCCTCACCATATGATGCCCTGTGCCGCCTGTGGACTCTGCAGGGTCCCCACAACCAAGAAGGTTTTCACCAGATGCAGCACCTGAACCCTAGACATCTCAGCTTCCATAACTGTAAGAAATAAATTCCTTTTCTTTATAAATTACCCAGTTTCAGGTGTTCTGTTATAAGCAAGAGAAAACAGACTAAGAAAATCACCTTGTGAGATATAGGGTATTTCATTCTCATTTTAACAGATGAAGAAATTGAGATTCATTGGGGTAAGATGACTTGCCTAAGTTCACACCAGCTAACATTCTGTAAAACTGAGCTCAGTTGTCTCTGAATACATCATTTATATTCTTTGCATCCTATTTAAAGTCTACATCTTTCCACCACAGCATGTTATCTCATGCAACAGGACCAAGTGATTTGGCAAAATGGCAAAACAGTACACAGTAAGCTCACAGGAAATAAACAAAGGATAGGGCAGGGTGAGGTGGGAGTGAGAAGCAGAAATAGAAGAAGCTAGGAAAAAAATAGCACAAAGAATAAAGAAAAACCTTAGGTTATCTTTATACCCCTTTTCCCCAGCTAAGAACTAATCCTTTGTGAGACTGGCTTGGAGTCTTGAAGAGGATAAATAGTCATAAACCTGAATGCTCAGCACCTTTGGCTGGCCAGATGGGCAGTGAAGTCAAAGCATTCTCTGTCAGATGCTCTTCCCTGATAAGGCCTTTATGTAGATAGTAGCAAAACTGGCTTCTTTGGTCTTTCAACTAGAGAGTAGCTTGTGTAAATATTAAACTGGAGAGAAATGCCATTGTGTGAACTCTATGTTTGTTCCTCTGCTGGCCCGCTGAACATTAATGTTTGCAGAAAAAGCTGTTTATAACTGCTTACTCTGGTCCTCTAAGCAAAGAGCACTAGAAAACTAGTATTTGTGTTAGGAAGCCACCATATTGAGGCCTGGAGGAAAAGAACATCAAATAGAGCTCCTGTTTTTCTGGGAAACTGGGATGCCATTTGAGAGCACTGGCTGAGGGGAGAAAAAAATGAAGGCTAGCTTAGTACCAAAAGATAGAATTTACCATAAAGTTTTGTGTGAGCCAATTTGGTGTTTGTTGGGAATTCTTGATTTATAGGAATTGTCCAGATGAAGCCTTTTCTGCTTCCACATATGGCTGACCACATATGTAAATGACCTGAGTCAGAGGTTTATCAACTGATATCACACATTTCCTCACTGAAACAAAATTCCATACTGAAGATTCAGTTCTTCATATTGAAAGCATTTTGATCCCTGAAAAAATGTAAACATCTTTGGGCAGGGTAACTCTTTTATCAGTTAGCTCTTATCAGCTGTGCTTTTTTGGACTCTTTCATCTAAAACAGGAGTTAGCAAAAACTTTCTATAATGGGCTAGACAGTAAATATTTTCGATTTTACCACAACCACTCAACCCTGCTGTTGTAACACAAAAGTAGACATAGACAATGTGCAAAAAATGGGTGTGGGGTATTCCAATAAAACTTTATTTTATTGGCGAGTCAAATTTTGCTGACCCCTGATCTAAACACAAGTTCTCTGAGTAGGGAGGCTGCTGTCCCTGGGCAGTGGAGACAAGAAAAAAGTAAGGGGCTGACCTATAAGGCATGTAACGGGACTAAGGCCATTATGAGTGTCACAGGCCATTATGAGTCTTCTAGTAAACAAAATCTAAAAGAACCTACAGAACATGGACTTTTGTTGCAGGAAGTTACTTTTTTTTAGAAAGAAAGTCCTGATCTTTCACCATATTTCTCAAGGAATGATGACCCCAAAAAGAATGAAATCCCAGAGCATAGAGGGAATAATCTTGTCCTGAAAGCTTACCCCCTCAACCTAGTTTTCCAGTGAAACTCAATGACCAATGACCACTGTATGTCCACTAACATACTCTTCTACAATCTTTTTAGAGGAAACATATATGTTTCATATTTTTTTCCTCTAAACTCCTCTCAGTTGCTATTTATTTATTGTAATTGCAAAAAAGCATATATTCATTAACAATAGGTTCAGTTCAGGATTTTACCTATTCTTAACCTGATCCTGGATAATGAACATAAAATGATGTACTTACAGTTAATGAGCCAATTAGTATTCTGCCAGACACTGAGCCCATTTTTTATGCCTTTTTATGGGCATGAATTGATTCTAGATGTAGAGATATGATGATCAAAATCAGCCTAACTCAAAGATAGCAGAAATAGTGGAATGAGGGGGTTGGTTGAGGCTGTGATTTGGGGCATAAAAAGGAAAGCTTTTGGTTTCAATTTCATATCACACAAAGAACTTGGAATTTGTCACTCTTGTAATTAAAATAAGAAAAAGCTGAACAAACTAACAAACAAAACCAATGACATTCTTGGGCCCATATGAGAACTGAAGTCATAGAGCAAATCACCACCCCAAAATCTGGAGAGACAGTCACATCCAGAGAGACATACCCTTCAAAATTGGCTTACGTGGAACAGAAACCACAGAAATTCTTAAACTGGTAGAGACATTTAAATGATTATTTAGACAAATTTCTGAAGGCTGAGTGCAGACTACCTTGATAATCAGAAACTTCTGGAGTCATGGAGGGTGGGTCATCACATATATGTGGACTGTCACTCCAGGAATTCACCGGGTTCTCAGAGTGAAGATCAGAAAAAGGTCTGCTCATGGTCCTTGCTGGTACTCCTTAATAACTAATTAATACCATTTAACATGTTTTTTAGAAAAGCATAAATGAGGCCAGGCACAGTGGCTCACATCTGTAATCCTAGCTCTCTGGGAAGCCAAGGAGGGAGGATTGCTTAAGGCCAGGAGTTCAAGACCAGCCTGAGCAAGAGTGAGACCCCATCTGTACTAAAAAGAACAAAATTAGCCAGGTGTAGTGGCACGCACTTGTAGTCCCAGCTATTCCAGAGGTTTAGGCAGGAGGATCACTTGAGCCCAGGAGTTTGAGGTTGCAGTGAGGTATGATCACGCTACTGCACTCTAGCCCAGGCAACAGAGTGGAACACTGTCTCCAAAAAAAAAAAAAGAAGCATAAATGATATGCCAAGAGAACAAGAGAGGAGATAAGATGGAATCACAAAAGATATTCAATTAAAACCAGAGGAAGCAAAAACAAGAGGGCAAAAAAGAAATAGAGAAAATATAAAACTAATAGAAAACAGTTGCAAAGATGGTATATATTAACTGAACTATAACAATAATTAATCTTAAATAGTTTAAATATACCAGTTAAAAGTCAGAGATTGCCAGAGTAGTTTTGTAAAAGACTCAAATATTTATTTACATTGCTGTCTGTAAGAAAATCACTTTAAATATAAAGTCTCAGATATGTTAAAAATGAATGTATAGAGAAAGATATACTATGCTAACAGTAATAAATTAATCTGAAGTTATTATATTAGTTTCAGACAAAGTAGACAAGGGAAATAATCAGAGATAAAGAAGGACATTATAGAATGATAAAGGGATCAATTCTCCCAGGAGATTTATGCTATAGTTTGGATATTGGACACCCCCCCCAACCTCTTGTTGAAATTTGAACCTCATTGTTGAAGGTGGAGCCTAATCAGGAGGTGTTTGGGTCATGGGAGAGTATCCCTCATGAATAGATTAATCCTCTGCCTGGTGAGGGGTGAGTTCTTGCTCTATTAGTACCCATTAGAGCTGATTGTTCAAAAGAGCCTGGAACCTCCCTCCCCTCTCGCTCCTCTCTCTCTTTTCTCTCTCTCTCTCTCTCTCTCTCTCTTTTTTCCTCTCTCACCATGTGATCTATGCGCATGTCAGCTCCCCTTTGTCTTCCATCATGAGTGGAAGCAGCCTGAAGCCCCTCACCAGAAGCAGATGTTGGTGCCATGCTTCTTGTACAGGCTGCAGAACCATGAGCCAAATAAACCTCTTTTATTTATAAATTACACAACCTCGGGTATTCCTTATGGCAACACAAACAGACTAAGATATAAAATTGGTACCAAAGATTGGAGTGTTGCTATAAAGATACCTGAAAATGTGGAAGCATGAACATGGCCTTGGAACTGGGTAATGGGCAGACTTTGGAAGAGTTTGGAGGCCTCAGAAAAAGGCAAAAAGACAAGGGAAAGTTTGGAACTTCTTAGAGATTGGCTAAGTGGTTGTGACCAAAATGATGATAGAAATACAGAGTAAAGACGATTCTGAGGGGCTCTTATACGGAAATGAGGAAATTATTGGGAATCGGAGCAAAGGTCACCCTGTTTTCATAGCAAAGAATTTGGCTGCATTGTGTCCATGCCCTGGGGCTTGGTAGAAGGCTGAGTTTAAGAGTGGTTACCTAGGGTATCAGGAGGAAGAAATTTCTAAACAGGAAAGTGTTCAAGAAGTGACATGGTTGCTTTTAAGAGCTTACAATCAGATACAGCAGCAAATGAATGATCTAAAGTTAAAATTTATAATTAAAAAGGAAGCACAGTATAAAAATTTGGAAAATTTGCAGCTTAGCCATGTGGTAAAGAAGGAAAGAGAATTTTCAGGTTAGGAATTCAAGGGTGCTGTGAGGAATCCAGGGGTGCTGCAAAGCAACCACTTGCTAAAGAGATTAGCATGACTAAAAGGGAGCCGGGTGCTAATAGCCCAGACCATGGGTTAAAGCCACAAAAAGGCAATTCAGAAATCTTCAAGGCTTCCCCTCCCATCACAGGCCCAGAGGTCTAAGAGGAAAAAAAAGTTTTAGGGGGCAGGCCTGGGTTGCTGCTGCCCTGCACCACCTTGAGATGCTGTTCCCTTCATCCTGGCTGCTCAGACTCCAGTCTAGACTCAAATGGACCTACTTACTGCTCAGGACACCACTCCAGAGGGCACAATCCATAAGCCTTGGGGGCTTTCACATAGTGCTAATTCTTCAGGCTCCCAGGATACAAGAGTGGTAGAGACTTGACAGCTTCCACCTAGATTTCAAAGGATGTATCAGAAAGCCTGGATACCCAGGCAGAAACCTGATACAGGGGCAGAGGCCCTGCAGACTTTACTAATGCAATACAGAGTTGAAATGTGGCTTTGGAGCCCCTGAAGAGAGTCCCCACTGGGTCATTGCCTAGTGGAACTGTAGGAATAGGGATGCTGCCCTACAGACCCCAGAATTATAGAAACACCAGCAGCTTGCAATGCTAGCCTGGAAAAGACTTACGCATTTGGACTCCAACCTGTGGGAGCAGCCAGGTGAGCTGTGCCTAGCAAAGCCATGGGGGCAGGGCTGCTCAAGGCCTTGGTAGCCCACCCCTCATACCAGTATGTCCAGAATGTGGGACATGGAGTCAAAGGAGATTATTTTGGAGCTTTAAGGCTTAATGTTGGCCCTGGTGGGTTTTGGATTGGCAAGTGGCCTGTTACCCCTTTCTTCTGAGTAATTTATCCCTTTTGGAGTGGGAATGTTTGCCCAGTGCCTATACAAACATTATATCTTGGAAGTAAATAACTTGATTTTGATTTTGCAGGCTCAGGGCTATGAGCAACTTGCCTTGAGTCACAGGTTAGACTTTTTTTTATTGATACATAATAATTGTACATATTCATGGAGTACATGTTATATTTTGATACAAGCATACAACATACAGTGATCAAATCAGGGCAACTGGGAGATGATTCACCTGAAACATTTATCATTTCCCCATGCTGGGAGCATTTGAAAACTTCTAGCTATTCCTAAATATAATAAATCATTGCCAACTATAGTTGCCCCATTGCACTATTGAACACTAGAACTTTTTCCTTCTAATAAACCAGGCATAAAAAGACAAATATTGCATTTTTACACTCATATATGGGACCTAAAAAAATTGATCTCAAGGAGGTAGTGAATAGAATGGTGGCTACTAGAGATTGGTAAAGGTGGTGGGAAGGGGTAATGAAAAGGTGTTGGTGAACAGGTTGGACTTTTAACTTTGGACTTTTAAATTGGTGCTAGAATAAGTTAAGACTTTGGAGGACTATTAGAATGGAATAATTGTATTTTGCATATGAGAAGGACATGAATTTAGGGGAGCCAGAGGTGGAATTCTATAGTTTGGATAGTTGACCCTCCAAACCTCATGTTGAAATTTGATCCCCAATGTTGGAGGTGGGGCCTAATTGGGAGGTGTTTGGGTCATGGAGTGGATCTTTCATGAATACATTAATGTCCTTTCTCAGGGTGGGGAGTGAGTCCTGGCTCTATTAATTCCCACAAAAGCTGGTTTTTAAAAAGAGTCTGGTACCTCTGTCTCCTCTCTCTCTTGCTTGCTGTCTCACCATGTGATCTCTGCACATGCCAGCTCTTCATGGCCTTCCACCATGAAGCAGCCTGAAGCCCTCACCAGAAGCAGATGTTGGAGCTATGTCTCTTGTACAGCCTGCAGAACTGTGAGCCAAATACCTCTTTTCTTTATAAATTACCTAGCATCAGGTATTCCTTTATTGCAACACAAATGGACTAAGACAACATAACAATACTGAAGTTGTATACAAGTTACAACAGCACCAAAATCCATGAGGCAAAAGCTGATAGAACTGAAAAGACAAATCCAGTATTATACTTGGACACTTCAACACCCCTCTGTCTGTAATTGATACATTAAGCAGGCAGAAAATCAGTAAGGATATAGATGACCTGTATGATACTACCAGTCAACTTGATCTAATTGATATTTATAGAATATTCTATCCAATAGCAGCACAGTACACACTCTGCTTAGGCTTACATGGAATGCCCACCAAGAAAGACCACATTCTGGGCTATGAAACCACACTGTAAATTTTTTGAAAGAATATAAATCATATAAAGAATGTTCTAAGACCACAATGGAATTAAACTGCAAACCAATAATAAAAATCTTGCTGGAAAATGCCCAAATATTTGGAAATTAAATGGAATACTTCCAAATAGCCCATGGATCAAAGAAGAAGTCTTAAGAGAAATTAAAAATATTTTGAACTAAATATAAATAAATGATAAAATGACATCTTATCATAATGTATGGGATTCAGATAAAGCTAATAGGTAAATTTCTAACACTAAATGCATACATTGTTTCCAAAATATATAAAATAAACACTTTAACTTTCTACCTTAGGAAACTAGAGAAAGAAGAGGAAATTAAACTTAAAGTGAGTAGAAGAAAGAAAATCATAAATATTAGAGCAAAAATCAATGAACTTGAAAATAGGAAAACAGAGAAAATGAACAAAACCAGAACTTGATTTTTTTGAAATAAGAAATAAAGTTTATAAACCTTTAGCCAAATTAAATAAGGAAAAAGAGAGAAGACATAAATTTTCAATGCCATGAATGAAGGGTGGGCAAGCACTACTGATTGTGCAGACATTAAAAGGATAATAAAAGAATACTATGAATAACTAAGTAACCACAAATTTGATAACTTAGAAGAAATGTACCAAATCCTTTAAAGACACAAACTATCAAAACATACTCAATTAGCAAAAGCTAACATTAATACCTCTCTATTTAATAAAGAAAATATATTCGTTAACTTAAACATTTCAAAAAAATATATTAGGCTAATTAACACATTCATAACCTCAAATACTTATTGTTTCTTTTGGGTGAGAACATTTAAAACTACTTCTTTTAGCTATTTTGAAATATACATCATTATTAACTATAGTCACCATGCTGTGCAATTTAACATATTGACAAACTGATTCTATTAATAAAATGTACAGAGAAAGGCAAAGGAACAAGAATAACCAACACAATTCTAAAAACCAAAGTTGAAAAACTTGTATTACCCAATTTCAAGAATTACTATGAAGCTCAAATAAACAAGACAGTGCAATATTGCAGAAACTATAGATATATTGATCAATGAAATAGAATAGAGTGCCCAGAAGTAGACATACACAAATATAGTCAACTGATTTTTGACAGAGGCACAAAGTCAATTCAATGGAGAAAAGATAGTGCTAAAATGGTGCTGAAATAATTGGAAGCCCATATGTAAAAAAATGTGTAAATAAACCTGGACACAGACATTTATACCTTAAAATATAGTAACTCAAAATGGATCATAAAACTAAATGTAAATTGTACAATTATAAAACTTCTACGATAAAAATAGGAGAAAATTTATTTTGTGCTTGGTAATGAGTTTATATATAACACCAAAAGCATGAACTGTGAAATAAAAAAATGTAAGTTTAACTTTATTAAAATGAAAAAAGAAAAACTTTTGGTCTGTGAAAGACATTTTTCCGAGAATGAACAGATAAGCCACAGACTAGAGGTAAAATTGCAAATTTAAACCTGCTATAGGACTTGTAGCCAGAATATACTATGGAGACTTAAAAGTTAAAAATCAATAATAAAAAGCAACCCAATCAAAAAATGGGCAAAAGATTTGAGCAAACAACTCATCAGAGAAGATATACAAATGGCAAGCATATAAAAAGATGCTCAATCTAATTTGCCTTTAGAGAAACATAAATAAAAGCAACAATGTGATACTAATATATACCTATTAGAATGGTTAAAATACACACACATATACACACACAAAAGTGTGGCAATACCAAATACTGATGAGGATGCAGGAATTCAAAATAATACAGTCACTTTGAAGACAGTTTGGTCATTTCTTATAAATATAAACATTTTCTTACCATATGACCTAACAATCATACTCTTAGGTATTTATCCAACTGATTTGAAAACTTATACCTACAGAAACACCTGCATGTGAATGTTTATAGCAGCTTTATTCATAATCACCAAAAAAACTGGAAGCCCCAAGATTTCCTTCAATATGTAAATGGTTAACCATCTATACATCCATACAATAGAATGCTATTTAGTGATAAAAAGGAATACACCATAAATTTATGCAACAGTGTGGACGAGTCTTAAATGCAAATTGCTAAGTGAAAGAAGCCCATCTGAAAAGCTGCATTTTGTATCATTTCATTTATATAACTTTCTGGAAAAGGCAAAACTATAAATATGGAAAATAGAACAGTGGTTACAAGAGATTTTCAGAGGGGGAAGAGTAAATAAGTGAAGCACAGGGAATTTTTTAGGGTTGTAGAATTCCTGTATATAATACTGTGGTATTGAATATAAGACAGTGTGTATTTGTTAAAACTGACAGAATATTATAGCATAAAGAGTGAACCTTAATGTATACAAATTAAGGAAAAACTCATTTAGGATATCTGGGAATCTGGCATGGAATGCAGACTGTGGCAAAATATCCAACTGTATTACAAATGTATGACATTACCTCACTGAAGAGAATAAAGGTTAATGCTGCTAATCTATGTACCCTTGGAAATGAGTGGGGTCTGTAACACTAAAATGCAAAAGGAACCATTTATAAGCACCATATTCTAGTTGATAAAGTTGTTTCCCAAGGGGGTATGAGTTAACAATTCTAAAACTTCTGTATGTGTATACTGGAATTGAGCAATAAGTAAATGGATGGCAGATGTTGGGAGCCAGGATTCTTACTTTTAGAGAGGGAGATTACAGATAAGCAAGGGGAAGAAGTTACAATGATCCACATGGTAATGGACTGGAATCAGTGATATCAATATGAACACATGTTTAGCTTAATAAACATAGGTAGACAGATAGTTAGATAGAGATATAGATAAATGTATATACATGTTAGTATAAACATATAAATTTCCTAGCTCTGTTAGTTGAAAGGGCCTAGAAACAATCTAAATGCAGTAACAATAATAAGCACAACCAGCACCCAAATCTTGGTTTTTAATGGCATTCTCCAATAAAAGAAAACTGGGTCCCTGAGACAAATAGCTGATTCAAGGACTGGAGTAGGGGATATACAAAATGAACCTGGAACATCTTGCAATGCCAAAAAGTAAGGAAGTACTCAAACACACACACACACACACACACACACACACACACACACACACACACACACACATATTGAAGGGAGCATATGAAAGGGACACAGGAGCCAACTAAAGGAGCTCTCAGTGACCAAAGCTGGGACAAACTGAGCAACAAAATAAATGAGGTAGTATTGCTGGATTATAACGCAAAGTATAAATATCCATGAGTTTATATTGACATAAATAAATTATTGACTAAATATATAAATGGGGGAGAATAGAGACATCTCCCAGTCAGAATTCCAAAAATATTGTGTAGATTCCACTATGAATACAGATATATCCCTCTGTATTCATCAGTTCCACATTCATAGATTGGACTGACTACAGTTTGGGAAAATAAATAAATAAATAAAAAATAACATCTTTATTATAAAACTTAAATAAAAGTTTACTAAATGTTATTTTTAAAAGGCAAGCTTCATCTCAAAATGTATATATATCCCCAGCCCACTTCCACAGAATTTGAAGTGCCACAGTTGAGAACTATCGCCTCTAAAATATTGTGAAGGAAGTCCTCCTGGGTATCCTGTTAAGCATTGTCATTATCATGACTAACACTTGAGGCAGGTGTTTTCTCTTCTGTAGCTAGCTAATGGAGGGTAGTGAAGGAATGAAGCTTTTCACTGAGGAGAAGGGAGGGTTACTATGGAGCTGACATGGCCAGGAAAACAGAGATGAGCAGAGTGCCCCAGCAGAGGGCCTGGGTGCCCAGGCCCTGTGTTTGTGAAAACCTACAGAATAAACACAATAAACAGAGAGGCAAATTGAAACAGCTCCAACTTGCATGTGAAGGGGAGGATCTGCTGGTTCATTTTAACTCTTACCTTGAGGGCCTCAGCTTGGTGTGGTAGTACTTCGCCTAGTGGCACTCTCTCAAAGCAGTTCACAACATCTCAAGTTAAAAGCATTCTCTCCCTGGTGATTTATTACTTTAGAACCCTACACAAATGGTGAAGGAATTTCAATAGCATTTGACTGTCACAAGTTGCAGGAAGCCTGAGAAGAAATGGTTAGGGAGTGTGTAATTACAGAAAGCAATGCAAACTCAGATGCTTTGCCTCCCAGACGTGTTCCAACTTGTGTCTGGGTTCAGCTTAGCATAGGTGAAATCTCACTTAGCCAAATCAACATGCCTGTAAAAATATCCAGGGAATGAGGGTGAGAGAATGAAATTTTTATCAAGCAAATGCTTTTTTCTCTGTGGGTGAACTATCACTTCAGAGCTGTTTTATATTCTTATCTCCTGGATCTTCAAGGTGCTATGAACCCCCAACATGAGTTATGAATCTCTGCCTCCTCCTGTAGTTTCTCTGTAACCAGCTAAATGTAAATCTGTAAATAAAGAATTCAAACAGTAGGAAAGCTTCCTATTTAATGGTTTGCCACTGTGACTCCTTTTCCTTAAACCCAGAATTCTTCTGGCTATGTGAATTACCCCTCCCTTATGCATCTGTAGGCCTTGGTTTTCTTAAGCAGAGCATGTCTGTCATCATGTGGGTTTTTCACAGAGGAGCCTTTAACAGGTGGAACTAGACAAAAGAGAAAAAACCTGGTCCAATGATCACCAGACTTACATGATCATCAAAATCACCTGGAGAGCTGGTTAAAAATACAGATTTCCAGGCCATGTCCCACACCTCCTGAATCTAAATCCTTGGAGGTAGGGCCTAGGAATCAGTAAGCTTAAAAAGCATTCCAATTCTAGATTTAATTAAATAAGAAAAATCCCCCAGGTGATTCTAAAGATCAGTTTTAAAAACACTGGTCTAGTCCAAATTTCAGCTAAAGATTAGCAGTCAGGACAACAGGGCCAATTGGGTGACTCCACATGTTCAGAATATTGCTAAGGAACTCAGCAGCATGCTGACAGAGGAGACCTAAGTAACAAATAGTTGTTAGATCCTTTTCATTTGTGTTCACAATTTTCCTGCCTGGAGGACAGGGTCAACTTTACCATCTATCTACAATCAATATAAGGAATGTATTTCCTTTGCTTCAACTCAAGCAAATAACCTTCCTAGTTCCTAATTCAATCTTACTTCAGCCACTAGAAACCACTCTCGAATCATTTTATTTCCTCTCCTTAGTCTGCCTGAAAACATGGGGTCAGTACCAAAATTAAAACACCAATTCATAACCCACCACATATAAACAGAAACATTCACAGGAAAACACCTAGAATTTTCCAGGGTAGAATGACTCTAAATTTAGTTGGGCAAATGCCCAAGAGGCTGAATCCCCAAGCAAAGTATCATGGTAACTGGTCCACTGCAATCTTTTCATTCTCAGACAAAAACTCCAAGAGAATAGGTTCCTCTACCCTATACAATCATCCCTGAATGTAATTTCCAAATAGACCCTAGATTTTCATTTTCTGAGATATACTACAATAAACACTGTACTCAAAGTCAGGAGACACCTTGACAGTAGTCTAGCTCTGTTGTTAACTGGTTGGGTGATCTTAGACAAATCACTTTTCTTCTTTGAACTTCAGTTTTCATATCTATGAAATGAAGGAATTAAGATGAATAAGCTTTTAGAATGGAAGCTCTAATTTCTCACTGAGCCCAGATGAGTCACTTGTATTATATTATGGGTTCTGGACTTCTCAGGGCCCTAGTTATTTTTAAGGAATCCAAAAAAGGAACTTCAAGAG
This sequence comes from Lemur catta, assembly GCF_020740605.2. Lineage (NCBI taxonomy): Eukaryota > Metazoa > Chordata > Mammalia > Primates > Lemuridae > Lemur > Lemur catta. Next base: position 23,436,979 of record NC_059155.1, read on the forward strand.
TTACTTGATTGCTACTAAATTCAGCCATGGAGATCTTCCAACTTTTTCCCCTAACTCACCTTGTCCTGAACTCACCATTTTGGCCAGTAAACTACCCAGTCATAAAGCAAGGGAGCTAGGAAAAACAGTCTTTTAACATTGCTGTTAAGCCTAAGACATCTTGTCAGAAAACCCATAACTTTCAAGATAATTGAGCTTCATTAATGACAAAGGAAATGATACAAAGGTTATTATCTTCATCCAAAATCCCCCAAATGAGATAAAATCCTAAGAACCTTTCTACTGGGGCAAGGATTATTTAACTTTAGCATCATACAGGTGATGGTGATAGTGATAGAAATAAAGACAAGGGCCCAAGGACCCATGTCCACCATTTATTTTATCTCTTAAAGTAGGAAGATCTAATTAATGTGGTTGGTGGATGTGAGTAGGCTTTCTCGAGCTCTATAGAAAAATCTCTCTCTCTCTCTCTCTCTCTCTCTCTCTCTCTCTCTCTCTCTCTCTCATATATATATATATATAATCTCATCTCTCTCTCTCCTCTCTCTCATATCTCCCCCTACCTCATTTGTACCCTTATTCTACTTGGTCCCAATCTCCGAATCTATTGATTTCTTTCCTTACCAGATCTTGTTGGTTGCCAATTCCCTGCTGTCCTCTCACTGGGATTATCATTTTTGCTGGAACAACACTCTCTTTCTGGCCAAACCACAGGCTCAGACTTCTGTTTGGCTTTGGGATAGTGATTTTTTTTCTTTTTTTTTTTTCTAGTGTGGGTTGGCAGGAGGAAGTGAGGGTATTATTTTGGTCCCAAAACATAGCTCAAGTTTCTCACACTGTAAAGCTAACCAGACTCATAAAACATCACGACAACATCCTTGCCTCTTCCACTGAGAGCCCATAAATAACAGAAGAGACCATGGGAAGCCCATTTCCCCAAAAATCATAGAAGGATCCTTTTATAATACTGTTAGGAGAGATCAGGACCCACACTACTGAACGACGTGGTTAGTTTGGAGAGACATGGTTTTATTTATACAAGCTGCCATCATAGCACATTGTCCTTTACCTGAAGAAGGCATTCCCCATGACCAAAGGAGGCCACTTTTCTAGGAATCCATAAAGTCTCTGATCACCCACAGTGTCAGCACAAATTCATCATACCTGTATTACCAAAATGGATGGGCTATTTTTTTACTGCTTGGGTCATCATTGTCATAATTATAAAAATCAGGAAAAAACTCTGGTACTTAAGGTTCTGCTAATACCAATGCACATTTAAAAGTCTAGTGGGGCCTGTAGGAATGGGATGATCCTGAAAATAAACTTTTAAGTGTTTATCCAACCCCTTGTCCACAAAGACTTCCAATCTTCTCTGCTGGGATCATTTAGTCTCATGCTTTAGCGTCAGTGAAATTTTAGCCTCTGGGATCAATCAGGACCCTAGTCAGGAGGAATTTAAGAAACCCATAACTAGTATTCCCTGCTGCATATCCTCCTCTGACATAAAACTGGGTTTTTATTTGTTTATTTGTTCCTTATGATCAAGTTCTGTCTTATTTCCTTGTTCCATTAACTAGGTCCTTTTTAGTGTCATTCTGTGCCTGGTACCTGAGATTTCCAGGAGCATCTGCCTATTACCTACGACTACATTCTTCCCATGTTTTATGTGTTTGTTCTGTGGCCTACTCCAAAGAACTTCTAGGATCACTTGTTTCCCAGTAGGTCTGTTTGGATTTCAGTCCTCAGCTCTCCTTGTTCTGGCTTATCTCATCACTACCCAAAACCCAATTCCAACAGTCCAGAAAGACTCAGAATGACTAGGATCTAAATTCAGGGTACCCATGATCCATCACTAATACTATTTGCTGTTAGTAGCCAATAGCTTAATTGGCCATCTGACTGCCTCCCAAGTTGTGTGAAGGGAGGGACATAGGGTTGGTTGGGGCAGGTGGAAGGGAAGCCTGCCTGTGGCAAGAAGATAACAATGATGTCATTGACATCCCTTTTAGTAATGTAAGTCTTGTTTTCATGACTATTGGATGTAAACCTCAAGGCCATGCCCCACAGGTAACATGGCCTTGGTCCTACATACAATATCCTAACATGTGCTCTTGTATCCTATCATGTACCTTGGAACCATAGTGATTCTCTAATAGAACCTAAACACCAAGGTAATTACATGTTTTCATTGCCTAGATTCTGCTTAGGTCTACTCAATCTCTATCCACTATCCAGCCACAATCAGATCTTTATTGCCTCACTCCATCGCAATGGCACTCCTAGCCTTATGATCATTGTAACCCTTTATCCATGAGGACTCTACTCTAGAGTGTGAATATTCAGAGAATTTATCACGTATCTGATGGAATACCAGAATTATTATGATTCTCTTCTGACTCAGACCCTGAACACGGGACCAGAAATTTATCTTTCTGAGAGACTCTTTTGTCACTCAGAAGCATGAAATTCTGATATAAAGACTCATAGTGCCTTGATTCAAGTCTTAATCACTGATATAAAAACTCATAGCCCCTTTATTCATTCATTCATTCAACAAATATTCATAAAATATCTAACATGTGCCATTCCTGGGGATCCAACAGAAATAAAACAGACAAGTTCTCCACTGTCATGAAACTCAGAGTATATAAGGGGTAGACAGACATTAAACAGAAGTAATTAATAAGTTAATATCATATTGTGACAAGGGCTATAGAGAAAACAAACCAGGTCAGGAAAGAGGAATTGTGTGTTGTGGGAAGGGGTTGAAATTTTAAATAGGGTGGGTCAAGGTAAGCCTCACTAATATGGAATATTTAAGCAAAGACCTAAAGCATGTCAGGGAATGAACCATGTGGCTATCTAAGGGGAAGAGCCTCTGGGCAAAGGGTACAGCCAAGACAAAGAACCTGAAGCAGGAATATAGTTGGCATGTTCGAGGAATAGCAAAAGAGGCCAGTGTGGCAGAAGTGGTGTGAATTAAGGGGGCACAAGGATGAGATAAGGAACTAGCGGCCCAATCATAGTCCATTGAGAAGACTTTGGATTTTGCTGAGTGAGATGGGTAGCCATGCAGAAGGCTCTGAGTAGAGAAGTGACAGAAGCCAATTTACATTTTAACAGGATAACTCTGGCTGCTGTGTGAGTAATGGATTGAAGGAAGCAAGGGGAAATAGCCAGGAAACCAATAAAGAGATTATTATTCTAGTCCAGGTGAGAGGAGATGGTGACTTAGGCCAAGGAAGTAGCTTCAGGAAGATTGTCAAAGGTTGTTGCTTTTGCTGACCAGCAGCCCAGAATCCCTGAGCTTGCCTTTGCTGACCTTACTGCCCACTTAGGTTTAAAGAACGCATCCTCTTTTGCTGCTCTCTCAGCCAATTGCCAGTACCATCCCCTTATCAATGCAGCCTCAACCCAGTTCTAGACACTTCAGGATTGGTACTTGTTGGGTGCCTGGAGACTTAGAGATATGATGCAGTGGTGCTTATTTCAGTTAAGAGACTGAGTCACACTTGCCCTCATAAACTAGAGACCAACCTATGTTGTGTGGCAAGCATTGTGTAGAGCTCTCTCCATGGATTATTTAATTTAAACCTTTTAGTAAAACTATCAGACAGATTCTATTATTATTCATTTGTGATGGTCAATTTATGTGTCCATTTGACTATGATGTAGCACCCAGTTATTCAACCAAACACTAATCTAGGTTTTGCCACGAAGGTATTTTGTATTAATAGATGTGGTTAACATCTACAATCAGTGGACTTTAAAGCAGGTTATCTTTGATAATGCGAGTGGGCCTCATCCAATCAATTGGAAGGCCTTATAAGCAAAACTGATTTTTCCTGGAGAATTAGCAATTCTGCCTCAAGACTGCAGCATCAACTCCTGCCTGAGTTTCCAGCCTGTCAGCCTGCCCTACAGATTTCAGATGTACTAGACCCCACAATCAAGTGAACCAATTTCTTGAAATGTATACTACATCCTGCTCGTTCTGTTTCTCTTCATAAAGCTGACTGATATACCTCTTTGACAGATGAGGAATGAGATTCAAGGTTCTTAAGCAAGATGCTCAAGGTCATGTCAGCTAGTGTTAGAGGTAAGAATTGGACCTGAGTAGTTTGACTCCAAACCATATATCCTGTCCCCTGATTCCTCTGAGATATCTGAATTCATTAAAAAAAAGTTACATAATCCTGAGAAATCTCATGGGAATGCATCAAGGATCTGTATACTTATTATAACTTTAAAAACTTACTATTAATTATATTTATTATTAGTGAAAATTATAGCTATCATTTATTGAATCACTCATATACCAGGAATTGTGATGAAAATTTTGCATGTGTTACTGAATCCTCACAACCATATAGGGTAGTTAACATTACCATCATTTTATATTTGGTAAATATGAAGGTTAAAGATGTTAAATAACTCGTCCCAAGTCACATGGCTAGTAAATGGCAGAGCTGGGATTCAAGATCATTTCTCTGGCCTGACTTCTCCTGAACTACTGAGTTGAGCCCAGTGATCACTCTGCCTTAAACCCTAAGGAACCTGCTAACAGTCGGTTGATTATTTGCCCTATAGTACCATGTTCCTGCTTGCTTAGGACCCTTGGCTCCTGACCTACCTCTAAAATCAATTAAACTCCTAGAAAAGTCCCCTAAAAGTATTGAATCTGTCATGTCTGCTCTGGATTCAGCAGCCACTATTTCTGGGCCCTGTCTTGGGTAGGTATGATTTAGTTGGTTAATTGCTCTTATAAAGAGGCATTAAGGGATAAAGAGGCAAGTCTTCTGACTCCACGGAATAAGTTTTAAAGACAGAACACTTGGGTTCAAATCTCTGCTCTGTGAACTTGAGCACATCAGCTAATTTTTCTGAACCTTAGTTCCGTCATCTGTTAAAAGAAAAGATAATTGCTATGGGATTGTTTTAAGGATTAAAAAGGTAACATGAGTAAAACATTAGACAAGAATATGGACCCTCCAAATATGAGCTATCTGTGACCAATTACAAAACCTTCATTTCAACTCTGGCTGTTGAGGCCTCAGGCTGACTCAGAAACCTCAGCAAGCACCTTGTGAGCTCTGACTGGGCTCCAAATTGGTGATAAACTGCTCCAGCACAAACACATCCATGTCTGTATAATTCACTGGGAAGAGTCAAATAGGTACAAAACAGAGAAGAAACTAATGGAATGTTATGACCATCATCCCCATACTGATAGTGTTATGTTTTAAAAGAGACCACTCTGTTATTAGTACAATTTGACTCTCATTTTCTGAGCTCCTACTCTGTGTCAGATCTTGTGCTAGGTATTGGAGTTATAGGGAAGAATAAGACATTATCTTACCTTCAATCAGCTTATAGTCTACTAGGTTCATAGGTATGGAGGAGTGAAGGGCAGGGACAGAGTAGATTATTTTACTTTGCCTATACTTATATGGCACTCATTTTATGCCAAATACTATTTTAACCACTTATTAAAGTCTCGTCTCAAACTGTGAAATAGTTAACATTATTATTATTATTATTATTTCTATTTTACAGAGAAAAACTGAGACAGAGACATGGTGTAACTTGTCCAAGGCCCTACTACTAATAAATGGCAGAACCAGGATTTGAACATACCCCACTATACTACTGTACTTCAACAAGACTTTCTCATTATCTCTATACACTGATAGGAGTACCTCCTTGAGATCACTGGGAGAGCCCCCAAAGACTCCAGAAACTGTGGAGGACTGGTACATGCTGTTACCCTCTCAGAAGTGGGAAAATTCCCTAATAATGAAGCTGGGGATAACCAGAATACCAAATAATAGCCTACTCCTACCCACAGAATCGGCAGGAATATGAGAATTCAGCTCTGTATTAGTTATCTATTGTTGCATTAATAATTACCCCAAATCTCAGCAGCTTGAAATAACAAGCATTTATTATCTGATAGTTTCCATAGGTCAGGAATTTGGGCATAGCTTGGTGAGGTGCCTCTGGCTCAAGGCCTTTCATGAGGTCATAGTCAAACTGTTGGCCAGAGCTGCAGTGTCATCGGAAGGCTTGACTGGAGGAGGATCTGCATCTGAGCTCACTCATGTGGTTATTGTCAGGATTCAGTTCCTCACAAGTTATTGGACAGAGGGCCTCAGGTCCTCTGTGGATGTCTACCTCAGTTCCTTCCTGGGCCTCTTCACAGGGCAACTCATGACATTGCAGCTAGCTTCCCTCAGAGTAAGCAAGAGAGGTAGACAGAGCAGGCACCCAAGACAGAAAACACCATTTTTTATAACCTGATCTAGGAAGTGGCATCCCTTTATTTCTGACATGTTCTGTTTATTATAAGAGAGTCAGTAAGTTCCGTTTATACTGAAGGGGAGAGGATTACACAGGACATGAATACTAGGAGTTGGGATTTGGGGACGGTCATCTTTGAAGCTTCCTAGCACAGTCTCTAACATCATTCAAATGCAGGAAGCTTATTTACTCTCCCGGTCAGGCATTAGTCTGGCTTGCTGCCCTCAGGTACTAGAGCATCCGCACAATTGAATTCAGCAATTTCTTGTACTGAGAATCAGACACTAAGTCTAATAATAATACAAGCTACATTAAGATTTTACTTGGACTTCTATGATTTTCATTAGTTTCATTTGTTCCCTTATTTCTAGTCTTGCCAGGCTGGCTTTTAAAGCATGGTATGAAACTAGACTGTTCCTTCCTTAGCCCATCACCATTTCTGTCCCATTCTTCAAAACACACCTCTTAACTCAGCTCTAGGCAGACTCTCCTAACTAATCTCACCTGGCACAAGGAGGTCTTTCTGACTAAGATCCAAGCCGGTTCTTTTAAGACACACATATAGGAGAATAATAGCATTCTAATATATGGAATTTGTAATAGACAAAGTTGATAACACTTTTTCCCTGCCTCAAGTAGGAGCAGCTACACTCACAGGGCTGTATGTATTACATATAATTCACTCTTGTGAAAACAAGCCTATACTCACTGGCAAAAAACAAAAAATACAAAGTGGAGTAGGTTCACCCCAAAGACAATGTTTATTTCAGTATTTCCTGTTCATTGTTGTCAGTATTTCCAATTTCCTAGACTCTGGACCTACACGAGTCTCTTTAACTCTTCCTTCCTACCTTAATTGTGCTAACAAGTATTGACCTCTGACCTGCTTAGACTAATAGTATCTGCCTGACACTGCTTGCTGCCTTTGGTTAACTAAGCTTACCTATCAACAAAGTCAATTTGATTTTTCTTAACCAGTTTGCTCCTCCAAGCCACAACATTTTGCTGATCCTACTTTGTCTAAGCAAACCACAAGTCCGAATTTCTCCTGTCCCTTCTCTGTCCTGTTCCACTATTCTATATTGTGAAAATTACCCTGTTTCACCCTAAGCAAATTCACTGCCTCTATCAAGAAACCAATATCTTTGGGCACAGATCCCTTCTTACGACCTTATCCAAGCCTGTCTTGCCTAAGCTCTGTATAAAACTTGAACATATTATTCCCAATTTCCTGTATCTACCATTAAATTTACCAATTCCCTGGCCAGTGCTCTCAGCACTCTCTACCTGGTAAACTAACTCATGCTGAGCTGTTGATGGCTGGGAATACCTTGATGATTTACACTATACAAAAATGTATCCCTACTTTAGTTACTGAAGATAAAAATGCCAGTGCACAAAGTAAATAGGTCTGGCACTCTGGCAGAATACTGACAATTTTATTTGGCATATAAGGACATAATAGTGGTGCCTTTCAACTCATACCACAGGTGGTCTCCTGCTTCACTTACACAAATGGTCAGTCCTTTATAGAACATATATAAGCTGGAAAGAAATTGCTCTTAGAAAGCATCAAAATTGCTGAAGCTGTTTTTATTGATAGCTCTAAATATTTGGACATTTTCTTGGAAAACCAGGAGTTTCTCTAAAAGGCTTTTATTTTATTTTTTAAAAATAAGTAGATGGATAGGGCAACTATAGTTAACAATAATTTATTATATTTCAAAATAGCTAGAAGTATTCAAATGTTCCCAACATAAAGCAATGATAAATGTTTCAGGTGAATCATGTCCCAATTACCCTGATTTGATCATTATACATTATATGCTTGTATCAAAATAGAACATGTACTCCATGAATATGTACAATTATTATGTATCAATAAAAAATTAAAAAAAAAGAAAAAGAAAAAAATAAAACTAAGTAGATGGTAGCATATTACATAGAAAAGTGTGCAACTTTTCCTGTTGCTCACACCAGAATCTTCTAACTGGTTCTCCTGATAGACCTTTGAAAGCATAATTATGACCAGATCATCAAGTTCCTATGGAATTTAAGATTGCCTAAGAAAAAAATCTTTAGTATTCCATCATCTCCATGAAAAAATGGAAAGAAAAATCAAGTACCATTTTTATATGGCATTGTTTCCAAGGCATAGTGTGTTCCAAGGCACAAAAAATTGCTTGACAAATGAACTTTTGGAAGTCAACCCATTTGCAAGTTAGGAACTGCCTATGTTATACAAGTGGCAGTTTCCCAGCTTTTTAAACACTATGCTGAAGAAAATCTTGTGGTTCTTTGATAATCAGAAGAAATCAAAATTTTTTCCATGGTGACACTTATCTTCTCTCACAAATATATAGTGAGAGAAGTAGATCACCATCTCCTAGACTGGGTATAAGGATGTTTGGTGCATTACAAAAATTTCTTTGGTAGGTCAAGGCATTTTGAGCTGTCAAACTCTTTTTTGCCTCCCACATGTACACACTTTCTCAGGGGACTCATAAATAAACAAAATCTACCTGGAAAATTCAAACAAGTGGCAATATTAATAGCATTCCTTTTCTAAGGAAAAAGAAGAAACAAAACCAAAGCCCAGATTAAAGACTTAGTCAGAGACTACTCATAGGGGATATCAATAGCACACAAATTTTGGGTCCCTATCTCCTGTCCTTGGTACTATCAGGACAGAGGCCAGTATTAGCCTGGCTTACATAAACCTTCACAATAAGGCCCCAGCTTAACTTTCTAGGCACTCCTCTCTTTCTTTCTACACATAAATTCTTTGTACCAGTCAGATGTTCCCTTCATTGATCCCTAAACATCAGTGCCTATGTGCCTTTGCTTGCATCATCTCCTCCGTCCGATTGTGTCAAAATGTTTCCCTTCCCTAACAGAAGGCATCCTGGTATGGTAAAAGAAGAATGGGTTCTGGAGTCAGAAAAGCCTTGAGTTTAGACGCTGGCTCTGCCATTTAACAGTCTTGTGCCTTTAGGCAATGTTGCTGAGTTTCTCTAAACCTCAATTCCCTCACCTGAAAAGTGAGAATATTGATGTTTCCTACTTTATAAAAATATTGCATGGGTTAAATGAGATAATGCAATGTAAGCCACCTAGCCCATATAGGTTTCCAACAATTGGGATTTATTGTCAATATTATTATTATTATTATTATTATCCTTTTTCATTTTTTGAGTTGTAGCTCATAGCTCAACCTCTATCCCAACCCATGGGGATATATCCACTTTTTCTGAATTCTACTATCTTATAGTATGTGTGTATGTATGTATGTATATATATACACACACACACATATATACACATGCACATACACACATATATATAAATATGTCTGATACTTTAATATAGTTTATTTTATTTGTAGATGCAAATATTTTATCTTCCCAACTATACTGAAAGCTCATTTAGGGCTAAGACTATGTCAATCTTCTCTGTATTCTCCCAGATAAACTTACATACATAAGGAGAACCCTCTAAATATTTGTTGATTGGGATTATAGATGCAGAATCAGTAATCAGTGATTGGCAGGATGATGACACAGGGCTTGAAGGATAATAAAATTATAAAATAAATAATGTTGCTCACAGCCATCATTTTATTGAACATTTACTGTTACTAAAACTAATATATAATGAGTGTTTACTATGTGGAAGACACTCTGCCAGGCGCTTGACATGTATCATGTCATTTCATTATCACAACAACACTGTGAGGTAGGTATTATTAGCTCAATTTCACAACTGAGGAAACTGAGTCTCAGAGAGATTATGTAAACTTTCCAGGGTTACATAGTAAGTGGAGGAGCCAAGATTCAAACCCAGGTCATTTGACTATGAATTTTGAGTTCCAAACCAATAAGTATACTGTCTTACTAAGAGACAGATACTGTCCTAAGGACTTTACGAATTGCCAAAGGTCATTTCACTGGTGGTAACCAGACTTCATCTTGCAAAAGTGAAAAAGTATACATATTAGGAAGATTCTCAACATTCATGGTTGAAAAAAGCAAGGGAGTTCTAGTTTACCAGAACATTCTCACACTCATCCACTGCATGTAATTCCTGATCATTCTTAAATCATTTCTCCAATCTCTATGGGGAAAAGGGAAAGCTGATCAAGGCAAGGCAGATAAATGGGCAGATGGCTGGAGGAGTGGATGGCCATGTGGGAGAGCACAGGGACTGTTGCCTGCTGTGTCCCAGGAAGGCTCAATGTCCATCAAGGGAAGAAAAAGATTGGTAAATGTTTAACAGTGCGACACACAAATGGAATAAGAGCCTGTTCATCTACTTGGAGCAAGAAAAAAGTAACAGTGCCCACTGCCTGTGTGGGTGTTCTTGGCCTTTTCCAGCAAGGTGTACATTTAAAAAAAGATTAGTACAATAGGGCACGAACAGTCCTATTGAAAACAGCCGCCTGCATAGACTTGGCAGATTTGTACTGTGGAACAGTTCCGTCTGACATTTAAAATGTGGCAAAACTACTTAAATTCAATTTAAAAATAAGTTTTCTATAGCCCCTTATTTTCTTCTTATAAGCATAAGTTCAATGAAGACGGCATCATGAGCTTTATGTGATGCCCTTCAGAATGAATGCTTGCCAAAGACAAGAATATGTGGCACTAAGTGATGACAAGCTGATTAGGCTGCAATGATTCCCAGGCTCAAGCCCAAGAAGGCTGATCCATCAAGAAAGAAAACTTGTGGGAGGAATTTGGGTTGGGGTTTAGAGCTAGGAGGCAGCTCCAAACCACTGCAGCCAAGTTCACAAAAGGAACATGAGATCTTCTCTCTAGAAAACAGAAATTTCATTTTAATCAGCAAATGGCAAAGACTAAAGGGAATAGAAAGGGGTTTCTAAGATTCTTGCTAATCTGGCCCTGGTCAACTCTAAATGAGTGGTTCTCAAAATTTGCATATTTTTTCTTATCCTAGAAATACATTCAGTAAGTCTGAGAAGCCTGAAATCTATAATATCTGAGATATTATGTTCATAGACTCACAAAATCTTCAGAGCTGGAATAAACCTTAAAGATAATCTAAGTTCCTTTCACACTGTATGTAGGCATCCCCTCCCTAGATTGTCTCACAAGTAGGTTGCCAGTTTCTGTATCTGGTCTCATAGTTGAATGGCTCTAAAAAGTTAAAGTTTCATTTAATCAGAGAAACATCCAGGGGTGGTGAAAATAGCACTGAGTCTAGTCAGAATTTAGATGCTGACTGCCATTCTTTAGCTTTGTAATCTTGAGCAAATCACTTGATCTATCTGAGACTCAGTTTCCTCTTCTGTAGAAAGGCACTAACATGAAAAGCAGTATAGTATAATAGTTAAGAATATGGACTAGAGCCCAAACTGATGGGAATCAAATCTGGGCTCTGCTAGTTACTAGATATGTGATCTTGGGCATATTACTTAATTCCTCCATGCCTCAGGCTCGTTGTCCATAAGATGTACCCAATAATAAGAATAACTAACTCATGTGGTGAAATGTAAATAATTTATATGTGCAAAAGTGTTTGGCACATAGTAGGCACAATGTGTTAGTTATTACTATTTTCTGTTAAACTGGGACAAAACATCTGCTGTAACTACCTCATAGGGTTGGTATAAATATAAACATCATATGAGATGATGTATAATAAAATGTTCAGTAAAGTTATTTAACCCTCTAGGACTTACACATAAAAACTCTTATTAGACCAGATCTCTTGAACCCTGCATTCGTACAATTGATTAAAAACACAACCATTAGGACTTGAAATTTACACCTATTAAATAGCCTGTTATTATCATTTCTACCCCATCGTTCTAGACTGTAACAACTTCTAATATCTGCAGAGCTGATAAGCATGCTGTCCAGCTTTTCTGCTAATTAATTGATAAAAATGATGAACAGAATACCATTAGAAACTTCCCTTCTGGTTGACATAAATTCATTAATTAGTATGTTCGAATTGGAGTTATCCAACTAGTTATGGAACTGCCTAACACTATCGCCATCCAGCTCACATTCCAGGCACTCAAAGGGTAATAGCTAATGTTTATTGAGCAATTATTGGATACTACTCTAAAGTCCTTGGATACTAACTATTCTAAGGATTTTGCATGCATAAACATACCTTACCCTCACAAGATTCCTATGAAATAGGTACTACTTCTATTTTGATTTTATAGATCAGAAAATTGAGACATTAAGAGATGAGGTCAATTGCCTGAGATAGCCTGACAACTAAAAGGTAGTAAAGCTGTGATTTTAAACCCACAAGTCTAGTGTTAAATCTCACACACAATCACTATGATATGCATTTGAACAAATGAAATGGAATTAATTTTTTCATAACTTAACCTTTGGTAAAGCCACATTGGGCCCTAGTGACCACCATTGCCTTTTTTTAGTACTTGCAACTCATTTCTTTATGAATCCTCTAGAGAATTCCACTAAGGATTGATGTCAAGATCACTGGCCTATCATTTCTAGAATCTGACCCCTTCCTTTTTAAAAAATAAAACTATCAGTTCTTTTGTAATTTCATTCAGTCAGAGACCCCTCTAATTGGCTTAATACGGTGTTTTCTGACCTATGACTAAGCAGACTGCTTGCATATCATAATTAAAAGTCAACTTCCAGAATTCCACTAAATATTTAATGAGTGTCCTTGGCAGAAAGGCAGAAAGCCTAACTAAAATCTCAAAAATGGCTCTTTAAACTCATTCACTGAGAAAGAAAATGAAGCAGAAGACAAGAAAGTTTATATTCTAAGCAGACACTTGTAATTATCACATTGGACCACGCAACTGTCTAGCCACCTTCTGTTCACAAGATGAAATTCAAACTGTTGGTGTGCTGGCTATTCCTGCTAGCTGCTGTCTCCTCCTATGTGCCTGAAGGTAGGAATGCTCTGCATTGCTATTTCATTTCACTGGCATTTTGAGAAAGTAGAGTGACCCTTCTATTTTTATCTCTTTATTCCTAATAGGGTCTCTTACCAATTGCCCCCAGTAAAAGCTATTTATTGCTATTTCCTTTTATTGTTTTCCTTTTTATCTTTCTGTTAACTTTCCATGACGAAACTTTATGTGAGCATTGGATTGGGTGGGGAGGTGCGAGAGTGGGAAGAAAGGAAATAAATTTCTGCCTTCAAATCTTGGATATGAACTGCAACAGATTTTTAGTCAAAACTATTCAAGTCTCTATCAATTTTATGGGAATTCTTAACCCCAAAAGTTGAAAAAGTAAATCCTAAAAAAAAAATTAGGTCATTTTTCAACTTACATACTATACATACATATACAAAGGGAGAGTAGGTTGTATATTCAAACAAGTTTTGAGAAATTTTTATGTAATATTTTCTACATGAATAAACATTTACAATTTCAATCATTTCAGTAATTTCAATTATTTACAATTTCAATCATTATTTAAAATTTCAATTTAAGCAAATGTTTATTGAGAACCCACTGTGTTTCAGGCACTATTGCAAGTTCTGGGGATAGAATGGTGAATAAGGCAGCTCTGATCCCTGCCCTCATGTACCTAACAGCCTATGTCATTGGGAAGAGAGAAAAATACAAGTCAATGAGTAAATAAATGAGATAATCTTAGATCATAATAAATGCTTTGAATTAAATAAAACAAGAGGGTAACACTGAACATGGCAGAAGGATGAGTTGGAACCACTTTAGATAGACTCATCAGGGAAGAGCTCTCCAAGGAGGTGATATTTGACCTGACACCTATAGGCTATTTCATTGGAATAACAAGGGGAAGAGTAGATATAGAAAACAATGAATACTAGAAATGTCCTCAAGCAGGAAAGAGTTTAGTGTTGTCAAGAAACAGCAAGAGAGCCTGCATGGGTGGAGTAGGGTGATATAAGGGGAAGAATGGTAGCACATGATGCTGAAAAAGAAGCAGGGGGCCAGCTCATGTAGGCCCTTGTAAGCCCTAATAGGAATTCAACCATTTGCAGCAGGAAAGTTGCTTAATTCAATTTACATCAGGACTTTGAGAAGTCTCACCTTAAGGAAATCTGCTTAGCTTTTTTAATCTAGTAGTTACCAAGCACATTTGATCACTAACAACTTGTTATCCCTATGGAATACATTGTAACATCTTGCATCCCATAGCATACCAGTTTAGGAAATACTTGTTGAGATAAATTTGTGAGTGAAATATCCATTTTGTGGTAGTACGGGATGTTCGCGGATGTACTGAAAATACAGATGAATACAGGCAAAGCAGATCAAGTAGACAAATACAGACCTTTTTTCCCTAGTTTTAGACAAGGTACTGAGTATATCATAGGGTTATGCTGGGTTTGGGGAGGAGAGGATTTTATATTCTTATAAAATAACCATATTTTTTTCTCCTCTCAAATACTGCCACTGATTGTCATCAAGAAGACTTCTATTTTGCCTAGTTTTCTCCCCAACCTTTGCTCATAGAGGGTTCTGGAGGAAAAATCATTGGACCAAAACCTATGTTTTGATGGTTCACTTTAAGAAACCAATTAGTAATGCACTATTATTTCTTGCAGTATGGATCTTTCAGAAGAGGAAAGGAAAGACGAGGATGTGAGTAAGAAGAGAGAGCTGAGAAATAGGTGGGAGAAAGGGGATATTCAAGTTGAATCTCTGGAGCTCCCAACATGATGGATGCCAGGACCTTTCTGTAAGCAAAGTCCTGTGCTCCTGTAGGATATCAGAAGGATTAGGACAAGATGAATTTTAGAGGAAAAATGAGGAATTTGTGGAAGATAATCTAGTTGAGCAGTTACAAGTATGAGCTTTGAAATCAGACTCAGGTCCCAAACCTAGCTCTGCCACTTACTAGCTTCAGACAAATTATTTAGTTCAGTACTGTCCAATGGAACTTTCTGTAATAATGAAAATATACTTTTTCTGAGCTGTCCAGCAGATTAGCCACTAGCCACATGGAGCTAATGGGCAGTTGAAGTATGGCTAGAGCAACTATGGAACTGAAATTTTAATTTCATTTAATTTTAATTAATTTAAATTTAAAGAGCCATGTGTGTGTGGCTTACTAGCCACTGTATTGGACAGTGAAGCTATAGATGTTCAGAATTCTGGGACTGATGGGAAGAGAAAATATTTGAAATGTCTCTGGATTTGGAAGGAGGAAAAGCAATGAGAAAAAAGGGAAAACTGTAAAGGGAAGACAAAGAGAAGGAGCAAGCTTCTAAAACAACTGAGATGAGAATGTAAGAAATGCTATTCTTAGTTCTATCATCTAGTCAAATAGAAACCCTATAAAAGGATGAGATGGTTGTCGTCTATGGCATCCCCTTAAGAAGTTGAGTGCTAGGCCCACCACATATGTACCTTTCCCTTGGATCTAGAATCCAAGAATCTCTCTCAGCCCTTCTTGACCCTTTTTCTATTTTCAGCCTGCATCACTTCCTAAGGTAATGGGTTCCATATGTTTACCACCTGCTCTATAAAGTGGTATTTTTACTTTATTGTATTCAAACTACCACCTCTAGCTCCAAGTAATAATACTTGTCTTTGATGAGTTCCATTTGCTCTAAAGATATCCCCAAATAACCCAATGATGAGGTAAACATGCCAATTCTTCTCCTGAGAGTCCTGGCTAATATAACTGCATTTGGTCCTCAGGGGACTTAGCGTCAGATGGGACACTGTATCATCTCATGGCTTGTTCTAACCTGCCTTGGCACTTGAAATCCCTCTGATTAAGGTTTTCTACTGAGCGAAGGCTTTGCTTTTAGAAACCCATTAAAATGCAAGTGTGTCATATCTAAAGTCAAAAGCAAGTACTTAACACCTTGACTTATTTTTTTTTCTACATTAGATTTCTAAGTACCTGGAACCATGTCAGTTTGGATTTGCAAAGAGTATATAGGGAAAGGCCCAGATCATGAAGGATCCGCTGCCCAATGTGGAGTCAGTACAACACAGAAGAGTCAGTATAACAGCCCTGTTCACTTGTAGAGGAAACAAGAAAAGAAGACATGAAGAAGGGTATCAAATGATACCAATTTCAATATATTGTAAATTTTTTGTTCCTCCACTATGGGACTCTTTTTATTGCTTCATTGTCTCACAATGGCTGGTCCAAGGTACAGGGTCCAGAACCACAAGATGAAGCTGTTCTAACTCCTTTCACAAACAACTGATTGAAATGATTTACTGGTGATAAACAATAAAAACTAATGTTGAAAACAAAACTGTTTCATTGGACTGATCATCTTGCTGAGAACTTTATTTGGCCTTTGAGTATTTTCCATCAATCTCATTTATGTGGAGATATTACTAGACTTTACAAAGCCTTCAGTTTGGCCTCTTTGACTCCATCCTCCATGAATCTGTCAGTAAAACAGTAATGCATCATTTTGTCTCAGACCTACGTCTTGTTAATGACACTGGTCCAGTACAAACTGAGTTCAAAGATAATCAGTAAAGTAATGACACTGTTTATAGAGCACTATATTTTCCACTAAATTTAGCAAACAGTTCTTGAGCATCTACTATGTAGGGATATAGGAGATAGGAATATAAATTTCAAAAGACATGCCTGTCTTCAAGAAACATATTATATATTAATAGAATATCATCTCCCTATCCTATATATCATTCAATATTTATTCACCATATTCTTATTTAGTATCTACCGTGTCAGAAACTGTGCTAGAAATTGGGTAGGTGGTGGAGAACAAGACAGGCACATTCCCTGCCCTCAGAGAACTTTGCATTCCACAGACGTTTCTGGCTTATTTTGGTGTGAGACTCAACTCATCTTAGTTTACTTAGCATAACAGTCATTTATTTGGGGCCAGTCATGGTGGCTCACACCTATAATCCTAGCACTCTGGGAGGCTGAGGCAGAAGAATTGCTTGAGCTCAGGAGTTCGAGACCAGCCTAAGCAAGAGTGAGACCCCATCTCTACATAAAATAGAAAAATTAGCCAGGCATCTTGGCACATACCTATTGTCCCAGCTACTCAGAAGACTAAGGCAGGAGGATCCCTTGAGCCCAAGGAGTTTGAGGTTGCAGAGAGCTACTATGACACCACTGCACTCTACCCCAGGCTAAGGAGCGAGACTCTGTCTCAAAAAAAAAAAAAAAAAAGAAAGAAAGAAAGAAAAGAAAAGAAAAAAAAGTCATTTATTTGGGCATTTGTCTTATATCTCCCTTAGGAAAGTCATCAATGGAGGAGATGATATTTAACATAGAATTGGAAGGATTTCATCAAACAAGCATTAAAAAAAAAGGACATTTGAGTCAGAAAAAAACAGCATGACTAGAGTGATGAATGCGTCCAAGATATACAAGTAGTCAAGTTTGGAAGGACAGTAGCAGCCATAAGGTGAAGAATAAAAGCAAAAGCTGCAAAATTAGATTGGTAGAATACCAATGAGAGCCTTGAATGCTAGAGTAAGAATTATTGATACATACTTAATCCAGTATACAGGGATCAATTTCATATTACACATACGTTGTTATATTTAGGATTTTTTGAGCAAAGACATGATATGAACAAATACAAACTCTCAGAAGATTAATCTGATATGTTGGATGGCTATGAGGTGAGAAAAACAGGAGGCAGGGAGATGTATTAGAAGGTTTCTGTAATAATCAAGACAAAAGGCAATGAGAGCCTATACTGGGAGAGCATCAGTGGGCATGGGAAGAAGTAGGTAGACCCAAAAATAAAATCTGCCTGACTTGGAAAATGACTAATTTTAGGTAGGAGAAATTGAAGAGGATGGCAACGATGAGGTGGAAGGAAAAATTAATCATATTTTGCACATTTGTTATAAATAAAAAATTTGTAAATAACGTTTATTTTATTTCAATTTTGCAGGGTTCCCCAAAGAGCTTTTCATTTGAAAAAGAGCTCAGAATATTAAAAAGAAATCAGGAGCCCATATAATCCATTTATCTATGAGTATGACTATGTTCAATTTGACACATGCTTATTGAGCATCTACTATGTCCTAAGCACCCTTCAAGGCACTAGGGATAAATGGTGAAGGAAAATAGACATGGTTCATGCCCTTAAAAGTTTATAGTCTTCTGAAGTAAATAGATAGATATTAATCGAATAGTTATTAATTCAATATATATTTCATGACTATGTACTCTACGTTAGACTCTTTTCTAGGTGCTGGAAATATAACAATGAGCAAAACAAACAACAATTCTTACTTTCATGGAGCTTACATTGTAGTAGAAGAGACTGACTCTCCAAAAGTAAATAAATAAAATTATTTCATATAATGATAATTGTTATGAAAAAAAATGGACCTAGGTAAACAGGATAAAGTGGCTGGGGTCATGGCGTTTATTTTAGATAGGGTGGTCATCAGAGGGCTTTTTGAGGAGGGAGAAAATCATACAAAATACCTACTCCATGCAGAAGGAAAATCAAGCACCAAGGTCCTCAGAAGAAAAAGAACATGGCAAGTTCAAGGGACAGAAACGAAGCCAGTGTGGCTGGACTAGAATGAGCAAGAGCGAAAGAGGTAAAAGATAGAGACAGAGAAGTAGGCAGGGGCAGGCTATGGAGGGTTCTGGAGGTCATGGTAAGGAGTTTGGCTTTACCCTGAGTGTATCAAGGGTTTTAAGAACTAAATTGATTTAATTTACATTTTTAAAAGGATCACTCTGGTTGCTGTGCCGAAAATAGACTCTAGAGGGGCAAGAGTAAATCAGGGAGATTTCTTAGGAGGCTATAAATACACATGCATATCTTTATGTCCTTATCTTTTTATGGAAAAATAGTGTTTCTTCCTCACAAAAAAAAAGAAGAGAGAACCTATAATATAAAGACTGCTCTATCACTTGTCATTTTTTCCCAATATAAATCAATTAAATCATGCTTCATAGTAAGTAGTAAGAAATTCTATTAAATTTTGGCTAATAGGCAATTCATTCATTCATTCAACAAATATGTATTCAGTGGTTCCTAAGTGCTATGTGCTGTCCTAGACCCTGAAGATACAACAGCAAGCAAAACAGAAATAGTCCCTTCCTTCATGGAGCTTTTAATCTTGTGTGGAAGACAGACATCTATGAAATATGTGCATACATAATCACAAACCATCATAAGTACTATGAGGAGAAAATAAGCTGCTCTACAAGGTTTATTATATGATATTTTTGTAATAATCTTATGGTCATCTGCGTTGCTGTTTAAGGTTGGGACACAAATGAAAGGGGAAAATCCGGATAGGAAAAGACCTTAACTCAGATTTCCAATCTATCATTAGACAACTGTTGTCAAGTGTTAATTATAACTGTACTTCCAATATCAGGAAAAGAATGTATAACTGATTACATTTAATTAAGGGAGTAGTCCTCAAAAGGAAATACAACAATGTCACAGAGAAACTGTTTGGTACATGGCAAAGGGCTGGATGGGTCCTAGAAGGGAACACTGATCAAGCAAGCACTCTGCCCTAAAGAAGCTATAGTGTCATCTCCTCCAAGAGGCCTTTCCTGATTGTGTCCACCATTCCAAGTCTGAGTAGGACACCCTTCTCTGAGGTCCCATGGCACCTGCTCTTCTTTCTGTGACTCTGGGACTCTAGTCTCTATGGCCATTGCTTTTTAACTTGTCTTTCTTCCCTGACTAGACAATGAGACCTATAAGTCCAGTGACACTGGTCAGCTTGTTCACTGGACAATTCCTACATTTCAAATAAAAATGACACATGATAGATACTCAATAAAAGCTGATGAATTAACACTACAAGGTAAAAAGTAATAACCACCATGAGTGGCATATAGATAAGCTGCTATGCTCATTTATTAGGTAGGGAGAGGGCACTTTCAACTGAGATGAATCAGAGAAAGGCTAGTAGAGAAGATTACCTTTGTGCTGGTCTACGAAGGTCAGACAAGATTGCTCGTGGGCGTGAAGGAACTCATGCCAAGTGAAGTGAACAGTGTGAAAAAAGGCATGGGAATGGAAAAATTCCAGGCATGCTTGTTAAACTAAAACATGAGGAGTGGTGAGGTTGGAAAGGTAGGTTAGGACTGAAGTGTGAAGTGTCAGACTCAGGGGTTTGAGTACCTGACACCTGGTCCAATCCACTACAATATACAGGATTTAAAATCAGAAGATATGGACTCTAGTCCTAGATCTTCCATTTGTCAGCTATGTAACTTAAGGGAGAACTATTAAACTCTGGTGGTTTGAGCCTGTGAATCATTGATACAATATACAAAAATGGGTAATAGAGCAAGGGAAAAAGAGAAGATAGTGAGTTCATTTTTATATCTGTCAAACTTGAGATCCCCATATGACATCCAAGTGGAGATGTCCTGTGAACATTATAGGTATTTTATGGATTTAAAAGAAGTAGTGGTAGGTTAGAAATATTGATTCGTGAGTCATGAACACAGGACATATAGCTGAACCTTTAATTTTTAAATAAAGAGAAATAGTATTACCAGTCAGTATCTGTAAAAGGGTTTTGTTTAAAACTGCTTTTGATCAGTTTAGATTCCATTCAAGAAATATATTTGAAGAACAAAAAATCTTAGGATGTCCTTTCACTACTAGCCTTCTGCTCCTGGATACTCTTGTAGCCATTGATATAACAGCTCCCCAAATCAATTCCAGACACATGATGTAACCTTTTTTTAGTCACCCAACCTGTGCTTCCTCTCACCCCAGAAGCCAAACATCTATAATGAGAGAAGTCACCAGATTATATATATAGTTTTTATTTTTCATCATTGTCATCTAAAATGCATCTATGCATTTTGAATTCCATTGTAAATTATGTGAATCTCAAAAATAACTTCTTAAAAATACTCTCAGAAAGTGTTTCCCTATAACTCCATTTATATTGACGCATTCATCTGATCAGAAGTAGGTGAATAAATTTGGACCTCTCAGAACCCCAATTCTTACCATATCCTCTAAAATCTTAGGCAGATCATGGCATATAAGTTTAAAGAGTTACCTTCAAATCATCTAGTCCATTATTCCGCTTCTGGGGATGGGTAGGTGGATGCTAAATAATACTTTACAGACACTGTGCGAACCTCAGTCCCATTTAACTGGGATCCTGATTCCCTATTGAACAATTGTCAGCTTCTTTGACTTAGGTGCTGAATTTTGTCTCTGTACTTTGAGCTACAGTCTGGAAATGTGCTTCAAACCCAAATTATTTTTTAAACTATGGTCTTGTCTTCTGTATGACTCAAGGTATCACTAATTCCTATACTACTTCCAACCACAACCCATGAGACCATCCTTGAACATTAATTATGACCACTGATGGAGCCAAATTTCACCAAACCAGATAACTTTGGACTTCGGGTCCCCTCCCACAGAGTTCAGTACTACAGGTGGATCAGTCATTTTAGGCTTTGGCATTGCCCATCCCAAGCTTCTTCTCTTTTCCTTCTGATATGGGCTGCTGAAGTACCATGCACATCTCACAGTTGAGCCACTAGAAATTTGGCAACAAATGTACGGATGGCTTAGTGCAAATTTATTCTCACAATTGGAAGAACAATACAAAGCATATGCTACATGTATTTTCCATAGTGATGAGACTAAGCCAAAATACATTTTAAATTGAATAGTCAGTGGTGGGTCAGTAATACTAACTTCATATAGGAGCCTGCAATGAGGTACTCCAGCCGCCACACGCATACACAGGAACTTGAGAAGGAAGACAAGATTGCTTGCAGAATTACTAAGAAATCAACACATAATAAATAAGAATAAGCACATTTTCAAGAAACTGAAATTTTATAGGCCAGTAGAATTGGACTTTAACCTTATTAACTGTATTAATAAATCTAAAGGAAGAATGTGTCTATGAAAAAGGGAAATTGAGCTAACAGGCATAGGAAAAATGATAGTCAATGAATAAATATTGACCCTTGGCAATGCCCATCCAAGCACTGCCTATGTGCTGACAATACCAGATGTCTAAGAAAACAGGCTGAAAGCTAGGTCTCAAGCCAAAGTTCAAGACTCAATATAGTAAATGTTACCCTGTAAGATATTCTGGGAGACAGGCCAATGACAAAGTACCAGCCATGTCCAAGCTCATTTATGATTACTAGCAAACATTTTGTTGCATCTCTACAATTGTTCATACTATTATGTGTCATGTTTAAGAACATGCATTGAGGCCCATGTCAGGAGTCTTACATAAATTATTTCTAATATTTAAGTAATTACATTATATAGCTATTGTTGTAATTCTCCCAATTTACAAATGAGGAAACTAAGGCTCAAAGAGGTTAAGTAATTTGCCTCTGGTCCCACAAGGGGTAAATCAAAGAGCCTGCATTTGATCCCTATTCTATAACTCTAAAATCTATACTCTTTCAAACTATGTCATCAATGCTCCTTTAGATTTACTTGCATGTATACCAATTTGTTTGCTGAAAAATCTGTTTTGTGCCTCATGGCTTCCTTCTCAGTTCAATTTTCTTCTTCTTGATATATATCCTTCAGTAGTTCTTTCAGTGAGAATCTTATAGAGGTAAACTCTAAGTTGCTCTTTATTTTTTAAAAAAAACCTTAAAAACTTAAAGTGTGACTTTGGTGTTCAACTTATTGAAGTTTAAGTATCCCTTTAATCAGTGAAGGACAACCCTTATTTATTACCTAGGGCAATTATATAATTTGCTGTTAGAAATTTTGATATTGGGACAATGGTTAAGCAGGTTATTGTTTAGTATAGAGTCCTTAGAAGATACATGTGGGGAAATGTAATCTTCTTTCAAATAAAAGATAATTTCATTGAAAAAAGGCTTTATTTTAGTCTCAACATCTGTATTAATTAGTATTCAGTTCAGCTGCAAGTGACAAAAACTAGTGTAAACAGAATTGTATTTCTCTCTTACTTTAATGTAGAAATAAAGGGCCAGTCTGGTGGCTCCATGATCACCAAGAACCCAGATACCAGATCTATCTTGTTGCTATATAATTTTCAACTCACACTTCTACTTCATGATTTAAAATGTCTACTCAGTTCCAGCTATCACAGAGGGTTTGACAACTATCTTTCTCTGACCTATTCCTGCTGGCTGGAATTTGGACATTGATGGCAGAATTTTTCACATGGAACACCTGACAGCAAATGCCAACACATTTATGGTATAGTTTTTTACTTGCACATTTCAGAACTATGCATGGAGTTTAAATTCAATCTCCAAAGCCACATGAGGGTAGGCCCATGATTACAAATCCTCAGGAAGGACACATTTTCTCTGCCAAGAATAAATGCTGAGAAGAATGAATGCCCTTGCCATCTTCTGCCAAGGAGAAGAGTTTTTCTAGTACATTCTTTCATTGCACATAGAGCACATTGAGAGACCCAGTTTTACATGGAGGTCTTACATGGAGTCTCAATTCCTATACCATCCATGAGTATTAAAACCCAAACCTTGGTTACAAATATGCAAACTTCCAACATATCCAGGGAAACCATAGTTTCCTGGTTTACAGTTTCCTCTTTGTTTTTGGCTCCGGGAAATATCTTTTCTGTCTTGAAAACTCAACTATGCCTTAAAAACTGTTGGTTCTATTCATCAGAATGTAAACTCCACAGGTTCAGGCATTTGTGTCTATTTGATTCACTTCCACAACACCTAGAATGAGCCCTCTGGCACATGGTAAAGGTGTTCAATATTTGATGAATGAATACGTTAATTTTATCCAGAATGTCTGGCGTTTTGTACCTGAGAGTGGTGTTAGATTTTACACATTATCTAGTGTATGCTATTGCTAGAAATGGAAGTCAAATCCATGCCCTTTCCACTATACTATGCTATTGTTCGTGTTTACAGTTACAGTGAGATTTTCAGAGTATATTTTTCCAAAGTCACTCTATGGCAACTGTCCTCTAGTGAGGGCAGGCAGAAAAAAATATCCATAGAATAAAAACCTCTGAAGGCTCACCTTAACTACCACATTCTATTGAGGAATTGGATTCTCCAATTGCATAGGTGCAGTGCAACCAGTTTATGCCTACAGGTTAATTCTAATTCAGCATAAGCTGAGAACTAAGAGATTGCCAGAAGCTTCCTTAGAAAGTTCTCTAGATATAACTCTCTCATCAACAGAGATCCATATATCATTCATGAGTAAGAACAGCTCCAATTACTACACACTTATTATGTACCAGGTACTCTTGAAAATGCTTTACACTGTTAACTTATTTACAAGTGTAGACACTAAAGCACTGAGAGGTTAAGTAGCTTGCCAAAGGCCACACAGATAATGGCAGAGCCAGGTTTCTACAGGCAGACTGGCTCCAAAGCACACAGGCTTAACAGTTATGTTATGCTACACCATATTTGCTTGCATTAGCTATTGTTATCCCCAATCGCATTTTAACAGGAATTTTAATGCTCAAATGTGAAAATATAACTATAGGGCTAAATACCTTTATTCATTCTTCAAGCCAGAAGTTACTGTCTATAGCATCATCTGCCATTGGCATTGCCACAATAGGGTTTGTCAGAGCAACTGAAGAGGTATGAATAGAGGTTAAAACACACTTCTTTGCCTTCTAGCTCACAGGATCACTCAGATTTCTATTTAGGGCATCACAAGAAGAAGTAAGGGAAAAAGTATCATATTAGCTCTTCAAAATTAGGAGGTTGGCTGGTTAGTACATATATAGTATCTATCACTCATATGCTTCACTCAAAAAAAAAATTTGTTTTTTTTTTAATACAGGGCTCTTTAAGGGTTCTTCAGTCAGGACAAAGATTTAGACTAATGCCCATCAATGAATGTATTAGACTGGCTTCAACTCACAGCTACAGAGGAAGATTTAGAGAACAGTTAGTTTAAAGTTGGAAAATCACTAAACTATCTAGGCAACATATCAACCTTGCTCTGAGTTTACCAAACCAAATAAACAGAGCTGTTTGAAGACATTGATGACAATGCATGAAATAATGCAAATCAATTCTACTTCATTATTTTTCCATACTGTTTTCCTAATGGCTCAATGTTCAGCTGCACATTCTCACTGCTATATGAGGGTACATTTCAGCAGTTAATTCTATAGTAATTATAGATATTAAGGATTCATCACACTGAAGAAATATCTCAGTGAGAGACAAGCTACATGGGACACAATTAGAAGATACTATATATACACACTGGTCACATTTTTATAAATCATATGTGGTATGAAAGAAATGGACAAATAGTGAAAGAAGACAGAGAGATATTGCCCGCATAGAAAAGGTAAAAGCTAATAACAACAAACACTTGCTATATTTCAGGCACTGGGTTTATTATATGGATTTATTGTAGCTAATATAAACAAAATCCTTGAGATGTATGTTAGGGTGTGAAGTCCACACACGGGGTGAGAACGAATTCTTAGACATGATTAGGATATACAAAAGCAAAAGTTTATTCATTTGCGAAGGAAGGAAGGAAGGGAGGGAGGGAGGGGCCACGACACACAGAGGGAGGAAAGAAATGTCGATGTCGGGCGGTGAGGAAAGGTGCTTGGTGTTTTTAAAGGGTAGAAATGCCTTTTTTTTTTTTGCTCTGTTTCAGTGGACTGATAAAAAAAAAAGTGGCTGTGAAGCTGCTATATTGGCCTTTTCTGTTTCTCACGTAGCAGATTGATAGCAGAAATTAGTTTCTTCTTTCTTCTTGATAGCAGGAGGCATCTGGTACTATCTCTCTTTGAGGAAGCAGGGAAGTTTGCACTCCTATTGTCCACTCAGGAACTTTTTCAAGGCTGAGAAAGCTCAGAGATAGCAAGCTAGGCCACACGTGTTGTAATTAAACAGAGGGTAGCTGTGTTGTGAGTTTATTTGTCTTAACTCTCTGTTTGATAGTTTATTTTACTCTGTTAGATGGGTTATTAGTAGGACCACCTTTTAATGTGGTTATTATACCATCCTAATTTTAAAAGTGAGGAAACTGAGACACAGAATGATAACTTGACTTCCCTAAGGTCATAGGATTGATAAGTGCTAGAGATGGTACTTAAACTCAGGCAGCTGCGGTCTAAAGCACACTCTTAGCCACTCTTCTGTGCCGCCTCTCATAGAAAAATATGTAAATGTTAAAATACCATTCAGAAAACTTTTATTGAATGCCCGCTATGTGTCTCCCACTGTGATGAGCACTGAGAGTGTAAGGAGAAGAATAGAATTGAAGAGAAGAGGTGCTAATGGCTTTCAAATATCTTGGAGATTGGAGGGGCTCCAAGATGATCTCAATACAAACTTCTAAGAAGGTCATGGGAAAACTGGAAAATGACATTCATTGCATAGTGAAGTCAGACCTCCTTGGGCTCTGCTTCAGCAACAAGACTTCATCTCAAAGTCTGTCAAAATAGCATACAATGAATGTAGCTGAGTAAAGAATCTCTGGGCACATCTTGAAGTCCTTAAGATCCCCATGAAGGTTCTCATGCTTGAGAAGCACTTCAGACCATTGTATTCAAGCTATGGTTGTTTCCGTTTTATTTCTATCAAGTTTGTCCTACTTGAAATCACTCAGTCCATAATTATATATGAGCATCTAACATGGTATCAGGTATTATGAGGGATACAACAATGCATACATAAGACAGAATCTGTAGCAATAAGAAT
Source organism: Lemur catta (assembly GCF_020740605.2). Classification (NCBI taxonomy): domain Eukaryota; kingdom Metazoa; phylum Chordata; class Mammalia; order Primates; family Lemuridae; genus Lemur; species Lemur catta. Next base: position 23,463,897 of record NC_059155.1, read on the forward strand.
TTATAATCTAGTGAGTAGACAAAGAATTTTCATGAAATCATTATTAGAAAAGACACTTTATTATAAAATGTTCATTTATGCAGTACAAACAAGAAATGCTTAAGAGAGTCATATAAGGGAGAGAAACTGAGCTGAATTGTTCGGTGGTTTCACAGAGACTATGAACCTCAGGTAGGCCTTGAAGGATACAGGACTTGAAGTGATGGAAGACAAGAAAAGCAAAGGCATTCCTAGTCTGAAGGAACGGTCTGATGCAGGCCTTATGGAGCAATGGCACGATACAGGTACCTGAACTGAAACTGGAGCCATGTCAGATCAGGGCCTCAAATCAAGCAATATAATCTGAGAAGCAAATGTGTTAATTAAAGGCATGAATCATGTCAGGAAGCCCAGAAGCTAAAGCCCAAAGAAGGAGGCAAGTCTTGGGACAAAGACTGTACCAGCAGCTATTAGGACTCAAGACCATGGGTTTTCCAGCCAAAATGACCTGAGTTTGGGAATTCTACTTCGCCACTTACTGTGTGAGCTTTGTCAAATTATCTAACTCTTCTGAGCCTATTTTCTTTTCAGTGGGATGAAGATAACAATACCTACCATGTGGTATGCCATTAGGGAATTATATATATATAATATATATGAGAAAATATATATATATATAGGTGTGTGTGTGCATATATTAATATATATGAAAGCATTTTAAGTCATACATAAGTCCTGTTTGAGTGTCAGCTATTATTAGCTGTTGTTACATGTAGTACAGGACCAAATCATGGAAGATTTTGAAGTCAGGATAAGTTTCTGGTGATTCACAATGTGAGATATGAGCAGCTGCCAAAGGAGTGAATCAGAATCTTTTGGGGGCTTGTTGTTTGTTTAAAAATATAGCTCCTTTAGATTCAATAAATCCCTTTCCCCCATATACATCCAGATGATAATCATCGGAGTGGGGAACCACATTACTGACAAGCTGATATAAGTATGTCATATTCTTCAGATATGTGGGGCCAGTAAAAAGATTAAAATCCCATTGATCTAGGAACTTATTTCAGTATTTTGAGTATGAGGTGATAAATGGTAACAGTAACAGTGAAGAAAAAGGAACAAATTTTTTAAAAGACATTATGAAAGAAGATGAAAAAGGAGATAGGAAACATTTTTAAATTTTATTTTATATCCCCAGAACTGGTTCATCTTGTAACTGAAAGCTTGTACCCTTTGACCAACATCGCTGATACTAACTACATGCTATTTTATTGTTGGGGGAAATGAACTAGTAAGAATCAAAGGCAAAATTTGAACCCAGTTCTCTTAGACTCCAAAGTTCACTCTCTTGCCTTTGATCAGTTGTGAAAGAAAAAGAAGGGGAAGGTAGAATAAATATGAGGGTTTTTTTTTTTTAACTGAAAGTTTGAACAGAACAGATATTAGTAAGCTGAGAAGGTAAACTTAACTAGAAGAGAACACTGATGAGTTCTGTATTATATGGCATCAGCATCTTAATATTTAAAGATCAGTTTATTCTTAAACTTCTGGTAATATTCTCAGCAATTTTTCCCTAAGTCAGCCACCTCCTGAATCACTCTCCTGTGCACAGACCACAGTTTCGCCCTTATGATCCCCATCAGTAGTACTTAGGGTTGATTCTTAGTAGCAAGATAGACTCTGTGCTAAGTCAGACGTGCCCTTTTAAACTGCAAGTGCACATTTGAGGGACAAGTTAGGGCTAAAAGTGCCATCTTGAACCCTTGAGAATCCACCCTATAGGCAGCAAACAGAATTGTGAATTAAATTTTAAGAAATGCCTGACTGCTATGATCTAAATGTTTGTGTCCCCAAAAAATCCATATTGAAATCCTAACCCCAAGGTGATAGTATTAGAATATGGAGCCTTTAGGGGATGATTAGATCATGAGGGTGGAGAACCTCATAACTGAGATTAGTGCCCTTATAAAAGATATCCCAGAGAGATCCCTTGCCCCTTCTGCCACATGAGGTTATAGCAAAGATCACGATCTAGGAAGAGCACTCTCACCAGTCACTTAATCTGTCAGCACTTTGATCTTGGACTTCCTAGCCACCAGAAAGAACTGTGAGAAATAAATTACTGTTGTTTCTAAGCCACCCAGTTTATGGTATTTTTGTTATAGCAGCCCAAATGGACTAAGATGCTGAATACTTGATTAATAATTCATATGATTCTTACAGTACACTTCTTCATTTTATTTGGCTTAAGATAGTTCTGAGTCAAGTTTGGATTAAGATATAAGTGGAATTCTGCTGTTGTTATTATAGTTAAGATTTTTTTTTATTGTTGGTGAATGTTCAGATCTGTGTGACTATAAAGTTCATGCTCTTTCCATTACAGCAATGCCTTTCAAGCTTTTTTGACCACAACCCTCACTGAGAAATATATTTGACATCATAATCCAGTACAAACACACACACATATAACACACAACTCTACATAGATATAGATGATAGATATTAACAGATATTTAGGATCTATTAATACATACACATATATAAAATATGACCACATAACTGACATAAAAATTCCATAAATACTATCATTATTATGGGCACTGCACTATGATATTTTCTACTCTATTCTGTTTCACTTAAAAAAAAAGAAAAAAATGAAAATGAAAAAGGAGATGGGTCCTTTTATACTACATTTATTTCACAACTCACCAATGGGCTAGGATCCACAATATGAAAAGTAGGGAGAAAAGATGGCAGAGTGGAGGTAATCTCCTGGATTCCTGCTCCCAGAGAGGAAGGCATGGATCTCGACCTGCTACACATGAGTGGATCGCTCCCCCACAAGAACAGCATTGTGAATCCACGGAGAATCAGTGTGGGACACAAAAAGCAAGAAAAAGAAAAGGTGAATGAGAGATAAGATCGTGAAAATCTGGAGAGTGCGAGACGAATACAATATGAAAAGTAGTTCACCATAGTTTGGTATACCAATTTCCAGATACAGGTGGATACAATGCAGGGTGACAGATATGTCAGCCTGGGTTTAAATGTTAGCCATAGAAATTCTCAAAGTAGAAAACTGCATGACTGCATTTGCATACGCTGCCTCTGAATTGTTTTTCTTTATATTATGCTCCAAATAACCTTTTTTTAACCCTACCCCAAATCCTTGAAAACAGTTGATGATTTTCTTTTGTTTTTGCAGTATTCAACTTGTATTCTGACACCATTCTGGACTGCAGTGGCATGGTTAGCTCTGGACGAAGAAGCAAAAATCTTAATTTGGTTTTCTTTGATGAAAAAATCTTTGAAATTTATTCAGGGCAGGAGCCAGGCAATGGGGAAAGAATTTATATTGTAATCCTCAAAGGAGTAGAACATGAATTGAATTAATGTTTCTTCAGGATATGGGATTCTCTTCTTATGAATAAAATCTTTTGAGATCAGGTAGGAAGTTGTAACCATTTTTCTCTTTTATTACTTTTTCTGATATGTTGCTTTGAATATTTGGTTTATATTGGCAGTGAGTTATGACCAACAAACTAGCCTGACTGTGTAATATTATCTTCCTGGGTAGATTTCATGCAGCAGGTCTTTTCCCAGTATGACAGCTAAAGGAATCAGATCATGTCTTTTATATCATTTGGTTCTATCATGTAATAATTTCCCGTGACCATCTTAGAGATTCATAGACCCCCTTATGCATGTACTACCTCTGTCTAAGGTCCCTTGTTAAATGGAATCTGAAAAGTGTGGCTAATTCCAAGTGTGTATCCTTATAAAACTGTGATATTGGTTGGTTGATTCAGTCAAAATATTCAGGGAAATAACTCAAAATGAATCAAAATTGGAGAGGGACTAAACTTACCCAGTGTTTGATGAAACTTGGGCATAGATTTACAAACCACTTTGACTGCTTTGCTTGATTTGATCAGTCATGTCAGCCAAGCTTGCCCTTTGTTCCCCTGATGAAGCTGTATTATGTGTCCTAATTTAACTAATTGTACAGAGCCTACCAGGCATAGGCCATTCAAACTACAAGCACACCCCAGAGATGTTGCAGGTTCACTTCCAGACTAGCACAATAAAATGAATATCACAATAAAGCAAATCAATCAAATTTTCGGATTTCCCCGTGGATATAAAAGTTACGTTTACACTATATTGTAGTGCAATAGTATTATATCTTTAAAAATGTACATACCTTAATTAAAAATACTTTATTGCTAACAATCATCTAAGCCTTTGGGTAGTTGTAATCTTTTTGCTAGTGGAGGGTCTTGCCTCAACGTTCATGGCTACTGACTGATCAGGATGGGGGTTGCTGAAGGATGAGGTGGCTGTGGCAATTTCTTGAAATGCGACAACAATCAAGTTTGTAACATTGATTTGCTCTCCCTCTCACAAAAGATTTCTCTGTAGCATGTGATGTTATTTGATAGCATTTTACTCACAGTAGAACTTCTTTCAAAATTGGAGTCAACTCTCTCAAACCCTGATGCTGCTTTATCAACTAAGTTTATATAATACAGTTGACGCTTAAACAATGCAGGGGTTAGGGGCACTGACCCCTGCACAGTCAAAAATCAGTGTATAACTTTTGACTTTCCAAAAACTTAATTACTAATAGCCCACTCTTGACTGGAAGCTTTACTGATAATAGTCAATTAACACATATTTTGTATATTATATGTACTATTACCATATTCTTACAATAAAGTAGGCTAGAGAAAGAAAAATGTTATTAAGAAAATCATAAGAAAAAGAAATATATATATATAGGTGTATATATATATATTATATATATATATATATATATATATATACTGTTCATTAAGTGAAAGTAGGTCATCAGAAATGTCTTCACTGTCTTCATGTTGACTAGGCTGAGGAGGAGGAAGAAGAGGAGGGGTTGGTCTTGCTGTTTTAGGGATGGCAGGAGCAGGAGAAATC